>NW_017728906.1:148768217-148787021 GCF_001723895.1 Crocodylus porosus | reverse complement strand
TGGATGCTTATCTTGCTGGGATCCTGTGACCCCAGCTGAGTTCCTGCCCTTCAGATGGGGGGCTGGACTCGATGATCTTCCGAGGTCCCTTCCAGCCCTAATGTCTATGAAATCTATGAATGTCTGCCCTAGCCCAAATACCAGGTCTGGTTCCTTTGCCTCTCTTAGTTTACTTCAGGCCTGTCCAACTGGTTGCCTGTGGGCTACACCCCTCCCCCCCGGGCGCTTCCATACATGCAAGTATGTGCACTTGCAGCAGCTCAAATAGAAGTGGTGCAAATTTGAGGAGATGGCCCTTCGCACACCCCAGCTTCTGGTCCACTTCTGGGTTCACCACTGAGCATGTGGGGGCCCCCCTGCACTCCTGTGTGACGTTCCACTCGCCCCCCCATCGCAGCGTTCATGAACTGCACTGCTACCTTGAGGTATGTAGAAAAAGCATTTAAAGCTGTGCCTACGGCTGAATCGCTGATTGGTCAAATCAGCATCTAATTTTCAGATTTGGATTTGACCGAATCAAATTGGGGACAGTTATCCAAAATCAACGAATTGAATCACTGTCCCCGATTTGGGCTGAATCCAAATTGAATAGGGCTGGTTTCACACACCCGTACTGCTCACCTCCCTCGACCTCCAGTAGCTCTTCCTCCTCCTGCTCTTGTCCCTGCTATGCTGCTCGAAGTGGTGGGGAAGCTGCAGCCAGGCATCTTCTGCGACAGCTCATGGGGGGGCTCCAGCTCCAGCTGCCTTCCACCTACTCGCCCCCCACAGGTGGTTACTCATTGTGCCAGGAGGACAGAGCGGGTGGAAGCTGGAGCTGGAGACCTATGCTCTTGGGCAGGAGCCACGCAGCTTCCCTTCCACCCCCCACTGTCAACTTTCAAACACTGGATTTTTGTCTTCTAAATTAAAGGGGATGGGTTATTTAGGGTCACATCTAGGGTCATACCTGGGAGTATGGCCAAGGGATAATTAGAGGTGTGGCACAAAGAAATCCTGTTTCACAAAGAGCTCTGGGATTTCAAAATTTGGAATGAAACACCAAAGTTTTGTAATTCCACATGATTTCAGTATTTTATCTTAGGTTATATTAAAATAGCTAGTACTGCAAACTAAACAAAATGCAAAACAGGTTTTGGTTTGGAAGGCAAAATCATAAAGTTTCATTTTGAAAATGTTGAGAGAAGACATTAAACAATGCTGGGACTTTTTCCATGTCTTTTCCTCTGAAACAACATTCTAAGAAATCAACATGATTTTGCAAAGTGTACCTTCTGTTCTGTTGGAACTTGTTCTAGCTAGAGGGACACTTTAATACTCTGGAATGCTCCGAGAAGGAGTTGATGGAAGCTTGCTATTTTAGAACATAAATATAAGACTAGATACAATACTAAAACATGAATCATGGTATGTTGGGAAAGAAGTGCATTAGATAAAGACAGCCCAGTAGCTTTTTCTAACAAAATCATAA
This sequence comes from Crocodylus porosus, assembly GCF_001723895.1. Classification (NCBI taxonomy): domain Eukaryota; kingdom Metazoa; phylum Chordata; order Crocodylia; family Crocodylidae; genus Crocodylus; species Crocodylus porosus. The sequence continues at coordinate 148,785,550 of NW_017728906.1, read as the reverse complement.
CAGTTAAAAACAGGAGTTTAAATCAGGGGTCAGCAACCCCTGGCACGTGTGTCAGAGCATGGCATGCAAAACCATTTTGCTCGGCATGCCACATCTGGCCTGGGTTCTTGGCAGCTGCTACTGGTCACAGACCCCAGGCTGCTCACATCAGGCAGCAGGAAGGCTGCAAGCCCTGCTGCGAGCAGTTCAGGCTCTGTGGCAGGCAGCAGCTGCCCAGAGCCTGGACTGAATGTGGCAGGCAGCCAGAGGCCGTCTCTGATCCCAACTTCTCCTTCCCCATTTAGCAGAGACAGGGACTTGCTGTAACAACAGCCCTCATTAGCAGTACCCAGGGATGGGTGTGTAGATGTGGAGGGAGCGGCCCTGGGTCAGGCTGCAATCCCCCTCAAGTGAGTTACTCCCAGCGGGGAGGTTTTTCTCAACATTGCCCAGTGCTGTAAAGTACTTTTACTACCACATCATTTACGCTTGTGTAACTTTCTGCCAGGCACAGAAAGGCAGTAGCAAAGGCTGAGTTCAATTTAGGGGTTTTACACAAATTTATTATCTTGGCTTGAGCACAGGCCCAGAAACATAGGAAAATAAATTCTGCCAGCATGTTCCAACATGAACAAATTTCTCCACCTGCAAGCAGTATTAAACTATAACAGGATTTATTGAAGGGGGAAGAAAAATGGGATAACAAATAAACTTGAGAAACCCCTAATATTCAGAAGCCTCTCAAATCTTCAAATCCTCTCTTACTCCCATAGAAGATGAACTTAGTAGTCAATACAGGCTGTCTAGATGCTAGCCTAAGCTTTCCTGTCTCACCACCAGTAGGGGTGCCAATCTACTGCTGCCATTGCTTTTTGCCGCCACTGGGGTGAAGAGGAGGGGCAGGGATGAAAAAAAAGAGTGGCACTGCTCCAGCAATGCTGTTGTTGCTCCTTCCTTGTATTAGAGATGCTGCCCCACTGTTGCTCACTGCCAAAGAAAGGGGCATTGCTCTTCCTCACCACCACTGGGAGGTGCTTCTGCATTGCTGCCCACTACCACTTGGGAGAGGGGGAGGATAGAGGGAAGGCACTGCTCTGCTGCTCACGGTCTAAAAAGTGTAAAGAGCTGAAATCTTTGAGTTTGTAGACTCTAGCAGACACAGGCTTCAATCTTACCCACTAATACTCAAAGGATTTCAGCTTCTTAAAAATGAGTGGGTGACAAATCATGATCTAAACACACCAGAGAGATTTTTACATCATCAGTACTTCTCCCGATAACATTGCAGGGTGAAGTACAATACCACCTTTTTCTTTGTTTTAATCTTTATCAAAGCCAATCAGCTCCAAATTCATTTGGGCATAGCCCAATTGTAAAGTTCCAAAATTCAACTGAGCAGAACTCAGTCCTCCCCAAATATAGGCAGGCATCCCACGTGCAAGCTCCAGGTCTGGAAGCCTTGGGATTCAGTTGCCCCTGTCTACCTTGATCTTAGCCAAAAGACCAAGAATACAAAACCTCTCCACAAGGAAAGCTCTTCTTTGGAACCTCCGGTCAGCCTCCTCTGCCACGCCTGAGCGGAGGGTGCCTCCACCTTTGACCTCCACACAAGTCATAGTGAATGCTGACCCCAACTGTTACCCAATTTTCTATTACAGCATCAGTACTTCTAAACTTTACAATTTTAGAAGGCAGGACCAGTGCACACAGATGTGACTACCTGGCCCTTTATATACCAGTGGGGATGTACAGATAAGGGACATAGATCTCAGCAATCCCACCCTGCATGCTAGTGGTGGTATGCAGGTAAGCATCACAGAGAAGCTTTCAAACAGAACACAGATACTGTAACAGGGTTTCACTTTAAGCCAATGGCACTCAATGTTTCCCCCTGTAGGCTGGATGGGCAATGCCCTGTCAGTCTGCTAGCTGGATCCTGCTGATGGTCCTAATCTGGCACCAGGGTGGGCACAGTGGGAGGTGTCCAGTAGGTGCCCAGCCCTGCAGGGGAAAGGAGCAAGGCCCAGCCCCATGGGGGGGGAGGAGAGGAGTGGGGGAAAGAGGGCATGGGTTAGCCTTGTGAGGGAAAGGCATAGCCTGGCTAAAAAGCAGCCTCATGCACATGTGGAGTAGGGGGAAAGGGAACATGGCCTGGCCCTGATCCAGATGTGGGGGAAGGTGTGGTCCACGTGGCAAGGCATGGGAATTTTGTAGGGGTAGGGTGACTATTAATAGCCACCACTCCCCTGCCACCAAATTCCCTGCCCCAGGTGGAGCCCCACAGACCAGATGCAATGGCTCTGCAGCTGCATTTGGCCTGTGTGGGGAAGTCTGAGTACCCCTGCTCCAAGCAGGTTGATGAGATGGTGATATACACACCACTTGCAATTCTATGTTTGCATTTCTACCACTGCTAGATACAACTGCAACAGTACAATACTGTAAGACATTGAGGAGATGCTATGTAGCCAAAAGGGCATGCATAAGATGTGTGGAATTAGACAAAGTATCTGTGAGTGTGAAATGGCCTGCCTACCACAGGTTCAAACTGCCTCCCTGCAGCTACCAGATTACATGAAGGCGGCACAGTCATGCAGGATTACATCATTTAGATTATTCATATTTTAGTGCTTTTATATCACTGGAATTAAAGATAAAGCACTGTAACCAAAAATCTTCATTGGGCTCAAATCTCCTGTCACGCTGTTGTAAACAAAAACAACAGTGTGACTTCCACCAAGTTGTTCATGATTTACATTAGCACAGAAGAATTGGGCCCAGGGCTTTCAGGCAAGATACAGACTTGAGAAAAATGCTTTCATTAGACAGCAGTAATGATAGCATGCAAGAGCTTTCCTTTAGAAGGAGCTATGTGCCTCCGAGGGAAGTTCATACTCACGTATTTCACATAACTATTGTTTCTTTGGCAATGACAGAGTCAAATTTAACTAAACACCAGGACACAATTTTGCATCACTGCCCACAGGCATTGTAACACACGAGACTAGATGAATTACGAATCTTTAAAGTGCAGACTGTAAGAAGCATGAAGAAAAAAAAAAAAGGAAAAGAAAAAAAGATCCCATAGGTATAATTAATTGTGAAAAAGAATCCTGAGTTTAGCACCATGCATATTGATTTTGTCTGGGATCTCTTTTATGTTGCAGGAATCAAATGGAAATTCATGCAGTGTCCTTGTTCCCAGGATTGCCAGAATACAGCTGTCCAGGAGATAAGACCTCAGATTTTAGAAAAATGGAATACAGATACTTCAGCCATACTGCCCTCAAGGGCTCCAGCTGCTGAAATTCTTCTTGGAGTCTAAGTGACTTACAGGAAGAGAACTCACACATAAAACACACAGATCTAGAAAAACAACTGTAATTCAAGATGCTACTGTAGTTCAAGTGTTTTGTAATGAAAGGTCAGAGCCTAGCTTTCTATTCCCAGGCTGCCATTGGGAAACACATGAATGCTTCTAGCAGTATCAAGAAATATGTACTTCTTATTATATTAAAAAAAAAGAAAGCAATCCAGGAAAGCCTCTTAACAGAACAAAAATGTGAGATCCTTTGTATAAACTGATAACATTCTGAACATTTAATACACCTTAAACTAAGTTCTTAAATACTTCAAGTAAATACCCAGCTTAATCATTCTGAAAACCTTGACAATTAGTTATTGAAAATGAGAAGTAGAATGATTGAGTTAAACTGCATTGCACTGAAGCTGCCAGTTCTTTGGAGGCATAACTTCCAGCAAATGGATGCATAATTTTCCCTGCCTCAGACAGAATTTAGTGTGTCCATCAGTGCAGTGTGCTTCTACATCATGGTATAAAACACCCCAGCTCAGGAAGGATTTTAGAATTCAAAGAATGAGAGTGGGGCACACTTGATACTAACACATGCAGCCTCTGGACAACTGGATGCATTTAACCTTTTCCTGCATTACCCAAAAGCAAGCGTGCCATGGAGTGAAATGAGGACAAGAGACAAGATACAGGAACTTTGACTTTGCTATAGAGCAGGGGTGGGCAAGATGTGGCCTGCAAGGCCATTCTATCCAGCTCGTGGGGCCCCTAAAAATTTAGAAAAATAATAGTTATCTGCCCCTGGCTGCCTGTCATGTGGCCCTTGACGGCTTGCCAAAAACTCAGTAAGTGGCCCTCCGCCTGAAATAATTGCCTGCCCCTGCTATAAAGAGACTGACAAGAGGCAACCCAGTGGAACTGTTACATGCAGGTATAAGTTGGGGGACCTTCAAAAAGCTGCTCGGCTATGGAGACAGGCTTTAAATATATCAACTTAGAGGAGCCTGCTGGGGATAATGTGGAAAAGGGCAACTAGTCTGGCACTTACAAGCACCATATCTGGGACCCCTGCATATAAAGATGGAGATCACACAAGGGCAGGACTGAATTCCTACAGGATGTACCATCTCCCTAATCTCCAGCACAGAACAGCCATGTGAGCCATAGTCATGCAATACATGGGAGCCTAACATGGCCTTTCATGATGGAAAAAGGACAGCAAGATAAAACAAGTGGGAGAAGCAGCAATGACAGGTGAAATACCTTTTGCTAATTATATTGCTAGCTGTGACTGGTGAGGTCTTCTTGGCATTTAATGGTTGCCATTTTGGGGTACGTGTGTAATCTACCAGTCTGCATGTGTTCCACTTTGTAACCAGTCCAGGGAAGACGTGTCTGTTTGAGCCAAGCCAGAGAGCTCTGTGTATTTGAAAATATACAAACCTTCAGGCAGCTGAGCAAGGTGATCACCCAATACTGGACTTGTTCTGTTTTAATAGAATATTTGTTAATATGTTTCTCAAGGCTTGTTCAATTAATTTGAATACATAAAATTCAAATTAAAAGCTCTGTACAGAATTTACAACAGCAGTGAATGTTAATTATGCTGAATATTTACTGAAAACAGCATTCAGTGTGATAATACACTTGTGCTTTGCTCAGGGCATTCACAGTAATAATTAATAATAATATTTAATAACCATCTAGGAAAAAAAAAAAGAGGCAATAAATTCACAAGTGAGGCTTGGAGGGGGAATAAAGCATCATTAAGCAAATATAGCAGAGTAATTTATGATACATGCCGGAAGCTCCCATAGAGCTGGAGAGCCAAGATTGCTGTTACTGATCTGCTTACTGGTCTCCACTTGCAAAACAGCAGAGGGACCTGTATTTCTGGGAATTTTACTCATGCTGTGGGGACCAAAAATAAAACAAAAACCAAAAATAATTTTAAAAAAAATCACCACACTTGTATTATGGTTATCTATCCCTTCCTGCACTTTCTGCAGTTTGTCTTAAAGTAGAATCCTTTAGAAGGAAAGCCTATTTTATTATGTATATTATGCATTAAGAGGACTTAGTCCGGTGGGATGCTGACCAAGCTGATCCTCCAAAAAAATTATTATTTGCTTCTTTTATTGTGCTAGCACTTACTGCTGTGGATCTATATGAACATATAGCGAGATGCTGATGCCTTTCCCTAAGAATCTACAACTTAAGCAACAGTTATAAGCAGAAACGATGAGGGAAAAAAAAGTAATGGCCAGTCTCCTACAAGCCTGGGTGAGTGGATTTTTACATTTGTACCTGCTCATTCTGCCCTTATTTCATGGCTGGGACAATTTCTTACAGGTTAATGATACATTTTCCTAACAGGCAATATAAACCTTTAAATGGCCTATTTGAATAGACAGGGTAGAAAGGCAGAATGAACTTAAACCTTCAGTTACCTCCTTGCTGTGAGTGCTAACACTACATATGCAAGCTGAGAGGGAACAGAACCCTGGGGAAAATTAAAAGGTTAGAGAAGGATAACTGAAAGTGAAAGAATTTTATCCAAAGAGACTGCAATGACAGAGACAGACAGAGTTAAAAAAAAAATATTGGGAGATTACAGCTGAAAGGTAGTACCATAAGAAACAAACCTATGCCATAAGACATAAGAATTGCCATCTGCTGGGTCAGACCATAGGCCCATTTTGCTCACTATTCTGTGTCACGGTGGCACAGAGTGGAAGCTGAAAGGGGGAGTGAACTGGATATAACCAGGGTTTTTTCCATTGTTTCTCTCTTACTTGCAGCCTCCAGGACTTAAGGTCTAGGAAGTTCCAATTCAGAGGCTGTATTCCTAACTCCCATGCTCAATAGCTACTGATGCCTCGTTCCTCCAAGAATTTAGTTAATCCCTTTTTGAATCTGGCTAAAGAAATACCATTTACAAATAAAATGCAATTAAAACACAGACAAAACTATTTTCCAAGTGGACAAGTAAAAAAATTTCTGGTTTTATAGCATGTATATGTGATGGACTTGCTGAGGCAGCTTGGCATGAGAGTTTTGTAAAGTTAAAAAATGATTGGTGGAGGGGGATTTCCTGTTCCCCACCAATCAAAGCCAGAAAAGGAAAAGGCTTGTCCCTTCCCTCACCCAGGGGCCAGATAGGGACACCAGACCTGAAAGAAGAATCACCTTTCTGGCTCCCCTGTTGGGTCCCTGCTGGCCACCTGTGGGGGATAAAAGGGGCAGTATACCTGGCTTCAGGAGAGAGAAGAGGGGCATTGAAGAACTGGAAAGAGCTGGCCAGAGGGCAGAAGAGTTGTTCCAGAAGAGCCCTGAAGGAGCCTGACACATGGGACGCTGCGTGGAGCAATGGACCGAAGCCTGGGAGCCACAGAAGGTGGCTCAGCTCCGACCTTCGCAGCACACAGGTGGCATGCAAAGGGCCCTGGCAGACTTCCCCAAGCCACAAGTGGTGGCTTGGCACCAGGTTCCTGGTGAGCAGCCAAGGAGCAGGGTCTTGGCAGGACTAAAGCTTCTCTGGCATACCAGTGGTGTTCAGGAGGTCCCAGCAGGCCTCAGACTTCCCTAAGCTGCAGGTGGTGGCTTGGCACCAGGCTCCTGGCATGTGGCTGGGCAGCAGGGCAGGGTGGATAAAAATCAAAGGGATTTTTTTTTTAAAAATCATCAATAAAATACTAAATCTGTCTCCCATTTAAAAAATAAGTTACAAGTAAATCTCATCACAAACATGCTAAGCTTACAATCTCATAAAAATGAATTAATGGCTCCGTCAAACTCTCACACATTGAGTTACCTACCAATCAAATGTGGGTATTCATTTCAGTTTTTCCATCTCATGAAAACAGCTCTAGTCTCTCTGTCCAGCCCAAGTACCAGCTCTCGCTTCTTGAAAGTTCTGGGCTCTCAGTTTGTGCGTCTCAGGAGACTAAAGTCACATGTGCAAAGATGCAGGCTGGATAGGATTGTTGTTCTGTGCTTATATGATGGTGGAACTGGGCCAAGCAAGGCAGAGGACTTAGTTAAGACATTGTGTTAAAAGACAGAGAGACAACATAGGAGAGGATGGAGGCAGAACAGAAAGGACCAGTGGAACAGACTGGAAAGAAAAAGGGAAGCCATTATTCAAAAGTATACGCACAGCTTCCTATCTTCCCCCACCCTTTTGCCACCTGATTCCCCCTGGCAGGAGGCTGGGTAGCATGGCATGCAGCAGTTGCAGGGAGGCTCCCTGAAAAACAAAAGCCAAAGCTGCCTCCAGCTGCTCAGGCTTGGACAGCTCAGTGGTAGGTGAGGAGTCCACCACACAGGAGACCTAGCAATGGAGGAATGAGTTGACTGAAGAGGGAATCCCCACCTGGGAGATAGGTTCAAGGTTTGACTTGATAGGGTCAAGGTTTGACTTGATAGGGTCAAGGTAACCCAGGGGTGAATTTTAGAAAAGGGGAACCCCCACTGGGGGAGGTGGGTTCTATCTATTTTTTTCTTGCCCCGTTGGGGGGGTGGAGGTGTTTGCATTCCATATTTTGTTAATCCACTTTTACTATTTTTTGTTAACCTGCATCCCATATTTGGTTAACCAGGGTCTCATATTTAGTTAGCCCTCTCACATACGTTGTTAACTTGCATCTTATATTTTGTCAATTGAACGGGTATGCCTAAATATTGTTGAGTTTTTTTCTGTTGCCCACCCCCCTCCAAGGTACTTGAGTGTACACTATACCCTCTGGTATCTATGTCATATCTTAAACCCTGTCCCTCCATTAAAGGGTATGTTTAAGATCCCACTCTGCTCTATAGGGAAAGGAGGGCTGCCACCCCTCCCACAGTGTTCCTCCATGTGCTCTGATACCTTCAACTGGAGAAGGGGCATGTCTCAGAGTACTACCTGGGTTACATATAGCCGCCTGACAAAACTGGAATGCATTATTTTTCAAGAATGACTTTCAGAGAAACTTGGCAAAAAGACTGCCTTAGCAGAGGGAAGCTTCTGCTTTACATGGGGGCCATCTACACATGCAATTAATGCAAAACAATAAAATCTGGAACATATTACTCTGGAGTTTACTCCTCCTGGGCACGTGCTGTTTGCCCTGAGACCATAGCACATTGAGCCAAGTTGGAGTAGCCTCAGCTAGCAGGGCGCCCTGCCAGCCTGGAGCTGCCGCCCCCCCCCCACTCAGATGTGCTGCAGAAGGGCTGGCTGGGGCATGAGGTGCTTCAGTGTGGGGCTAGTGGGCAGGTAGCCTCTGCCATGAAGCACCCTTGTGCAACAGCCAGCCAGGGTATCACCTATGTGTGTAACTGCTGCTGAGGTAGTTTACTGCAGCTTAATAGGGGCACCTATGCATGTTTACTGTAAGCAAGTGTTTCATGTAGATGCGCCCAGGGTTTTGTAAAAACAGTATTTGGAGGATCAAGCTGCAGCTCTATAATCTACTTCGAGGAAGCATAGCCTGGCTAAAGAAGTGCTGCGTGAGCGAGCACTGACCCCTAGTGGGCAAAATCTTTACCTTGGAAGCTGCAAGCCCCATGTAGTTAAAACAGTGTTTCTCAACCCACGGGTAACAACCCAAAAGTTGGTCACAAGAAAACAAAAGGGTCACAACCCAACTTAAAGTTTGATCCATTTTTTTTTTTTTTTTTTTTTTAAATGGATTTTCCTTTAAAGGAGAAATATATGGGAAACCATGGCTTTCCTTTGCAGGCTGGCAGACTTGCAGCCTACAAAGAGGCTGTTTAGGGCTCCCTATACCCAACATACTGCCCCCCACCTCACCCACTGGGGGGCTGGGGTGGAACTGGCCCATGTTTTCAAGATGGGTCCTGGTACAAAACAGGTTGAAAAAGCCACTGGGTTAGAAAAACAGAAAATAAAAAGTTTTCCACAGACGTTTTTCCCGAGACTTAAGCCAAAGGACCCTGCAAGCTGCAGTCAGCTTTGTAACAGTCCCAGCAAATGAATACCTGAAGCACTGGGAAAGACCGTGTTGTTGGTATACAATGATCTGTGAACCATACCATCCAGAGACATTTTCCACAGAAGCAAAAGCTGGGAATGAATTTAGTTTCAGTGGCAGGATAGACTAGAATGTTAAAAACAGGTTTATTTTTCTGTATGGCTTTTTAAACAAAAGCAGAGGACATAAGGGTCTAGCTGTGTTCAATCTGCTATGAGAACGTTGGTTATTAGGTAGGAAGTGTGCAAAGTACCAAGGAAGGAAAGGCGACATCACCTAAAATAGAGTTTCTAAACATTACAGGAGCTGTGTCTAACTCAATATCCCCACAGCTTGCCCAGTTCAGACATCTGGACGATGGTCTGCGTGTGCTGGCTGCAGATGCTATTTATCTCTAATACTGCTGCCAGGAGTAGTTTGGTAGTGTGGTATGAAAAAAAGACCCATCCAAACCCAGGCTGGACTAATGCATCACAAAAATAAGTTTTCCTCAGCCCCTCATTTAACTCTCTCCAGTTTTAAAGCTCATGCAAAGCTGAAAAGTCCTAAATGGGAAAAGCGAGTCAAGGAAGATTTGGGATAGGCAAGTGAGATCCATTTTTGGCTAGTCTCTGTAACACACTGAAACAATGGCTACTGTCAGGATTTTAAAGTTAATCTAGAAGGAAATTTAAAAAAAAAGTCTGAAGGTCTACTAATTAATTAAAGCCAATTAGATACAATGCTAGTGAAAATTCAGCACAGCAGAAAATAAGCCTTGTCCACGCAGAGAGCTTAACTCATGATTTGGATATTAACCTTTACAAACAAACAAAACACTTGAGAAAAAACAAAAAACCTTTGACTAGTGTGCATTTCTAGTTACCTCTTTGGCAAACAAAATGAGCCCAGTCATTTCAATCCACACAGCACAAAAGGATAGAAAGTTTCTAGAAGTATGTCAGATAGAAATGGGATGTTTCTTTTCCTAATTTCTTGCTCTTCTTCAATTCCCAGTCTTTTAAAAATGGTTTATTATTTACATTGCTGGCACTGTTCTTTACCAGCCTCTTGATAGTAGTTCAGTTTCTAGGTACCAAGTAGCATATGATGGCCTCTGGAATCAGTGAGGATAGAAAGAGCAGAACATGGGATATGAAAATAGCTTCCCAGTGTAAGGATCAGTGGTTGCAGCATGTGAGCTTAGCTCCATGAAGCATGGCCAGGAAGAAGGGTTAAAGAAACACCGTTTTATGAAGCACTCTGTTTTCAAGCCAGAAATCTAGGATGCAGCTTACACTGAAAGCAGTTGGTCTGGAGTAGCAGTAACTCACTTCAGAGGTTTACCACACTATAAAACAGCTACCTGAGCATATGGAAGTGGGAGTTGGGCAACAGGACCCATGTGAGCCTTGGAGACACAGTTTATGAATGGCATCATCCTCACTGATTAATGGTTCTCATAAAAGCCTGTGGCCCCATTTTATTCTGTGGCTGGTCTTGCTTCCCAGAGGAACATTGCAGGGTAGCACCAGAATCCCAAGAGCTGTGGTAAATCCATTCTTCTTGAGATGTCCTCCCCTCCATGTGATGTTAAGGGTCTACCATCCCAAGAGATACAGCCTAATTACTACCCAAGAATAAGCCAAACTGCCTCAGTTTCTGATTGATATGAAACCAATCTGGGTCCCAAAGTTACTGCCATCACGAACATGAGAGTAAAACTTATCAGGGTGGCAGGCTGTACAGAAAGTGATGTTTTGGTTCTGGTCAGCAACAGAATCGTCCTGTATGTTCTGAGGAAGAATCCCTCCGCTCTCCAGAAGAGCTCTTGAAGGAAAACAAACAAAATATAAAATGATCAATTTTGGATTTTTTGAACAGGTGCAATTCTTAAGGTCTGATCTTAATGACACTGCAACAACAGTGCCATTTATTGCTGGGGTGTCAAAGATCTGGCCCATGATGCCCTACTACAAGTTACAGATTGCAGACTGGCTCTGCGTGCTACATGTGGCATGCAGGGCCAGTCTGACATGCACGCTGCCTGTGGAACTGGTCCACCCCTGCATGCTGGATCCGCGGCCAGTCTGCATAGAGCCTAAGGACTATCCCTTCTCACCTCATGCAGCATGTACCCAAGACCAGCCCCACATACTACATGAGGTTCAGGAGCCTAGTCTGTGGGGTCGATTCAGACCACAATTCTGAACATCTCATATGCCTGTGAAGCCAGTAAGTTTGGTACCTTCAATTTATATTATCACTGTAAGATGAAGTATGCCAATATTTTGTCTGGGCTAAATGAAAATTACAAACAAAACTTTTATTCCAGACAAATTTAATTTTAAAATAGCAATACAGAAAAGAGAACTACTTGTACTTATGAAAGTAAAATAAAAGCTGCAATATAGCAAGAAGGTGAGCAAGTGTTATTCTGGGCTTGGGCCTGTAAGGTGCTGAGGACCATCAACCCCCATCTGCCAGGATCCTCCCTATATCAGCAATTCAACTGGAACTGCCATCATAATTCCTTCTAGGTCACAGTCTTTTCACCTTGCCTCTAAGCTACTTAGAATAATAAAGCTGCATCACATGAAATAAAAATGCATCAGACTTACCGTGTTGCTCTTCTAATATCAATGTAAGGAGTTGGAGAGTCAAATGATCTTACACACTTTGGATCAATTTGGTGAAATTCCTTTGCTGACTCTTGAGGAAGGGTATAGCAACAAGGTCCAACAGATGGGCCTAGCACCACCAGTATATCCCGTACATTGCATCCGTATTCTGCAATCATAGCACTTACTGTAGCCATAGCAACTCCCATTAAAGTACCTCTCCATCCTGAGGGAAAGGAAAAAAAAAAGTCTTGTCAGTTTATTTTTTCAATTTCATGGCTTCCTTCTTGGCATGAAATACAGGGAACAAAAATAATTCATCGCTAACAAAGAAACCATGCTCTGAGCATTCTTATGATGTAGCAGTATCATAGAGTATGGATACTGAAGAGAGGTGCAATAATTAGTTCAAGGCAAGAAGTCACCCTGAAAGGTGAGATTAAAAAACTCAAGAATTCCCTCCTCTATGGGTTTGGATCATTAGAACATATCCTACCCTGTGTAGACATACTGCATAGAACTAAGTGACCACTTGATATTCATAAAAGGAGCCTGGACAATTCAGACAGAAATCTTTTAAAAAATGAAAAACAATCCTCCACCCCCCGCCTCACAAAACAATGTTAAAAGCTATGGTACACATAGGGCAGGACAAAAACTTTTTGGTGAATACTTTATTCACCGAAAAAATTAAAGGAGTGGTCTACAATTGTGGAACCTCTGCTATAAGGGATTCCAATGCAAGCATCTTTTTGAAGCTTTTCCACTTTATACAAAGTAATTAGTAACTGGAACAGCTAGAACTTGGCTCCCACCACCAAGTTATAGAAACATATACACTCACTCTATGGGTTAAACGAATATTCAACAGAAAAGACAGAGTCAGGCAGACACAGAATTTTGAAAAGGGGGTAAAAAGGGTGAGGTCCATCACCACATACACAGCAAGACATTTTTCTCCTGTTAAAAATAAACTAGAAGCTTCACTGGTATGCTAGTGACTTAGGGCTGTATTATTCAGTTTTAATAAGTTGGAGCAAAAAAATTCAAACCACCTGAAGTATAATTTCATTAGAATTAATTGAAACCAGTATGCAGGGCTGTGAAATGAGCACTTCATTACCAGAAGCATCTAATAGAAAACAGAATTGCAGAAGAAAAGGATAGCTTGATTAGTGGAATATCACAGCCATTACAAGGAAGATAGGATCATTAATACCTGCTGAAAAAAGAGAGTTTAGAAGAGACTGGGTAGATCATAAATGAGCCATAAAGTCAACCAAGTCCCTCACCGCTGCCTGACTACAAATGCTGCTGCCACTGCCAGGCAGTTGGTTGTTTTTAACCTTTGGGTGGGTGGAGAGTGCACTTGCACTCCCCTTGGATTCCTGCTCCACCCAGACAGAGACAAACACCCTACAACATCCTCAAAATCAATTAATGGTTAAGGCACATTCCTAGGAAGTGGGACACACTGAAGAAAAGCATACCAAATATGCTTCTCAGTTTTGCTTTGCTTAAAACTATCCCAGAATAGTTTGTTTCGGGTCAAATGAATTGTCTTGTTTGACCTTATGAAACTATGACCCCAAATGAATTTGACTCATTTAAAAAAAAAAAAAAAAAAAAAAAAAATTATTTTAAAATTTGGCCAAAAAAAACATAATACATTATAAAAAGTATTCATCCAGCCTCAGATGCATGCATTACAAGATTTCTCCAAGATGTTAGCAAGCCTGGAAATAAAAAAAAAAGTGCCAAGACATAGTTAACTTTGTCCACTCTCACCCAATTTAACATCACCAGTTAAGCCAGGGGTAGGCAAAATGTGGCCTGCCAGGTAGCTTCATCCAGCTCGTGGGTGCCCACAAATTAACTGTACCACACCCAGCCCGGGCACCTCACTCCTACCCTTGTGTGTGGAAGGGTCTGCCCCAGCCAGCACATGCAGTTCCTGGGAGGGGCTGCTGCTGCCACTAGGGGACCCGCTGTTTCCCCAGCCTCCAGCTGCTCCTCCTCCTGTCCTTGTTGCAACATTCGCTCTAGGCAGCGTGTTGGGAAGTAGCACGGCAGCTGTAGCTAGGTGGGAGTACAGGTACACAGCCCCTGCCAGCAGCACCAGGTGGGGGCCCTCAGGGCCTGTGCTGCTGCTGCCTAGTGCTGTTTAGCTCTAGCCAGTTCTGGGAGCTGCATGTGATGGCAAGGAGCAGAGGGAGCCAGGCCAGCCCCATCTATCGCACTGGGCTCCTCACAGTGCATGTGCAGCTTCTGGCACTGATGTGCTACCAGAGGGAAGCCCCGTACAATGAACCTGGTGGCCTAGCCCCACTCCCTGCAGCCACACAGAGATGCTGGGACTCCTATGGAAATGGAGGGAAACCACCTTCCCTGCTTCCTGGTGGAGTCCCAGGAGCTGGCAGCAGCGAGTGAAGAAGGCTGCCAGCTCCATTATGTGGGGCTTCCCCACCCCCCCCGTGGCATACAGGAGTGCCAGAAGCTTGGATGTGTGCTGTGGGGAGCCCAACACAACAGAGCCAGACTGCCCTGGCTCTGCTCCTTGCTGCCTCAGGCAGCTCCCAGAACTGGCTGGAGCTGCACAGCACCAGGCAGCAGTGCCTGCTTGGGCTACAAGCACCCCGAAGACCTGCCCCTTGCTGCTGCTGCTGCCCTTGGCAATGAGGGCTATGCGCCAGGGTGGGGTGGGGTAGTCCCCACTCCCCACATACACCCTGCAACATATACTACACCCCACCCCCCCACAGTCTTAATATACAAGATTAAGACTTTAAATTTTAGAGCTGTTATGCAATCCTCTATATTCACACCCTATGAAAACATGACAAAATATTTTAAATTTTGTTTTTAAGAAGTGTATTATAGTAGATGTTTGACTTTTAGTATATAATTTGTTTTTATCCTGGTTCCAAGATTGCAAATTCCCCCTCCCAAAAGGAGTACTTCAAGAGCCAAGGGGAGGGATTTCTGGTGGATACCTGGATATCTGGTCCCAAGATGGTGACCAGTGGGGTAGGGCACTTGTCGGGGGGGGGCCTACCTCTGCTGCCCTCAACAGCTCACCAAGTCTCATTAAGCAGCCCTCCAGCTAAAATAATTGCTCACCCCCTAAGTCAAACTATTAGGCCCCATTTACTAGGTAAGTGGTCACTATCCAACAGTTTCCAAGCTGTATTTTATTGGTACATATTTCTGGAGTAAAACTATTACCTGAATGAGCAGCACCACAGGCTTTTTTGACAGGATCAGCAAAAAGTACAGGTATGCAGTCAGCACCTGGAGCTGCTATTGTAACCCCTTTCTGGTTTGTTGTTATTCCATCATAACTCTTAGGTTCAGTCTTTCCCATTATCCAAACATCATTGGCATGGTTGACCTGTCAGTATAAGACATGGAAAGAAAAGAACAGTTCTTACTATGCCGAGTGGTCTTTTGGTCGTTTTCCAGCTTGTTCACATTCTGTTTCATATGAATACTTATGGTCGAGACCTTTTTTCCTTCAAACGCCCATTTTCCTTGCCTTCAAATCCCTTTTTAAAAAACAGATTATCTTCTACTTGATACATAACATTAAACCACCGAAGAACTGCATTTTTCTACAAAGAGATCTATGCATCACTGACTGTGGGCCTTTAAAAGTTGTAAATAAAATGTTTTACTTGAGTCAGGATTACTTGTCCTGGGATATGACCCAGATTAAAACTGGTGTAGCACAGTCCTGTGCACATCACCCTTCCACGATGCCATACTGGTCCTTCACCAGTAGGTGGCCAGTGTGAGCACACAGCTGGACATGCTTCTCCCTGGACCGAACTGCAGTAGTCATACACATATACAACAGGATATCCCAGGAGGAAAAAAAAAAAAAGATTTTATTGGTCATACTTCAGAGACTTGAGGCTGAATACTGGATGTATATGTAGTCCTAGGATAAAAGTTTTTTTTCCTGGGTGCAAATGTAATGTTCATTCATACCCTAACAAACTATTTACTACCTTTAGGCACAAACTTCAAGATAGAAAACAGATATTAGAACAGTGGGGGCCAACTTTTCTTGTAGGCTTGTGACAAGCTAGGCCCCACACCCTTCCTGCATACCACTCTACTTCCTGTCCCCTGCCTAAACTGCTGCTCCATTTTATGCTTCCTGTCCTGTGCTCCATGACTGACAGTTGATCTTTCTGCTCCATGCCTTTTTGCCACTTTGTTCCCTGCTCCTCCCCCATCTGTTGTGTGCCACACAGAGGTTGAGTGGCATGTGTGCCACAAGTTGGCCACCCCACATTAGAATATGCTTAGGAGAAGGCACTGGGCCTTCTTCTTCGTACAGAGAAACTTCAGTTATATTTTCCTAGGATGAACTGTCATAAGACCTGGATCAGTAGTAAGTGTTGTAAAGGAAGAATATGAAAAATAGAGCATGTATACAGCGACTTGTCCCCATTCATGTCCTCCCACTTACCAACAGTAAATGCCTTAATTTTGCCCCCAACTTCCAAGTTCTTGGTGAGAAGGCAAGAGTAAAACACACAAGAAAAATGTAAACTTTCACTGGTACACAAGAGGAAAGATCCAGTTAGTTTATACAGAAACCCATGGTTGTCCGATACCATACCTTCACACTGTGATATGTCTTTGGGTCAAAGCCTGCAGCCTTGGATAACCTGCGTAGGTTCTCTCTGACCACGATTTTTGGATCTCTCCGCATGGGATTGCTGAACAGGTTGAAGGAGTTAAGTGTTGGTATGTAGGAGATGCCACCTGTCCGCGTGGTGAACCCATGAAGGAAGATGTCACCTAGTAAAAAGCAAGTTTGAAACAACTGACAATCCTGGGAAGTGTTCTGCACTAGTATTGCCCAATCACATTATAGCACAGGTAATAAGGAGTTTTGAAAATGGCATCTGAGAGATGAAACAAGGGAAGTGGTAGCCTTTGCCAGGGGAAAGCATGGAGTGAGGAAGCATGGAATAAGGATGGTCTCAGGGGTACAGCATTAGAATCCCAGAAAAAGTAGCCTGGAAGGGATCTCCAGAGGTCATCTAATCCAACTGCTTTCCTGAGACAGGATCAACTCCATCTAAATCATTATGTATGAGTGTCTGACCTGTTCCTAAAGCTACACAATCATCTCGTACCACTACAAGGCACTGGGCATTTTTACATGTGCTCCCAATCCCCACTAGAGGAACTCTTCCTCCCTTAGCCATGAGCCCCTACTGATCTGACTGCAGGGTACGATTCCTTCCTGATACCAAGTGTGGCAACTGGTCCAACTCTGAGCAGAGGGGCAAGACACTAACTGGGGCTCCAGGTTGGAGTTCCAGCACATCCCAGGCAAAATCTCCAGCCTTGGCTGAAGCCAGCACCCAATGCTTCTCAGAAACGCAAAAAAAACCAACCCAAAACAAAAGCGCTCAACCCCTGTAGCAATAGGATGGGGGGGGG
>NW_017728906.1:148723046-148768117 GCF_001723895.1 Crocodylus porosus | reverse complement strand
CAGTTAGTACAGCTCAGAAACACAGGGAAAAGAACAGCCTCCATTCTGCTCTGCAGCCTGAGGACAGAAAGCATAAAATTCACATATTGTATCTTTTAACTGAACCAGACCTCCCATTTCTGCATCCCGTCCATAAGCTTACCCCCACTACTTGGATCTCATTTCCCAACTTAGATGGTCGTAGAGATCTGCTTTATTCTCTTGTTGCCAAGCCTGGTCCTCTCCAAAATCAGTTTACTCTAGGCTGCAGAGCTCTTCCCATTTCCCAGTACTCCATTTGGGAAGGGGAGAGGAGACGGGTCCTGGACTTCCAATTGTTGTTCTTTACAGAACATTAACCTTGGAACTCCATAGAGCTCCAGGCTGAGGGATGCAAGGCAGCAGGATCTTTACTCAGTCCAACACAACCCCTTTCAAACATGCAGGGAAAATCCAAGGACATCACTACAAGCCAAGTCTGCTTTATGTTTTATAGTTCCCCTCCTTCTCTAAAAGGGCTTCTGGAAAGGAAGTTACAGCAGGTGAAACAGCACCCAGGTATTCACAGTACAGAGCAATGGTTCTCAACATGGTAAAACAAAGTGCCAGCTCTTTGCTTTCACTCTTTTTAAAAAACAAACAAAAAGAGAAAACAAAAAAACAAAAAAACAAAAAAACAAACAAAAAAAAAAACACACTCTGGAAAAAACAGAGCAATTCATCTGTTGCAGAGAACTCAGAAAACACTGAAGCATATCAAAATTCCTATGGATTAGTCTTCAACATCTCTGGGTTTAAACTTGTGAATCAAAGGTGAGCAAGCACCTATAGTTCTAATGTCACCCAGAGCCCTTAAAAGGATCTGGGGTGCCACAGCACCTGGTTGAGAACGTATAGAGGCAAGGGATTTTTGAACAAGTGGCTCCTCCCTCCACTGAATGACTCCAGATAAGTCTGCTATTTCTTTGAAATCTGAAGCAAGGAGCTGAACCTCCTGGAGGCCTCTGCTATGTGGGCATGTGCAGGCAAAACCCACACCCAATAGTGTGCTGAAAATCCATTCTGCGATTGTGTCACCAGGCCCGGATGTAGGTGGTGACTGCATGCATGTGAGCCAGATACAGTCTCTACAGTTCTACTGCCTGTGCATTCATTGCATTTAAGCAAGTTGTCTCTTCTCCAATACAAGAGATGTCTTAATCCCCCAACTCCTGGCTCTGATGTAAAGTTCTGCACAACTCATACAGAAAAATCCTTCCTTCTGCCTTGGAAATCAACTCATAAGAATGGCACAAATATCAGCCAGGGATATTTGCCTCAGTGCATGTGCCCAGACACGCACTTTGGTAAGGGAGCATACTGTGCCACTTGGGGCAAAGTAACCCTGCCCAGCTCCTCCCAGATCTGCAGCCAGGGGGAGCTACAGCCTGCATAAAAACCAGCAGGATAAAAGCCTGCCCTGGCAAGCAGCTCACAGCTACTTGCCCTCAGTAGGTTCCAAGGCCCAGCCAGTTGGTATCTGGGGACAGTACAGTACCCCTTGTGCCAGCTGGACTGCTGAAGCAGCCCTAAGCTGGAGTGGCCCCTGCTCCCTCTACTCACCGCAGTAGTCTGGTAGTGGGGGCGGCTGCCTAGCTCTGACCTGATGCCTCCTGTGACAACATCAATCCCCTTGGACCTGCGGCTCCATGGCTGCACTCCTCCCATGCCCTGATGGGGTGCCCCCACTCTGTCATCTGGGCAGCTATGACCCAGATGTGCTCCTTGTGTTGGCCTGCTTTGAAC
Source organism: Crocodylus porosus (assembly GCF_001723895.1). Lineage (NCBI taxonomy): Eukaryota > Metazoa > Chordata > Crocodylia > Crocodylidae > Crocodylus > Crocodylus porosus. The sequence goes on along the minus strand of NW_017728906.1, from coordinate 148,766,353 downwards.
TGTCCAAGTGTATCCTCTTGGCCCCAAATGGCCAAGAAGTCAGCCACCTCATCTGCCTTCTAACTGGGTCCCAAGTGCTGGCCCAGGTATTGGCACTTGTCTCACCAGCAGACATCAGGTGTCTCATTTAAAAGTTGCAAATTCTCCAATAAGAAACCCAAATTCTCTCATTAAAATACCCAAAATAATGTTCTTTCACTATTAAAATGACATGCCGCTATAAGGAGAGAGATCAGTTGGACAATGTTTTATTGATACATTTACAAGTTTAAAGCTTTTTTCTGCAGGGTTTTTGTTTTCGTTTTGGGTTTTTTTTGGATACCTGGATATCCAGGTATCAAATTTTGAGCCTACAATAGATATGCAGTGCAGGGAACTTTTTTTGGTCCCAGTGTGCCTCTTACCACATCTCATATTGCTTTAAGATGCAGCAAGAGGCACATGCAGGCTTGTCTGGACATGCCCATAGGAGGAAAGCAAGGTAGCAAAATGTTAAACTAGTACTTTTATGGTAGAAAAGATTTTCTGAATGTCTAAGGATGTTTTGAGAACAGTTGCAGGAGACCATAATTGTTATCTTAATATCTGAGCAAGTGCGCCAAATTGAAAAAAAAAAAAAATCCCTATAATTCAATTATTTTATTTGGGGAGTATAATTTCAAGTAGGCAGAACATGAATAAGCAGGTAGTTTTAAATCTGAACAAGGTTGTTTTCACCTTCCCATTGCTACAGTACAATATCCAAGGGATCAATGCCAGCATCCAACAGAACGTGCTAGGAGTCCCTTTAGGCTCCTTCCTACCCAGCACCTTCAACAGTAGAGATGCACCTCTGACTGGCTGAAGTCTTCAAGCTTTAGAAAGGGAACAATTAGTTTAAGTGTGCCTGTGTGCATGGCATTGTACCCCATGGCTCACTCTGGAATGGCTTTTTCTTAAAAATGGGCACTACCAACCCTCTCTCAAGATAGCATTTCTTGCCTACTCTATCAGCACTAAAATAAAAACACATAGGGTTAGAGTCTATGCTTCTCCTCCTGAAGTCACTGCACAAAAAAAAAAAAACTTACTCATGAAAAAAGAAGGACAAAATTAGCTATAAGCAGGTATCCTAGTTTTCTCCAATAAACCCCCTCCCCTCCAATTTCCAGCTTAAAAAAAAAAAAGGTAACCCTAAATATACATTTTTTCATGATTAAAATAAAACACTAGGCTAGATTAGATGGATATAGTGGCATTTCATTTTGATCATGAAAAAGTAACTAAAAAATCCACACTTTTTTAAAATCCAGAAATTAGAGATTTTTTTTTCCTTTTAAAAGAGAAAGCCAGGATCCCTGGCTAAGTGACCTGATTCTGGGCTGTTCCAGCATAATTTAGGTGTCCTCTGGTGATGTTCCAAGTTAAATCTGGCCCAGTGGTACTCCTGGTCTTACAAGAGTGCCTGAGCAGAGACAGACTTTGGCTGTCCTAAGATATGTCTATACTCAGGACTTCTCTCTTCTGATTGCCTTTTATTGTCTCTGTACATTATTACAGCAGCATATATTGTCAGTTTGGGAGTGGAAAACTCCTTCAGGCCTCAAATTTCCAAATCATATAAATAAAAGAGATTATATGGATCAATAAGCTTTGTAGGGTTCAAGAGCCAAAAACAGACAAAATCCATTTCCCACTTTACCTGGGATCAAGACAGATTTGAGAATGGTGAGCTCCCCTCTCAGGCTTGGCAGCCTTTCTAGGTATGTCTGAATCTCATTCATGATGAGTTCCATCTCCTGCGCAGGGAGCGTTTGCATTTCATTCTGTGTTTCAGCTTCTTGAAGGTGGTTGGGTTCACAGTCCACCTGTAATTCTTCAAATTCAAACTGGTAGACAGATGTGAATAGGTGGTCTATAAATACTCTCATTAAGGCTTTCCTTTGTGCTGGCAAAATGATTTTAATGATGCTTAGGTCCTTTTTATCAAGTTTTTGTTTAATTGTGTACAAAGCAGCAGTTGTATTTGCTGCGCAGATAACTTCAAAACTTCTCTTCAGAATTTGAGAGCCACTCATTGCTTTAAGTAACCAATCTTGCACACCATTCCTTCCACTTTGCTGAGTCTGGCAGCACATTATGTAAACAGATGGGGCACTGACTGAATAGTGCTTTTCAACAGCTTCTAGCATGTTATGTAGTAATTTTTGAAAGCTGCTATCCTGTGAATTCATTTCTAGCCCAAGTAGATCAATCAGCACTGCTTCTGCCATATTCCAAATGATTTAAAGATGCCTAAAGGTACCAGTTATTGAATGAAAAACCTACAGAAAACAAAAACAAAATCAGTCTAAACAAACAAAGTTATAACACATTACAAGGGTTTTGTTTTGTTTTTTTTAAATGCAGTTACAGAAAGTGACACAGCAAAAAATAATGTCATTTGAAATATAATTTTCAATTGCATCCAGTGTTAGGAGCAAAAAAGGAAACTAGACAAATTGGTAATTATTCTGCCTTTGCTTAAGTCTCCCTGCTATATATTATTGCCATTTTCCATACTAGAGATAGTAAAAAAATTATCTAGTATTCATAAATGCATTTTTAATATCACAGATCTGGTTGTCAAGCTCCCCATATTGAACAGAATCCTGGAGTCAAACAAACACCCATGCCAAAAAAGTGGGGCAGCATGCACTGCCCAAAACCAGAGCCTGGCTGACTGGAGCCACATTCCAGCTGCAGCTACAGCTCCTGGAAGTCCCCAGGACTCCATGCAAGGCTGCCAGGTCAGCAGTTGGTGGTCCCAGCCTCCTCTACCCCACCTGGGATAGCCTGCTGCATGCCAAAGCACACATGACATGAGTGTTCCCCAGAGACAAGGAGCAGCAGCAGCAGCACTGCTGTTACCCATCCTCAGGGAAACATGCATTCCTGCTCATCTGGGTGTACCCCTGATATCAGTGGGAAACCCCTTACCCAATAGTTTTAAACTAATGCCGTCTTTGCCTTTCTTATTGTCACTTTTGTCTTCTTCCCCACCCCCACCTCCCACCCCTTCATATCTGTGGTAGTTTTCCACTACTCCATCTGCCAGCCCTTTGCAGACAGGTATGGAACAGCTGGGTTCTCCTAGCTCTCAGGTAAAGCCCAAGGCATTTTCTCCTGAATCAGTGACCATTCAGATTCAATGGTTAACTCCCTCCCTAGTCCAAGGTATGCAACACAGTCCTTGTAAATGGTGGATTTCATAGCTGCATAGCAGTATTCCAGCATATAATAGTTTCTCATAATACCATCTTGCTCTCTTTAATTCATAAATCATACAGACACATTCACAGAAAACCTAGAACTGGATGGGGCCTTAAGGGTCATTAAGGCCAGGCCTCTACTATAACAGTATCTCCAATTTATAATCCCAGATTCTCAAAATCTGCATGTGCCCTTCTGTTATCCTTCTTCCTGCTATACAGAAGGCCTCCTTCTCTCTGTTCTGGCACTAAAATGATCAGCTATCCCATACAAGCAGAAGTACAGCTTCTACAACGAACCCAAGGCTTACCTGCACAAGGCAGTACAGTGCAACTGGACATGTTTACACATGCATTTACACTGGCTTAAATTTATGGTGCACTAGTGGGAACAGGCCAGCATCTGCATGTGCAGTCACTAAAGTACATTAACATTGTGTGTTGATTGACTTGGGACTAAAGTTAGTCTTCAAGTCAGTTCTCACACACACTGTTACTGCATGGCAAGGCATCTACATGTGCATTACCATGCAGTAACTAATTGGAAGTACATTTAATACCTGCACGACACAGGTATCAGAACTCATGTTCAAGCCTGTGCAAGTTGCCATATTTACTGCATAGTACAGGGTGCACGTGTAGACATGCACCCATACTGCACAGTAATTTCAGTTACTGTGCAGTAAATGCACCCATATAGATGTGCCCACTGGCAATTGTCTTCTGCTGTGGACAGTGGAACCTAAGAGACTCCAAAACCAAGATGAGTCCAGCTGATTACACGTTTTCACGTTCTATTTACTCAGTATGGGGTTACAAAGAAACATACAGCACTCTCATAAAAAGCTGTGGTGGCCATTTACTGAAAATAAAAAAGTAACGACAACTGGTTTTTTCTTCCTCTTTTTGCATGTAACACACAAAGGACTTAATCTGCCTCAATGCAAATGAATCTACTAACCCACTTAAAATATATAAAGAACTGTCCATCAAAACCTGATTGCAGACGGCTAGGTCTGTCAAGGAATTAATGACTTTCAGTCTCCCTCAGAGTACTATTTACATATAATGGAAAGTGCCAAGTAGGAAAATTTGCTTGTTAGGTAAGCAGGGTGATGTAGACCACAGACACAGGCCCAAAGGCTTTAAACTAGAGAGCTCAAGAGGTTAGGCTGCCTCATCTCTTTATTCCCCATGGAGTTGGCAGGCATTTATCAAAAGCTCAGTCTAACAAGAGAAAAAAAGAACGTGTGCTGTGGGAGAGATGATTACTTGCACAGTTATGATGTGCATACATGGAAAGAAACCAAGTGGGGAAATGGCTAGGAGGCGCACACAGGAATAATTGGCCGATTCACTACTGCATCTTTCCAGTTTTGCATCATCTCTCTCCATGGACAAAATGGTGTTGACTGTAAACAAAATGTATTTGCAAAGTAGAATGTTATTAAGTTTTATGACCTCTATCCGAGCCATTAAAAAGGCTACTATTGAAAATACGGTATATGCCAAGCAAACCCATGTGTTGGCTTATGCAAGTGCGCCACGCTTACTAGTTTCAAATATCTCTTCGCTTCATACTCTTATCCATTTTACATTTGTCTGATAGACATCTTATCTATTTACCAGATATGTGGTGCTTGTGTGTGTCAAGCTGTTGCATTAGGATGGTAACTTGAAAATGTATCCTCAGGCAAAATGTGATGGTCTTCTTTGCAGTCAGAGGCCAGGTCCCAATGTCTGAAGTGACTGCCAGTTTCTTGTAGCTAGTGTAGAGTCCTAGTTCCTGGTACAGGACCTACATTGCCATATTTCTAAACCATGATTCCCCAAATAAGATGATTATCCCTCTAGGGCTAGGAACAGACATTTAAAAAGCCAGAGCCTGAATTGATTCAATCTTTGCAGGTGACCTAACTTGCCTAGATTGAACCAATTAAGGGACTAGACATTCCCATCAGACTGAGAAAATGCAAGTACATGCCTGCAGTCACTCAGGCCAGGAGCTGAGGGGGCTCTAGACTGCACTGTCAGCTGCAGGGAAATGGTGCTGGGGAGAACAGTGTTAATTCCCTGCTCTGTTTCACCAACATGAACCTGAGCCAAGGTCCACCTGGTGCTCCCCCCTTGCTGCCACAGCTGCAGGGGTGGGGGCAAGGCCTGGCACCAGCCGGCTTGGCCCCCTGAGGCAGAGGGGGGTTTATTCCCCACTCTGCCCTCAGGGAACCACAGCTAGGATCTGCCAGCCCTGGCTGCTACCACCAATCTCTCCCTGTGCCGGGTGAGCAGCAAAATAAGCCCCCTCCGCCTTCCTGTTGCCAGACACTGAAGGGAGGGGGAAATACCTCCCCCTCCATGCCCCACTGCCTAGAGGGGCCATATCAGCTGGTCTCTGACCATGCCCCTGAACTGGCAGGGGAACAGGGACCGTGATAGGGGCAGCACCCCCTCTCATGGTGTCCCAGAGTGCAAGCCTCTTCCCAGAAGTGGGGCTGTGCTGTGGAGGTGGGCAGAGCTGCTGCAGACTGCACAGGGTAAGCAGCAGCACTGGGGCTCAGAGGGGTCACCAGTCCCCCAGACCTCTGCTAGCGCTGCCACTACTCGCCCCGTGCAGTCTGCGGCAGCTCTGACCACCCCATCCTTGCCTGCAGCATGGCCCCCTGCCAGGAGGAGGCTTGCGCTCTGGGACACCATGAGAGGGGGTGCTGCCTCTGTCATGGTCCCTGTCCCCTCACTACTCCAGCAGCAGGGGTGGGGGTGCAGCCAGAGGCCAGCTGACATGGCCTTGTCGGGCACCAGGGCATGGAGGTGGGTTATTTTACCTGCAGTGCTTAGCACAGTGGGCAGTGAGGGAACTTATCCTACTGCTCACCCCATGCAAGAAGCAAAATCAGGAATGGCTGGGGTTGGCAGACCCCACTGCAATCCCCTGGGGTGGTGGGTGGAGAATGACCAACCCCTCCCTACCCCCTCTGCCTCCGGGAGCCTATGCCAGGTGGTGCTTGGCCATGCCCCCGCCACTGTGGCAGCAAAGGGGGAGCTGGGTCTATGCTAGTGGGACAGTGAGGGGGAAATTAAACTCCCTCCCTGGCCAGTTCACTTGAGGCTACTGCTGGGGTTGGCCATGCCCCCACCACTGGAGCAGCAAGCAGAGAAATGCTGGCAGAGCCGTGTTGGTGGAACAAGGGAGGGAGCGGGGGAATAAACCTCTTCCCTGCCCCCTTTGCCTTATGGGGCCTGGCATCTGGCCACATCCCTGCCCACCCCTGCTCCAGCTAGGGACCAGAAGGGCAGGGCCAGCCCTGCTCCACTGAAGTAGAGAGCACAGCCCTGCCCAGGGCTGCAAAGCATGCTAGCGGACTGGTTTAACTTAAACCAGGAAGGGGGTGGGACAGACATTCCCTAAACCGGCTTGAGCTCAGTCAGTTAAGTGTCTGATACTACATTCAACCAGGCTGATTTCAAACTGGTTTTAGCCATTTTGAAACTGGCTCATGTGCATCGAACTTCTGTTCTGTTACAGGTTTAAACCAGTTTCCACTCACTTAAACCACTTTGTGTGCAACTTCTGTCCCTACTTCAAGACAGACAGAAAAAGCGTGCAGACTGTAAAGCAAAGTTTTTGATTAGAGGTTCATGGATCCTATACACCTTTTTATTTAAATGTTTTAAGAGATTAAAAAAAGTCTTAGGTCTTTCCATACAGAATATATGAATCAGATTTAATGTAGCTGTGCTTGTTTTTAAGAAGAAAGCCATAACAATTTAAGTATACAATTTTAAAACCCATTTAAATATTTTTAAAGTGCACACACACTTCTACTAGCTTTGGGACAGAAGGCAAAAGAGTGAAGTGGGGATATGGAAGGAAGTTAAAGAGGAAAACTACATAGGAAAAAAAAAAAAAAAAAAAAAGCCAAACTAGAACAGAAACATTTTTCAGAAGAAAGGTTCCTAAAATTTGAAAGTGTTTTAAAACTAAAATATTAAAAATATGTTATTCCCTTTTCCCCACATTGATTTTCTTTGCATCTTATCACTCAGACTCATTTTTTTTTAAATTAAGGCAGTGCTCAGTTTGTTTTGTTTTTTAATAGATAGTTTTTTAAATAAAAAAAAGGGACAAGGATTATTTAACATGTTATGCTAGATAAATACGGACATACACAAACAGCAGAAAAAAGATACAAAGCATTTAGTATTTTAAACAAACACGGAAGAGGAAACTCTTATGAATAAAGCACTACATGCCAACCAGGGCAAACCCCCAAAAATTCATTGTTAATCTTAATTTATGAAATGGAAAGACCCAAAAGTTAGTATTTAGCACTTAAAATAGGAAGCAGATCTGAAATTGCAGAAATAAACATTAACGGAGAGTGAAGAACGGCAGGCATTTACTTACAGAAATGGCCAGTGCCTCAGAAGGGGATCCTATAAAAAGGAACTATTAGCAGCCTTATTATATAGCCTCATCCTAATTGCCAATCCAAGCAGCTGATTTCTCCAAGGTGGAAATTCCCTTCCCAGGTGAGTTGTGAACGGGGAGAGCCTGTCTCGCTCCCCAGGCCCCTGGGCGGCAGCTCTCGCTGTCCGCAGGAAATCCTGAGAGGCGTTTGCACAAGAGTAAAGCCTAGGGTCACGCTCAGGCTGGAAGCACCCATGGGCTCGCTTAAATCAGCACCCAGCCGTTATGCGTGTGCTGCTCTGAGACTCGCTCAGGAGCACGCAGCTTCAGACATGCCTGCGATAAGGCAAAACATGCAAGAGGGGGGCTAAGACAGGGGGGGCAGGAGCCGTCTCTGCCCCAGAGCCTGAGACGGATGAAGTGAAGTCGGATTACCCAGGCGGAGGTACAAGCGGCTCACCTCCACAGCTGGAAGGGACCCGCCATTCCCAGCGGAGCTGCAATCGCCCTGAAAAGGCGGCACTGTCACCAGGAAGTGCCTCACCCCCGTGCAGGGGGAGGGGGAGGGGGAGGGGGAGAGGGAGAGGGAGACTGGTCTTTCCTGCAGCGCCCTGAGAAAGTTGCATTTCCTCTGCTCCGCTCCTCGGAGCTGTTATTCGCAGGCAAGGGGGTGGCTTGGTCTTTAACTCCGGCCATGCAGAAGCCTGCAAATGTGAATTCGGCCCGCCCGCGGGGTGCACCTGCAACTGTAAATAAAGCCAAGCCTCGTGAGCAGGGCCCGAACGGGGGCGAAACGAGCCCACAGCTCTAGCTTTCATTTGCGAACGGCGCATGCGCCATTCCTCTGCTGCACGCTTTTGTCTTTGGGTGTCAGTTCGGCCAGAGTTCCGCGCTGCCGCGGGGGCACGCTTCGCTCTCTCCCTCTCTGCAGATGCTCGCTAGGCTACTGGTGTGTGTGTGAGGTCCCACTGTCCCCCCTCAGCTTCCCGCCTGACTTGTATTTGCCTTTGGGTGCCACCGAACTAGGCCTAGTACCTGCTCTCCTCCACCTGGGGTGGCCTGGTCATCATAGAGGACAGGCTGGCTGTGCTCTATCGGTATAAAACCCAGTGCCTTTACGCCTCCCTTTTTCTCTTCTTACAGACCTGGCTGACCACTGGCTCTTGCCAGTGTTTGGTGAGGTTTTTTTAGGTCCGTGGTACTAGCCCTACAGGCCAAAATGCCTCATGAATCCAGTCTCAAAGAACCAGGAGTTTGAGTGTGAAATCGTGAGGCTTTTTCAATTAGAAAATGGTTGGGTATTTGACTTCTGATTTCTGAGCCCTTAGGTGTCACATTTTTCAGCTGTGAAATCTTCCTTCTTTTTTAAATTCATATATTATAGCCAGGCCTCAGAAGCTTGGGTTCGAGGAGCACACCAAATATTGGGGAAAATCATGAGTGGCCTTAATACTGAACTCCCATAGCAGGACTTTCTGGACATGATGTTGCTTGGGTTGCCACAAATACCACATTTCCAGACACCACAGCTGTTAGTGGTATTGATCAGAATTGAAGGTCTAACGTCCATCCAAGAATTCAGGACTTCTTATAGTCACACTGGTTGTGTTCATCTAAAAAAGAAGCATAATTATTTTCCTTACTTTAATCTTAACATAAAATTAATATTTAAATACTACAGTTAATATTTTAATGCTGCAGTTAATATTTTCCTGATTTAAAATGCAATTGAAATGTATTCGACTCAGGCACAGATTTTTGTGGGTGGTATCTTTTTTATATTCAGCACAATAAAAGTTATCACCCACAAAAATCCTTGCCTCTTGCAGCTTCTCTGAGACATCATGGCTATGACATCACTCCAACACTATCAGTGTATTTGATAACTATTTTCTACCTGCATTGGACAGTATATGAAAAATCTCTTTATTTTCTTCTTGTGGACGTGAATGTATACTTTGATTTGCAGCCACTGTGGCTTTTCTAATTGAAATATGTTCTTCTACAATGTGTCTCTGTCTAGCCAAACCTGCAGAGAAAAAAAAGCAAATGATCACATTCTGTGTTCAACATAATTCCAGCTCATAGCTCAACTGTGTGTTGACTACCACATTTTGATCTTGAAGATATATTTCACGTGCAGTACCATGGCAAGAAATTTTGGTGCCTGGGGCAAAGCCTACAGCAGCAGCCCTCCCTCACCCTGCACACAGATCCGGGGGGCATATGCCCCCACATGCTTGTCGGGATGTGCACGCAGTGGTGAAAGCCTCCCCCCGTCATCCCTGTGCTCCCCAAAACGAACTGCTTGCGGCTCCATCCTGCACCCCACACTGGCTGGGCAGCTTCTGTTGGTGCCCCTTTGCTTCAGCGCCTAGGGTGGTCGCCCCACTCACTCCTTCCCTTGTTATGGCACTGTTTTCCACACACATTTCCTGAATATTTAACCAGTATCACTTGATTTCCTGGACTTAATAAACTTTTACTTAAAATTATATAAATATAGCAGTGATAAATTTTATATAAGTTTTTTGATTGCTGTCAATCAGTTTACCAAACACATTGTGTGTGCTACCATTGTTTCAATCCTGTGTCTTATTCTTTCCAGTTTTTCCTGTTCTATGCTGTTCATTTAAGAGACATCAAGTACATCAATGAGGTAACAGAGTTTAGTGATTAACTTGCCTCAGCTCAGATACGTGTTGCTATTGTAGCTGCAGTGTTTAAGTTATCCAGCCAAAAACAAAGAGAACAAGGCCTCAACACATGCTTCTGCCACATGCCTGGTTTATAACGGGATCTGCTCAATAGAATAGTAGTAGGAATATTTATAGTATGAAACAAAGGAATGATTTATAATTTATAAAAGAGACTCCAAAGAAGAGATCTTTGCGTCTTCATTATCATTTCCTTTGAGTTTCTAACCATTCCTAAATTTTCTTTGGTGAACAAATATGACCCAGGAGTAATAACTGATTAATCTGACCTCATATGGGAGGAATAAGTCAGAAAGTATTGTTCTTTTAAAGAGTCATTTAACATACTCAACTATGTGAAAACAGTATATGTACAGCATTTTTATTTTATGTTTTTATGCTGCTGTCTTTTTCTCTAGAAATGGCTAAGCAAAATTCGCTGTCATTGGCTGAAGTGGTAAAAGAAGTAGCAGAGCAGCAACATATACAAGCATCAGAGGTAGAAAAGAGCAAAACAGTCCTTGCCCAGTTGCAGGTAATTAGATCTTATTCGTGTTTTGTACTAAGCAAGAAAGTAGTGTTGTGAGTAAAAGAGAGATGACATTTCTAGGCTTTGCTATTTTCAATTGCCCTCTAAGGCTTAAGCATTGCCAGGACTTCTTATGTTTGTATCATTATACATATGGCTGTTCAAGAGCTAAGACTGTTAGAGTTCATTTTTAGCGGATGGTTTAATTCCATGTTTTGTGAAAATCCTGTTGAAATGGCAAAAACAAAAACGTAACATAGAAATATAGACATCCTGAATTTTTAGAATGCTTTGTAAAAATGTATGGATAAAGAAAGAATGAGACTTTAAAATCACTCCTTTTGGCAGTTTTCCATTAAATTGTTTCAGTTCTCCTTGTACTCTTTCTGCAAGGTTTTTTTAAAATCATCCTGTACTTATAGCTTTTGGGTATATAACATATTTCTTGTTTCTACCTTAACTGCCACTAAATGCAGCTTTTATTTGCTAATATTTTGCAGCAGAGCTCCAGATGTATCTAGTTATAGCTAAATTTGTATAATTGTTTCTGTTCTAACTACTTACGGACATTTCTGAAACTTTCATCTTTTGGACTGATATATTCAGCCTTGACTTCTGCCTAAAACTGATTTTTTTTTTTTTTTTTTTAAGTTTCACGTTAAAAAAAAAAATCAGCCATGTTTAATATGGTCAGAATTGCAAAGAAAAATTATTATAGGAATAATTCCTATAATAATTTTAATAGTTCTATGTTTGTAACAGCTGAGGTTTGAAATTCTGCATGAAGTTAATTTCTCTGAAGGGGGAGCAGTGCACACTCTTCTTCCTGATTTGATTTATCTGAGTTTCATTCATCAGAAAGTTACATACCAAGTATGTGCTGTAGATTTTTTTTGCCGAGTTCATGTCATATATACCTGAGGAAGGATTCTTTTTGATCATTTATGTGCAAGTATGCTGGTTTCATAGTCAACTACCTAAATCAATAAGGAGAACTGGGACTGGGCAAAGGGCTCGCACATCATTCTGAGGGCCCCTGGGTACCTTAAAAATCTGAAGTGCACTGTAATAGTACGGCAGCATCTTCCTTCCTTCTGGAGCCTTTAAGATGCCCAAGAGGCATCCTACTTTGACCTTCTTCCTTTAGAACCTCTCTTTCCTGCCAGGGTAACACAACAGTACAGTCTGACATAGATGCTCCAAATAAAGCATAAAATTTGCACAGATTTGCAGTTTTTTAACACTTCTAGAGCAGGGGTGGGCAAAATATGGCCTACAGATTGGATCCAAGCCACCAAGGGATTCTAACCAGTGCAGCTGGGGAGATGCATCCAGAATGGGATGGCTGGGGCCAGGGCCAGGATTGCAGTGTGGTGACAGCACAGGGCCAGGGCCCTGGGCAGAGTCACAGTCTACTGTCCTCATATCCCTGCTTGTGGAACCAGTGCCCATCATGGGGACATGTGTGGAGCAGATTGCAGCTCTGCCCCAGCCCCAATCCCCTGCTGTCACTGCCCTGCAATTTCAGCCTCAGCCCCAGCCCCACCTACCAATCCCACTCTGGGCCACTGCTCTCTGGCTTCCCGTGGCCCCATCCCATTCCATTTACCCAGCCCAGTGAGTCCTGCCACAGTGGTCCTGCCATGGAGACCCTGCTTGCTCTGCCTGGGGCCCCTGGGGGTGGGTTTGGGGTGGACAGGCCCAGGGCTAGATAGGATAAATGCCCCTACCACCCACAACAGTTCACCAAATCTCTTTAAGTGTCCCTCCAGCCAAAAGAATTGCCCACCCCTGCTCTAGAGCTTCAAAATCCTGGACAAGTAGGCTAATTTATTTGCTTTCTTACGCTATCTTCCCTTTCTTTCTTTATAAAAATCCTTGGAAATTCCCTACAAAAATCAGAGTTAGAAGAATGTTATGGTTAAATCATTTGGTACTCAAAACTCATGAAACACAAAAGGCAAGATAGCTGTTGCCTTTTTAACATTGTCCCCTTATCTATATGCAAAACAATAACTTCTTCAAATTTAGATCATTGCTATTCAGATTTTTTGCTTGCCTGCTCAGGATGACTAGTGGATAAGGCCTAGCTGACACAAATGGTACTAAAAAGCCTCTCTTACAATCTAAGCATTTAAGACAATAGCAAAACTTTCACTGGTTGTACAATTCTTCCCTGGTTGAAAGGTTGAGAACTGGAACAAACCATATGCAACTGATGTAGCCACATTGCTTAAGGAATTAGTATGGTGTGAGACACTCAGCTATCACAGTCATGAGAAAAGGATAAGTCTAGATCAGGGCTCTCTAACTGGTGGCCTGCAGGCTGCATGTGTCCTGTGTGGGGGTTAAGTCGCAACCACCTAGCTACTGGCCTGGGCACTGCTCTCCCTGTCACCTTCCAGCTGCTGCCCTGGGGTATCCAGGCTCCCCTTGCCTCCTTCTCTCCTCCCTGGCCCTGGTGGGGAAGCTTCACATGGTGTAGTGGAGGGGGCATGCTATCTGGCATGTAGCCTGGAGGCCATATGCAGTCCATTTGCTGTCTGGCCTCAGGTGCATAAGTTCCCTGGGCGCCCAACAGTTGGATGGACCTGGTTGAGATCATGGCAGCAGAAAGATCAGTCTTACTACAGGGGTTCCTGTTTTTTTCTGGTTTAATTGACTGGAGTTCCAAGAGTATGGGGTTGGGGCCTGAAGAGGGGTGTATGTATAAGTGTGTGTGTAACACGCACAGATATAGATGGTGGGGTGTGTGTGTATACACACACACACACACACACACACCACCATATATAAAGTGGTGTTTAATTTAAAGTATGGAAAGATGTGGATTTGGAGTCACACTTCTTTAACTGAAAATTGGGGATTTTTTTAAAATCAGAGAAAACCAGGATCCCTGCTTATTATTACTAAAGCTAGTCCCACCAATTGGTTCCTGTACCACACACAGCAACCCTGGAAATGAGATGTCTTGGGAGCACCCCTGGCACTGCATTCAAGATTTGGGTTTCTGCATTCCCAAGAGTGGAGGCTGGGGTGTTTCTGGGCATCTTACTGTTTCATTTTTGGGTCTGAATTGCAGGGAACATGGCTGGGACAAGACTGAGTACTCTGCTGTGTTGTGGATATTCCCTATATGACCCTGACAGAATAGAATGGAGTTAGCTACCCAGTCTTAACTCAACTACATTCTTGTTATGGTGTAGGCTGACACACCTTTAGTTCAATTTTAGCAGCTCTACTTGAACTATGGTTGTTTTCTCAGGTCAGATGCAGGTAAGTATTTAGGTTTAGTCTGACACAAACCAGTTTTCCTTGTTAGGCAAATCATTAGGGAGCTTGACAAGGATGAGCCTGACACATCCCACTACACACCAGGTGAATATGAGGAAGCTGAACTCATCTGAAAGACAGTACATTTTATGCCTACTCACCTTTGAGGTCAAATGAATGAAGCCTAGGACACTGCTCATGTGTTATGTCTCTTAGGTGATGATTTTAGAAAATGGAACAATAATGCTCTTCCATTCAAAAGATTATTTTTAAGGCTTATAGATGGTTTATTTTGTGTTCCACAAATAAATGCCCCACCTAATTAAATGTAGGCCATATTGTTTAAATAGCTCCCTATGATTGTCTCAAACATCACTTTCAATTGAAAGTTGATTATTGCAATATTTTACAGTTTGAGCTTCAGGACCTTGAAAGACAAAGGGACACTATTTTATTAGACACAAAAGCAACAGAAAGGCAAATTTATCAGCAAGATGATGCTATAGAAATGACAGAATGTAACTGTAAAAGTCTGGAGGCCCAAGTCAGATCCCTGTATGCTGAAAACATAAAGCTTAAACTTGACACAGAAACAGCTGAAGAAGAATTTGAGACAATGCTTGCCAATAACAATGCATATCGTGAGAAAATATTGGTCCATAAAGCACTATTTTGGGAGATTGAAAGCAAAATGCCAGTTATGATTGAGCTTGCTAAAAAACAGTCCATAGTTAAAGAGCTGAAAACAAAGAAGGAACAATTAATGCATGAGCTCCAGAATCCTGAAGGACATGTTATAAAACAAGCGCAGGTATGACGTGGCTTTTTGGATAAATTTCCAATTGTGTACTTTTTTTTTTTACATTATTAAATAATAAACAGGTCAACTTCCTCACAATGGTTATCTCTGTGGTATACCTCTTCATCCAAATGAAATTAATTGAAGCAATATAATGATCTTAATCCATGACAAAAATTGTGCCATATGTTATTCTTGATATTCTAGTTCAGTTGCTTGTACCTACATTATTTCTTAGTGTAATGATATTAACATGGTTGTAACAAAACCATGCTACTAGCTAAAACCTACCAGTTACCTTTAGCGCTATTTGTGAAATCCTGCTGGGTCTTATATAAACCTATATAAGCACTATGCCAACCCCCCAGTATAGATCCTTGTAAATGGTATTTCAGCTAACAGCACAATACTGGTTTAACTCTCTTGGTCGGTAATGAGTTGTAGTTGAGCTGTTTACCAAGAGAAGTTTGTGTTAATGAGAAAAGAGAAAGAACAGAAAGAAAGGAGAAGGAAAAAAATACCCGTTTTATCATCTTTGTTTTCTGCATTTATAGCACTTCTGTGTTTGTATATGTCTTTAACCTAAATGCTTTTGAAGGGAAACTTCCAAGGGAAAATTTAGTAACTGCATATAAGAAATAATCTTAAGATCACAGGGTCCACATAACCTGCGCTGGTGTCAAGCAGGAATAACCCTAGTGAAAAAAATGGAATCAAAGAGCAATGTTAAGTATAATTGAGATTCGAATCAAATCTTTTGCTTTTAGACTGAAAGGCCTAATTAACATAACTATGTCTTGCAGCAATGTTAATGGACAATGACAGCTTTAAGGAAATCTGTGAGAATTAGTCACTTGTGTTAGTCTGAAGTCAGGCAGAAGAGAGGGCAGGGTGGCATCTTTAGAGACTACACAAGACATTTACTATAGAGTAGATTAGTTAGCTCCACATCTTGCTTCTATACACGCAGGCCCTATTAGGCCTGGGTGAACTAATTAACTCTGCAGCAGGGTAGTAGTACTTGTAAATACAAGTACTACCCTACTGCACAGTTTTTTACTCTGCAGCAGTGCATGTGTAGCAGCTGAAATGGATTGCTGAGGCATAAGGTTCACAAGGGTCAGCCAGCCACTCTGCAGCACATTGCTGGGAAGAGCACCCCCAGGCTGGCAGGCTGACCCTCCAGGCCCTCTGCCAGTTGGGGCTGCTCCAACTCAGCTCAATGTGCTGTGGTCCCAGGCATGTATGTAGATGTGGTACCTGGGTGCAATTCCAGCGCATTAAGCTAGAATTTTTTGCACCACCTTCAAAAGCACATGTAGATGCACCCTGTGAGGGAACTCCCAGGTCAGCAGCCCAGCTGTGCTGGTGGTGAGACTGAGCTCTCTCTGAAGCTGGCCATGGCACGGAGCTATCCTATTATGTTTCTATCAGAGACTTAACTCATAGAACATGGAAAGGTTGTTTCTCGTTGCTATTGTAGAGGGAGTTATAGTTGCTTATGACATTTTATGCAGCTATTTGTGAAATTCAAACTCTTAATGTCTCTTCTAAATATAAATGACGCTGTTTTCATCTGGGAAACTTTTTTGTAACCTGTATGTTTTTCTATATATGTAATGCCAGAAGTATTTATTACTTGGGTGGCCGAGAAATCAATTGCACTAAATTTTAGAATGTGGTTTATGTAAAACGCATCTATATTTGCATCTGATCCTACACAAAGGAACATATGCTATCTTTTTACTGCCTATAAACTCTCTTCAGTGTTCTGCTTACTTTCTGCTGTATGTGGTTATAAAAATAGTATAAATCTGGTATGGCTGTTCTATAGTAAAGGCTATGTGGGATGCATGGTTTACCTTGTTTAAATTTCCTTTTTCTTATCAGAGGATGAACTGTATCACTAGATAGGCTTTTTATTAAAGCCATTTAGTTATGTAGGAGATATTTTTGTATGAATAATATCATAGACAATTACAATAGGTGGGAATTTATTTAGAACATACAACTCTGTATATATATCTGAATAACACATACACATAAATCCATTATGATTAGTTTTCCATGTAAGAGGAGAGTATATCTCATCTCTAATTAGTTTTCTTGTCATTAGCTGCCAGTCTACTACTAGATACTCAACAGATCATCAGTAGTTCTGCCAGAATCATCAGCCACTCAAATGCGTTTCCAAAGTTAGTTCACAGTGACAGTGTTGTCACCACCAGGGCCATGCTACTACCCAAAGCTTATATATCCTCAACAGCTGCTTGCGTAACTAAATTCCAGGGTGGCACTTATAGCTATTGATATCCATTGGAGTTGCTTCATCCCCACACTTTGGTCAGTGGATTGGTGCTGGCTGAAACCAGTCACTCAACATGAAGTCTCACAAGAGATATTGAGAAGAGAACTTTTTTAGGCTCTGATCATTACAATTCGTTGGTGCTTGTCACCAAGAGAAGCTCTATTTGGATGTTTGATGGGTTTTCAGGATGATGTGGCTGGGTACATTTTCCATTTCCTATCTTTGATTCCAAGATCATAGCAATTGTTGCAGAATCCCATTCACTATCCACTGTTTTCTCCTTGCTTGATATGTAATCACGGTAAAACTGAATTGAACTGCTTGAAGCAATGTAGATTCTGATGATAACAATATTAAGTTCATCTTTCCTGTCTGTGTACATAGCCTGGGAAATATCTGCTTCCTCTGCTTTTTGACTTCTATTTGTTTTATCCAACTTTCTCAGTGATACATAACTGCAAAGACAGGCCATATTGTCTAAATTGTAAATGTGCAGCGAGCAGACCTAGATTCACTGCTCTAACCCACTGTTGATCATGTTTGGATTAATACCTTCACTTCTATCACCAGTCATCTGATACGCAATGCTACCTCTAGCCTTGAGGCTTTGAAGCCAGTTGTCAGAATATTGAAAAACTGCAACACTGAGTTCTGCACTGAATAACTTTGCTTTCTTGCATAAGATCGTGTTTTGTAATCACAATGGGCACCTATACACATGACAACCTCTGCTCCAATGTATGCTAATTAGCACACATCAGAGCAGACTTGATTAATTGAGTCTGCTGAACCATGCTAATTAGTGCACTCCAGCAGCCTCTGTGTCACATGTATTCTGTGTCCCAGCATTTCAAAATGGCAAACAGGCTTTAGTGAAAGTGCCCTCACTGCCATTTTGAAGCACAGGAACCTGAATACATGTGATGCTGTGGGCACTTTTTAATTAGAGCAGCTCTCAGAGAGCCACTCTAATTAGAGTGCCCCCCCCAGAGCATGTGTATAGATGCCCATAGTCTATAACCTAGCATTGACCAAGTCACAAATGCAGTACTTTTAGATCATGGTGGGCATGTCTACAAGTTCATTAGTGTGCTTTTGCTACTGCGCATTAGGTTTAGTACTTCTAATGAGATACTACATAAAACACAGTAGACTGCCCTGATGCGCAGTAGCAATAGCAAACACCTTTTTAGTGACACAACACACGGTACGTTAATTCTCTTGCACGTTGGCATATTACCATTGTTTTTGCTGTGAAGCCTTAATGTGCAGTAGAATAGGCTACTGTGAGTTAAAGTGCATGTGTACATGGGTGACTGGTGCCACCTTAGTCAGCAACTGGTGGGGTCCCCCCGTGGCCAATCTGGGGGTCCCCCCCCATGGCCAAAGTGGCTGCAGCACTCCTGGAAGTGACCGCAGTGCTCTTAGTCTCCAGCACTCCCGCCTGCCCCCCCTGCCCATTACCTAAGCAGGGAATGTGGCCTGTCAGAGGGTGCACCAGGACTCTCAGGGGGTGCACGTCCACCCCCAGTGTATTGCCACTGCACATGTAGATGCGTCCAGTTTTTCACAGTCCACAAAAGTTACAGGGTTTTTATAATCTGGCACTTTTACTTATTTGTGATGACTAATTTTGTAGCGGAAGTCAGGGGTGAACAAGTTTATTTATTGTGTTGTCACAGAATTATTTGTATGAAAAACATAGATTTCTCCCCTTTGTTTACTATTTAAGTAAAATCTCTTTTCTCACACGTGTTGAGATGCCTATGTCTAGTATGTCTGGTTTACAGCTATACAAGTGCCAGTGTGATTCTTCTCACTTGGCCATCAGGCCTTGTGGATTTGGGTGTGGTGAATGTAGGTCATTATGATTGATTGAGCATACACTTAGTGTGAATGGCCATGGAGCCACAAGGTGAATTATAAGTCGTGCCATCACTGTATGTGTTGAAAATGCAGGTTGCTACAGTAGACAATTAGCCCGATATGCTTTTGTGGCCAACTGCAGGTGGTTTAGTGAGTTATCAAGGGACAATTACACAGGCAGTATGATGGACAGCTACTGTGTTGAAGATGCACTCCAACTTCTATAGCTTTTTGAGGTAATTAACCCATAAGGAAATATATTCCCAGGTCACTATTGACAAAAAGCAAGTTTGGTGAGACTATGAAGGGCAAGATAATGACTCCAGGTTGTTATCTACTCATGCACACATTTTTCAGATACTTAAAAAAATAAAAACAGCTGCATGTGTAGTAGTGTGTTAGGCAAATTCAAGGTACTTCAGTGCTGCAGCTATTTCCATATTCCTGAGTAATGTTTTTCTGTCTGCTGTTTTTAAATACCAGATATGTTCAGGTAATCAGGAACGGTATTGAAGTCAACCCATTTAAAGTGCTGAACGTATTTCTTAAGCTACAGTAACTCTTTATACAGAAATTGTTAAAAGATGACACCTATAACAAGGTAAACAATTGCACTGTAATTTTGTTTTACAAACAATTTTTTTTATAGCCACTTTTTCTGCAGGAACAAATTACACACTTAAAAGAGAAAATTAGTGTTGTGAAAGAGTCTATCAATGAAAAGACAAAACACCTTGAAGAAGAGAAAAAAATGCATGTTAAGCTTAGAAAAGAGATTGAGGTAAAGTCTTTTGAATAGAATATAATTACAGTCTAGTGAAAGAATGTTAGTACTGTACCTGAAGTTTTAAAATGTTTTGCAAAGAGGCTGCTAGCCCTACCTTACCAAATATATATAATAACCAGTCATAGCAGCAATACTGTCAGTGTTGCTAAAATCCTTGTAACCTTGAGAGCTGATATTTGAGAAAATTGATAATTTCCTCTCTTTGTTTTATACTGGCAGCCCACCTTTCCAATAAGAATTGGGTCATCTAACACTCATGGTTTTTATGCTGGAGTGACATTATTCCCCTCTAACAGAAACCAGGTGATTTGTAGGTACAGTAGGAAGCAGAAACCAGAAGGGCGCTGTTCTATCTTCCTACTCACTGAAAGTATTTCTGTGTAGAGGACACCTTTGTACAGGTTCACATTCCTGAAGTTTCACCAACAAGAGAAGCAAAGATACACATTCACCAAAAGATTTTCTCAAAGATGGTGCTGATTATACATTTTAAATGCTAATCAAATATAGTTGTACATAGCCAGTGCTGAGTCTGATTCTGACAGTTCACTAGAAAAGTTGTGATGGATAAGAATCAAAATGAAGTGGCCAATCATGGTGAGTGCAATCAACCTATCCCCTTTACAAGATGATGATGAAGAGCATGTAGAAGTGTCTGTTTGATTTCAGTGCATGTTAAAGGTGGGGCAGTGAAACTTAAATCCTGTGCATGTGGGGGTAAATGTATATTTTAAAATATACGTTAAATGTATGCCAGTCATAATGTTTTAGTAAATAACAAGATTGATAATATATGCCATTAAAACAAGTTTTAATAATGCAGTATTAGTCACATGCATGTGGTTTTTACCTTTAAATAAAACACCTCTGTTGTGTAACCCTCAAATAAACCTCAGTAGCAGCTATTCTCAACAAATGTGGCTGACGGCAGAAGTGCTACAGTGCTGTTATGTTTCAGTATTGCCATTTTATGAAGAAGCTAAATGGTTGTTTGTGTGGTGTAAATACTGAAGACTATAACAAGGTCATCTAAATTATTCCATCACTAACCTTGGTAACAGGCAAGTCCAGGTTTTTAGGAATGAAAAATGGTCTGAACCCTCTGCTCTTTGTATAGTTTATAATCTTTTTTTTTTGTACAAATCAATGTTTGCCACTGTAGAGAAGCCTTCCCTACAGTAGATCCCAGCTAACTACACTAGTCTCATTCTTTGTGTTTCGTATTGATTTGCCTGCTAGCAGCTTTCAAATGATTTTTTTCCCTGTTTTATTAGGTACAGAATAAAAGATGTGATGCTATTCTAAAACGTTTGCATTGTCAACTGAACAAACTCCAGTCGAATAAAAGACAGCGGCACTGGAACATTCAACAGATGGAAAAAAGGGCGGCTGAACTAAGAAAACGTCTGGGAATACCAGAGTGCTAGTGCACAAAAAAAATCACATTAATTTATAACATGGGTCATCCTTTATAAGTAACAGATGGTTGCGGGACATAATCCATTGAACCTTAGGTCAAAGATAAGGTTTTGTTTTTTGTGTCTTTTTCCTTTTCCAAGGTTTTCTCCTTCCTGTTGCATGCCCTAGAATACTTTGTATTCCATACTCACCCTTTAGTAACCTGGAACACTCTTCCCTTTTGTTCATGCCTAGGAAGGAATTAATTGAAGTTTCCAGGCTGTCTCCAAAGCATCAACCAATTTTATTTAAATACTTGAGAGCCTCACACACCCAGTTTAAGTTTGGGAACTTCCTTTTGGTTTGATTGGATTTTTTTAAAGATGAAAAAGGTCTGCAGTGTATAACATCCAGAAGAATGTGTGCGCAGCATATAATTGCATTTATAGGGATAGAAAACCTCCTGATCTTTCGTGCACAGGCCTAATAAGGACAATATGCTAAGTAACTTTGGGATCTAACTTTGTAGCATGGTATTTTGCCCTGTGAAAAAAATATTTATATGAGGCACAACAGTTTTCCTGTGTTTCAGGTACCAGGTTTTCCTTGGCAGTAGCATGAGTGTGTGGATAAGAAAGAGAATTTAAGAAGGGTTCTTATTATAAAAGGATCAGAGACAATTGCAGCTCTAGTGCCATGATACCATCTGTGCCTCTAAGAATACAGCCCACCCCAAAATGAGCAGAGAGGATGCTCCTGGGATCTCTGGAACAGTTGCTCCAGAACTCTCAGGTGCATTGCTGTGGAGGTGCACTGGTACATAGACTTGAGAGTTGTGGGTAACAACCCACAGTCCAACTCCATGGGCGTGTCCAGACAAGCATGCATGAGCAGTGTCAAAAAACCCACACCTAAAAAACCCAGGATGGTGTATGTGGCAGCAGCTTGCACTGCCTAAACTGGAACTTAGCTGATGGTCATGCTTCCTGCTGCAGGATTGCCACAGCTGTGGCCTTTGGAGGCCTCCGGGACCCCGGGTAAGGCTGCTGGGGTCAGCCCAGATACTGGTCTCAGCCTCCCCTACCCCACCTGGGGCAATGTGCTACGTGCCAGAGCACCCATTTACAGGTGTTCCCTAGGGACAAGTAGCAGTGGCACATATTGTGATGCTACTGTTTGTTCTTGGGGAAATACGTTCCTACTTGTGGGGACATGCCTTATATTAGCAGTGGCTGAAGTTCAGAGGGATGGATTAAATCTCGCCAATAAAGATCACTTTCTAGAGTCCAGTTTTGTTTGAAGCATGCAGCTGTATGTTTTCAGCATTAAAGGGTGATACAAGAAATTTAAAAAGTAAAATTGTAATGCAAACTACTTCCATTTTTATGGCGCAGTTCCTATATTAGGCCTGATTATGTTCTTGTCCAGAGCAATGAAGAAAAATCTTCCTGCATTTAGATGGATTAGGATAAGTCCTTATGTGTGCTATTGTTCTCTGTCACAGTGAAACAAGGGAAATCTCATGCTTTTTTTTCCAGGCAAAAAAGGCATACCATTTAAACTGTAATTTTTTTTTTAAAAGTCATTTTAGTTTCAGGCTCCATTTCCCTCTCAGCCAGAAGATTTGCATTATGTGACAATTCAAAACAAAGTTTGCTCAAGTCATTTTTTTCTTTTCTATGTAGTGAGATATTTTTTGCAGAAGTAAACAGTTTTTTGTCTAGACTTCCTCAATTTAACCTGCTGTGCTCAGGCTCAGTTTTAGGAGAGCATTGCACATTACTTCTTGATCACAATACTGACAGGACTGTCATACATTATTTGTAGCACTTCATAGATAATAATGACCACCATAACCTTCCATTTAAGACTCCTTAGAAACTGAGTGAATACCAGAACTTTTCTTCTGCGTTTTTATAGTGTTATGTACTCCACTCTTCAGGAATTTTATATTGTTAATTCTTGTACTTTGTGTGACAAGTTAATCTGGATAGAATCAGTAATATTTATATGTATTCTTTATTTAAAGATGGGCTAGATGAGGTATATACTTAATTCCTTTACAGTCTTGTTTAGAAATGCGTATGTGGATTTTTGTCAGTTTGATATATAATGTTGCATTTACAGGCTTTTCTTATTAAACTACTGAGAGGCGTTGTTTGTTATTAGAAAGCAAAAAGGTAATGTACATTATTATTAATGTTCTTATTTTATTAATTCAATGTGAGCAAATCAGTAAAAGATATACTTTTTGAGTAGAAGTTTTTCTTCATATGCAATGGTTTTGGACCAGCATAATGGCTTTTAAAGGGATGCTGTCAATTTGTTTAGTTCATTAAATGGGCTTGCCTTGCACAGAAGTAAATACACAGGCAGCAAAAACAAACAGAATCATGTGTTTAAATACAGTAACCTAGAAATATAAATTATAAACTATATCCTACTGGCAATTGTCTGAGAGGAATTGCAGTTGCTGGTTAAAAATAAAGCTGATTTTAAAGGAAGCCAAAGAAACATTACTTAACATCAATATTTGCTCAGTCTTAACCACCTTTCTAGGCTAATGTAAGTAGGAGGTGAGCAGGACACGAGCCCCAGGCACTGACTATATGAGGGGTGCCAGAATCACTCCCAGGAGTCTTTGCAGAGACTACCCTAGCAGGATACAGGGCCCGGGGCAAATCAGTTTGCGCAGGGCTCAGATGCGAAGAAGCAGGCAGCAGTGGCAGGGGGGGGTGGCGAGTGGCCAGATGTGAAGCCAGCAGTGGTGGTGGTGTGGAGTCACCAGCACTAGGCGGGCCCTCTCCAACACTATCTACAGTGTTCGGTATACCCCCTCCCCTGTCCCAGGAACTAAATGAGCTCATTATGCCTCTGGAAGTAATCCACAGATTCATAACTTTCTAAGGCCGTAAGGAAATTCCAGTGCATCTAGTCTGTCCTAATATATAACATTGCAATAAAATCTCACCTAGTGATCCCTGTGTTAGAAATATTGTTAGAACTGCAGTTTGCATCTCGTACCTGATAAGAAGAAACACTGCCAAGGACATTTCTCCCCGCTTGGCCATTGCTAGCTTTTCTAATGCTAAATTACTCTCTACCCCCACACTCCTACTGGTTTTTCTCATGCAGATTACAGAAGCTGGAATTCAACTGACTGTGTCCTTTAAAGGTGGGGGGGATTTCAACTCTTGGTGACCTAGAGAGCTTTCTGAGCGTGCGTAATTAGCTGATGCATATATGCCTATCCGCCCCGCATACTTAAGTAGTTAATTATAATATACATGTGACGAATGAAGTGACGTAGTCACATATATGTTTGTAAGAACCGGAAATGAGCTGTAAGAGTTCCTGTTTCTGCACATGTGCCCAGGAGGGAGAGCATATAGTACCTGCTGCAGATTTCCTCAGTGGGCGGAGCAATTTGAGATTTTCTGTCTCTGCTCTGACCCTATTTGCAAATACACCTTTTGTGCTGCTAATAGTGTGTGTCTGAGAATTATTATTTGCGAGCCTTCAAAAGAAACGAACCGCAATATTTTGCATCACCTGTACTGAACTAAATAACTTACATTTGATTAAAGCATATCATGGAGAAAAGCAACCAACCTTTATTTGAAGACTATTAGAGATGGAGAATAGATCACTGCTCTAGAAGGTTTGTTCCAAGAGTTAATCACCCTTACCCTTACAGTATTTTTTTTTTTTTGTTGCCTTGTTTCTTATTTGAATGTATCTGCATCTAACTCTAGCTACTGCTTTTTGTTATATCAGAACCATTGCTTCTTTTTCTGCCAGTGGCATCGTGTAGGGGGTGCACAGGGGTGCATGTGCACCCCTTGAGAATGCCAGTGCACCCCCTGACAGGCAGGGGGGCAGGCAGAAGCGCCAGTGTCCCCCCCAGAAGTGCTGGCTGGGGAGTGGGAGTGCCACTTTTGGGAGTGTCACATCCACTTCCCAGCTGGCCACAGGGGCACCCTCCGGTTGGTGACATCAGCCATGGGGACACCCCCCCCACCCCTAGTCGCTGCCTGGGGCGGGGGGGGCACCTGTTGCCCATGTTTTCTGCTACATTAAAGTGCTCTTTTATACCCAATATTTTCTCTCCATGAAGGCACTGACATACATGGTAATCAAGCTACCTTGTTACTTTATTTTATTTTATATAAACTAACTATATTGAGCTTTTTAAATCGCTCTCATAGTAAGACATTTTCTCCAGCCTTGATATCATTTTAAAGGCTTTTCTGCACATACTCCACTTTTTCAACATCCTTTTACCTAGAACTATATGCAGTGTTCTGGGATTGGTCTCACTGGCTGTGTCCAGATGAGTGAGCGCATGCCTGTTGCAGCAAAGCAGTTTGAGACACAGCAAGAGGCAAGCTGGGAATGAAAAAATGTTCCTCGCACTGCATGTCTGCAGCACGGACTTTAATTTTGATACGAGGAAATCCCAGTATATTAAAAAAAAATGTTGAAAAAAAGCCCTAGACAGAGCGTCTCTATGGTTGCCCCATGCCCCTGCTGCCCCAGCAGGCTGCCTCAGCATGCTGGAGCAAATGCAAGCAAGGCAAGGCTGCAGCAGCAGATCAACCTAGGCTCTGTCCCTGGTAATTAGGGATGTGGGGGCAGTGGGAGGGAGGACTGTGTGAGGGTAGGGAGAACTATGTGGGAGGAGTGGGTCTTCCACCTGCCCCCTGCATGGTGCACAGTCCCCGCAATAGTAGCACTAACAGTGGCTGATGAGGCACTTGTGGCCGCTCCTGGAAGAGCCCCCCAGTGGCTGCCCAGAGTACCAGCCCGGACCCACTAGCATGTGCCCTTGAGCAGGACCAGGCTGCTTTTGCTGTCACCCGCAGCTTCCGGCATCATACACGGGAGCAGCACACCCTTAGGCCAGGCGGGGGCCCTGCCTCCATGGAGCCAGTCCAGCCTAAGGGCATGTAGCTCTTGCAAACAGTGCCAGGAGCTGCAGGTGACAGCAAGAGCAGCCTGGTGCTGTCTGGGGGTGCATGCTAATGAGTGCAGGCTGGCACCCTTTGCCACATGTAGCTGTAAGGGGGCTCTGCCAGGAGTGGCCATCAGTGCCCTGCTGACTGCTGCTGCTGCAGAGGGTAGAGGCAGGGGACCCACCCACATACATAGTCCCCGCCACCCCCACACAGTGTCAGAGGCATCAGGGTCTCTGTCCTGGATGGCAGTAGTATGTGTTGGACCAGCTGTGTTTGGACACATGGCAGGTCCATGTGTTGGACGAGCTGCTGTTTTTGCATCCCCTTGGTGCCAGTTGCTCAGGCCTCCTTACACTGCTTCTGTATGAACAGGTGAACTCGTTCATTTTCAGTACAACCCTCACAACTCCTGTTTGGTAAACTGTCCATCTAACTCTTAGATTACTTTCAGTTTCATCACTTCTTTTCAGAGTCCCTGCTTCCTAGCTACCATTCCTCCATTTTCTGGGGTTGGTCTGTATTCTTTGTTCCTAGATATATAATGGCATTAGGAGGTATTAAAACAACCTATTTGAATGGGCCCAGGTTACCAAATAATCCAGACATTTGAGTACACTGCTCACATCACAAAAAAATTTGGTAGCCAAATAAGTAGTAATTCACCACCCCACTTGATGATTCTCAGGTAAGATAGTTCTTAATCCACTGTCTTTTATTGATATTGTATAGAAATAACTTTTTAATCTGAATATTGTGTAGAACCAAGACAAACATCTTACAAAAGTCTATTACATCTGCACAGTTACCTTTATCACATCATACAGGCTCTACTATTCTTTGTTATTGGGATTCTTCTCTATTGCTCCTAGCTAAATGCTGTTATTATAAGCTCTGATCTTGCAAACACTTGTGCACTTGCTTAACTGTACTATTTTGAGTAACCCCATTTATTTCTTTTGATTTCTGCAAAGTGCTGTCTTCCGATCAAAGCCATAAGAAAGAGCTTAGTCATTACACTGACTGAAATTTGCATTCAACAGCAGTTCATTGTGATCAGTACCTCAAAGGAGGTGCTTGGCATCTCACAGGATTAGATCCTCATTGCAGAGACCAGTAATTATCTTCTTATTAAGCAAGACTCTGATTTACACAATATTTTAAAATTTTCCCGTATGTGGAAATTCATAGAACTGCATGATCAGAAGTTTAATATTCA
Organism: Crocodylus porosus; assembly: GCF_001723895.1. Taxonomy (NCBI): domain Eukaryota; kingdom Metazoa; phylum Chordata; order Crocodylia; family Crocodylidae; genus Crocodylus; species Crocodylus porosus. The sequence goes on along the minus strand of NW_017728906.1, from coordinate 148,738,885 downwards.
AACCTCCCTTCCCCCAGCATATATAAGAAAACAAAAAGATATAAGCTTTATCAATGAATCTAGTTAGTCAGGAGGTGGCATTGTCTGAAGCAAGTGAACATAAATTATTGTCTTCTTATGAGCCTATCAACATTCAGTACATGCTCTGAAAAGAAAAAGTTTCCTAATATTTTAAAAAGTGTTTCCTGGTGCTCTCAGGAAATGCTGACAGGCCCCACTAAATGGATGAGTTATTTCCTAGTATAGTATTTAAGATAGTAGCGATTTGATGAACAAACATATACAGTAGGGAAATGGTTTATAACAAACCAAAAGAATCTAATGTATGCACAAATGCACTCTTACTTTCTATTCTCACATAAATTTTTCCCTGGTTTCATACCTTTAAAAGTTATTAATCCTACTTGCATCAGTTGTATATTATATATATTAATTTTTCACATAGTGTCCCTGAAGATCATCAGCATTAAAGGGCTGGGGGAAAGTAGCAGAGCTACATAAGGGCCAATAACAACTAGCAAAGAAAAAATACTTGAAAAAACACTTCCGTTTAATTTTTCAAAGAAAAAAACATGGCTCACACAGGGATTGCTTGTCTTCTTATAGTAGAATTCATTGTTTCCAGTTTCAAGGCCTTTTTGAATATAGTTGATTGCAATGATCTGTTTCACTGATTCCATAATATACCCTGATTCAGCAAAGTACTTAAGCATGTGCAAAACAATTAAAATTTAAGTAAAGTTACTCTGGCTAGATTAAAAAGTAAAAAATTCAGGATAAACAGTTACCCTAGACTTTTTAGAGAGCTGTTTTTCTCCTGTTCACATCTTGACACATATGCCGTGCCCAGACAAGTGTGGACATTTGATTCCTCAGGAACAAGTAGCTGCTGTGTGTGCCACTGCTACTCATCTCCAAGGAATACTCATGTTATGCACGCTCTGGTACATGGCAGGTTACCCCAGGTGGGGTAGGGGAGACTGGGGCTAGCAACTGTGCCTTACCTGAGGTCCTGAGGGCCAGGAAAGCTGCAGCCACAATGCACCTGCAGCTGGGAACCGGCTGGTAGCCAGGCTTCAGTGTTGGGCTTTGCATGTTGCTGCCATGTGTGCCATCTTGCTTCTTTTCTACACATGTTTGTTTGACTCTGGGATCTCCCAGGGTCAAAAGCCCACCCCGGCACTGTAAGGTAGCACCACAGGGAGTGCCTGCATGTGCACTGTGTGGTGCTGCAGACAGGTCTGCAGTGCCACATACCACATAGCTGTGCTTGTCTGGACATGGGCATAGGGCACATCCCCACATGCAGGGGTGTGCATTTGCAGTGGCAAAAATAGTAGCGGCACAAATTTGTGTAGGGCAAAAGGCCCCATTCTTCCTGGTGTGCTGAAGGAGCTGGGGTGGAACTAGAGGAAAGGAGACACTCTGGCCAGCAGCCAGAGCATCTCCTGAGAGGACTGAACCTCCATGTCTGCCGATGCATGTTCCTGCGGCATGCGCTGCACTGATTTTTTTTGTGGCATTTTTTTTTGTGCTACTAGGATTTTCCAAATTTGCACAGGGCATGCTTTAACATGCCAGGTGTGCAGCTTATGGTGCTGCAAAGAGGTCTGCAGCACCACCATCCGCATGTGCTTGCCCATCTGGATCCAGCTGCCGTAGGGGTTAAATACGGTCAGAAGCTGATAGTTAATGCTATTCTAACACAATTGTTTGCTCAATATTATGGGAGATAATTAAGATATAAAGTACATTTCACTTTCTTGAAGAATTTACAATGATTCAGCAGCCTTCAATCTGGGAAGGCTTTTACTTTGTTTTGTTTTGGAACATTTTTTGGAATTTTTCAAAAAAAACTGAGCAGACATCAGGGTTTTACTTTTAAAATTAACCAGGCATGTAGAGGGCCTCACATCTCATGTCTTATCTTTTTGATATAATGTTCTAAGGAATGATGCCAAGAAATGAATCAGATGGTAACACAGATATTTAAGGGATTCAGTGTATGACATTATCCTAATACATCAAATTGAAATGGGCCTCTTCCTGGTCCCTCCTGTCCCTGTCACTAAGTGAATGAGCCTCTCTCTCAAGGACAGTCCAATTAATTCTAATTACACATTCTGTTCCAGGGTGCTGATTCTGTAGTGAAATCCTTATGAGTGTAATACTATTATCTTCAGGGTTCCCTATATGCAATAAAAAGCTTAGACTGGCTTGGTAAACATGCAAACTCATTACCCCTCAGAGGTAAACTAAGGACGGTTCTGGAACCCTGCCCTGTCAAAATCAAGTACTCAGGAGAATAAGTTTAAATACATTTGAATAGCAATTTTAATATTGAAGTACAAATGGTAAATGAACAATAAAACAATGTAGGTAAAGCATATCAAACCAAAAAAAAAAATCACAGATTCCATGTTGACCAACTTCTAAATATTTTAACTAGAAAGAAATTGATATTAAATTCACTAAGTGTATGAGCTTAAGAACTCTACCTGACCCAACAAGTCTGTGGACCCACAAGAGGTAAAGCGCTGCTGGACCTGGTACTGGCTAAAGGGGATGACCTAGTCAGCAACCTAAAGGTCGAAGGAAAACTGGGAGACAGTGATCACAAGCTGTATCCATTGCAAAGCTGGCAAGTCAGTCAGCAATGCAGAAGTCCTCAACTTTAGGAGATCTTACTTTGATAAGCTTGTTGTCGAGGCACTAAGGGACCAAGACTTGGCAGGGAGAGGAGTCCAAGAGGAGTGGTCGCTTCTTAAGGGAGTGATCCTGGAGGCACAAGGGATGTCCATCCCATCTCGGAGGAAATGTAGCAAAAGGGCACAGCAACCCCCTTGGCTCAGCAGGGAACTTGTGGACCCCCTAAGCCAAAAAAGAGAGGTTTATTAAAGGATGGAAGACAGGAATCACCAGAAAGGAGGATAACTCTGCACTGATCCATACCTGCGGGGAGTGAACCAGGAAAGCCAAGGCTGCAGCTGAACTCCGCCGGGCTACACATATCAAAGACAATAAAAAGTCATTTTTTAGATATGTGGGGTGTCGGAAGAAAATCAAGGGTAACACTGGACCTCTGCTAAACCAAATGGGACAGCTGACAACTGACCCCCAGGAAAAAGCTAACCTGCTTAATGGGTACTTTGCATTGGTTTTTCATCAACCCCAAGGGTCCACTTTGCCTAGCAAGATACGGGATGGCCAGGGTAAGGTCTATACCCAGCACAGGAACACCTCGAGAGGCTGGACACCTTCAAATCAGAGGGTCCTGATGGATTGCACCCCAGGTACTTAAGGAATTGGCAGGAGTCATAGCCCAACCACTGGCCAAGATTTTCAAAAACTCTTGGCACTCAGGTGAAGTACCTGAAGATTGGAAGAAGGCCAATGTGATGCCCATCTTCAAGAAAGGGAGGAAAGTAGATCCAGGGAATTACAGGCCAATCAGCTTGACCTCAGTCCCTGGTAAGATTCTGGAAAAAAAATCAAAGAGTCCATTCTTGACAAGCTGATTGATGGCAACATCCTGAGGGACAGCCAGCATGGGTTTGTTGCAGGTAGGTCTTGCCTGACCAATCTCATCTCCTTCTACAACCACGTGACATATCACCTGGACAAGGGAGGAGAGATTGATGTCATATATCTGGACTTCAAAAAAGCCTTTGATCTGGTGTCCCCTGATCTTCTCTTGGAAAAATTGGCCAACTGTGGTCTCAGCTACATCACAGTCTGATGGCTAGAGAATTGCCTCCAAGGCTGGATTCAGAGAGTGGTGGTTGACGGAAGCAAATCATCATGGTACTCTGTGACCAGTGGTGTCCCCCAAGACACTGTCCTTGGACCTGTTCTCTTCAATGTCTTTATCAAAGACATGGATACAGGTGTCAGAGGTGGACTGGTCAAGTGTGCCAATGACACCAAAATTTGGGGTAGAGCATCCACACCAGATGATAGGCGGGTGATCCAGGCTGACCTGGACAGGCTGAAAAAGTGGGTAGATACAAACCTGATGACTTTCAATTCTGAGAAATGTAAGGTACTCCACCTTGGGAAACCACCCCTGCAGCACATTTATAGGCTTGGCAGTGCTACGCCCGCTAGCACCACAACTGAAAGAGACTGGGGGGTCATGATTGACCACAAGATGAACATGAGCCACCAATGTGATGTCACAGCTGGTAAAGCAAACCAAACTCTGGCTTGCATGCATACATGCTTCTCAAGTAAATCTCATGATGTCATCCTCTTGCTCTACTCAGCCTTGGTGAGGCTGCAGCTGGAGTACTGCATTCAATTCTGGGCTCCATAATTCAGGAAGGATGTGGAGAAGCTTGAGAGAGTCCAGAGGAGAGCCACGTGCATTATCAGAGGGTGAGAAAATAGGCCTTATGAAAAGAGGCAGAGAGGCATGGGATTCTTCAACCTGGAAAAGTGCAGGCTCAGACCTGGTGGCAGCCTATAAGTACATCAGGGGTGTGCATTAGGATCTGGGGGATTGTCTGTTTACCAGAGTGCTTAAAAGGCTGACAAGGACCAAAGGACCCAAACTCCTCCAGTGCCATTTTAGGTTGGCCATAAGGAAAAATGTCTTCACTGTCCGACCCCCCAAGGCCTGGAATAGGCTCCCTCCAGAGGTGGTACAAGCACCTCCTCTGGACTCCTTTAAGAAGCATTTGACCCCAGCTGACTTCCTGCCCTTGGGGTAGGGGGCTGGACTCAATGATCAGAATATGTATGTATGTTTATGTATATATGTGTGTGTGTGTGTATGTATGTATTACTGATGATTCATTTGAATCACAGAAAAATGTGGATTTTGGACAACTTTTTTAACCCCAAAATTGGGGATTTTTTAAAAATCAGAGACAACCAGGATTCCTGATGATAGTATAGCTCTGCATCATGTGGGAGAAATCCTTACCTGTCCTTCCTGTCACGGCCAGCAGTGGGCTGGAATCCTGGAAAAGAATCTCAGCATCCTGACAGTCACTTAGCTGTGACATTTAGCTACTGCTCATGTGCCTTACTTTACAAGAAAGAAGGGAATAAAACAGTAGCCTCATGCACACAGTGAGTTGTGTCATACTGGGGAGGGGATACATTATCTCTGAACCCTTTAGTTTCTGAAACATCAGAATGTATTGTATTTCTTTCTTGCACAATTTCCAGGGTTATACTGCTGGTCATACAACTCTTCAGCCCTTTTGTAAGAGAGGTCAGCCCCTACTCCACTTACTAGTCATCTAAGTGGTACACAGGCATTCTATTTCACCCTCCTCGAGTCCCTGAAAAGCTCTTAACAATTCAGTTTTGTAACATGCTTTCATAAGCATGGATCCTGGTTTTCTCAGATTAAAAAAAAATCCCTAATTTTTGGTTTTATAGAAGTAACCCAAAGTCCACATTGTTCCATGATTAAAATGAAACACCACTATAATATGTAGATATATCAATATCTCTATAGTAGTGGTGTTTTATTTCAATCATGGAACAAAGTGGATTTTAGGTTACTTTTTTAAAACTGAAACTTGGGGATTTTTTTAAATCAGAGAAAACCAGGATCCCTGGTCATAAGAATGTAAGACTTAAAAAGCAATGGGGGAGAGAACCCACCTACCTTTTACCTTATAGCCTGTTGGCAGACCCCATTTCTTGGGACAGCTAGAGGAGATTTTAACTTACTTCCTAGGAAAATGCCTTCACCACCAGACTGTGGACTACACAAAAATGAGTGGACCCTTCATGTGTCCAGCTAAAGGAGCTATTGGGCAGAAAGAATTACAGGGCTGGAGGGACAGCAAGAAAAAGAAAGTTTGATTGTATCCTTGTGAGCTGGCACTCTCCACAGAAGGAGCCAGCCAGTCCTGGGTTCTAGACCCTATTTCCATGCATTTTGAATATTTAATGAAAATATGTTAATAGCGTTTTAGCAGAATCCAGAAAACCAAAGAGAACAATGCAAAGCAAAGCCAACAGACAAGAAAAATCCCTCAAGCACCTTATCAAAACAAACACTCAACTGCACACACTTCCCCACCCTGGGCGAAGATGATACAACAAACACATGACAGATATTATTCATGTGGCTTACTGTGCTACAGGAAGACATCCAGATACCACGGTAATGAGTGCAGTCCAAGAAGCTGTATTGAATAGAATCTTTTCCCTGTCATTAGTTTAATTGAGTGGTTCCTTATTTGTCATTGAATGCTGTCCAGTCTTATTTCATTTAAATCCCTTCTAATTTTCCTTCTTACCAAGCTAAACAAATTTATTATTTTACAAGGTCCCTGTTTTACAGAAATCCCACCCTGCGTCCAACCGATATTTACCAATTACATGTGAATGCAAAGCTGTTGTGTTTTGATTAAAAATGCTATGTGTTAAATGTATTTGTATTCATATATTGCTTAAAATGCTTCTCAGCAAAGTTGAACATGCATGGTAATTGAAATGTGTTTGCTTTCTTCAGAATTTCTCTTTCATCCAATATTCAGTCTCATGGTCCCCTCTAGTGGTCAAATGTTGCTTTTTACATATAGTGGTAGTGATGATGTAGGTCTAATGGTTCAAGGATATGAGAAGCAAGATTTGCAAGGTAATAGCTTTTATTACCCAAATTGTATAAGCAGCAGAGATGGATGACCAATTCTTGGGCTTGAGCACGCTTCATCCTGCCTGGGAAAAGAAGCAGGCACAGCCCAAGCTAATGTAAGTAACAGCAATTGTGTTAGTGTAGTTTAACCTAGTTATGTTATCCTTGTTAATTTGAATTTATGCAGCAGACAGGGCAGCATGGGACCTTATGGGTTAACTCATCCAGAGAGTTATGGTGCCACTGTGCTCTGCTGTCTTTCTAATTATGTTAAATAATTAGATTATTTGAATGAGAAATGGATAGTTATCACCTGTGGAGGAAAGCAAAGTTAGCAGAGGGGTGAGGTAAATTACAAAAGCCATAAAACCAATATCTGTGTTAAATCCATGGGGTTTTTGTGTCCAGTGAAGTTATGAATTTCTGCTCCTAGGTTTTTATTCTTAAGGTATTGTGTAGGCCTTTTTTGAGATGAAGGACTTGTCTTTACATCTATTAACATGAAGGATTCTGCTCTTCATTTTGAGTTTGTGGGGAAACAGTGTTAATTGTGTAAAAGTATAGCATGTCCTTTTACACACATTATTTTCCATAATAAAGTGGTAAAAGATTCAGGGAACACTAGACCAGAACTTTAGTTGAAACAAACTCTTGTAACTACATGACAACATCCTGGGGCTAGGGATTTTTTTTTTTCTAAATTATTGTGCATTGTTTAAGCAGTCTTCTAAGTCCAAGCTGCTACATCTTCTATTTAAACCTCTTCATATCATGAGGAGAAAGAAACATCCTCTGAAAAGCTCTCTAAAACTTTCTATTCCACTAATAATATTGCTATGATTTGAAGTGCAGTGAGACTAATAAAAGCTTTTCTTCTCTTAGCAGTTCCTTAGAGAAACATTCTTGAATGGGAAATGTTCAGCTCACATTTTTAATAGCTGTGATGGTCTTAAGATCATTGACTCTCTGCTGTATGTTGAAAAATATGCTATATTTCCAATAATTTGAACCTACAGTTAAAAAACAAACCAGCTGAATAAATCTGACCATGCCACCTATAGTTAAGGTTTTATAATAGGATCTACAAAGATGAATGTTCTCAGTTGCTTATAAATTTGTCTACCTTTAACATTTGGGTTGACATTAGATGCATATTGCAAGCTGTTTTTCTTTTTTTTTTAATTTCAGCATAAACAGTTCAGCCATTTTTAAGAATAAGATTAGGGGAAAATACATGGTTTTAGTCATGTTAAAATCTTTCTTTGCTAACATTTCATGTATCCATGTTTTGAGGTAGGGACTTGAAATTTCAAAGTGGGCTGGCTTTGCCGTCAGGTCGGTGTCTTTCACTGTTCCCATGTAAAATTATCCAAATGCAGCTAATTTTGAAAAATCCCTATTTGCACATGCTGCAACGAGTGCAAATTTCTTAATGATTCTATCTGTACTGATAGGATCATAATCCAGGCCTTAGTGGTAGGGTTTTGGTTCCAGAATCACTGCCCCTGATTACTCATGACTTCCGAAGCCACCAGAACTCAGAGGAGCAGCTCTCTTCTGATTTCTCAGGCTTGTTTCTCAGTGCCTGGCTTCTAGCCAAGGTGGGGGAGGAAACTGTCCAATTTGAATTCAGGTATGAGAAAAACCAGACCCGATGGCGAGGTAGCAAAGGGATTATATTAGAACAAGGGAACTGGGGAGAAAAGACTGGTTTATGAGCAAAGGGAGATGCAAAGAATATCTGGGCAGAGAGACCCGGGACTGGGAGACAGAGTGAAAAAGAGAAGGGGGGCTATAGGGAAAGGGAAGACTGAGATCGGTGGAGAATTATAGGGAGACTGAGAGTATCTATAAATATAGTCTGGGCTAATACATTGTGTTGAGAAACAAAGGGAAAGAGACTGGGACTGAGGACAAAGGAAACACTGGAGCTCTGTTAGTTTGATAAGACCAATTGTCCATAAACCCATGTTGACTCAAATTAATTATGTTCCTATCCCATAATTCTTTATCAATTGAATTCAGTAGCAATTTTCATTTATTTTGCCCAGGATTGATGTTGAGCCACCCACCCTGTAGTTACAGTTACCCACTTTAACACTTCTCCAATCTTCTGGACCCCTGTATTGCAATATCTATTAAAAATTAACATTGGTGTCAGACACCTGTTTTAGGAATCCTGGATACAAGTATAAGGGCTCATGGATTTAAAAATATTTATCAACAGAAGATGTCTATCATCCTCCTCACTGCAGAAGGATAATGACATTACTTCATTATCCTGATATGATAAAATTCTACTTCCTCCTTCTTTCCGCATGTAGAACATAAATATATTTTGAACATCTCAGTCTTTTCTGCATCTTTATTAAAGTGCATGTTGTCTCCCTCTGATTCTATGCCTTATCTAGGGTTGTCCAACTTCTGGGTGGCCATGGTTTGCACCCCCACAGGAGCCGAATACCTGCAGGCCCCAAAACTGTGAGCTGCAGGCTCCCCAACTGCACTGAGCCATGGGTTCCCATTTTCCACAGTACCACAGGCTGCTCTTGGGAAAGGAGCAGAAAGCAGAAGCCAGAGGGAAAGCCCAGAGCCCCTGGCTCCTGCTGCAGCCAAAGCAATAGTGGGAGCAGCAGCTGGGAGGGAGCCCGGATTGTGCCAGCTGGATAGCCCTGGCCTATATCATTGCTGTAGTTTCTTTTGTTCTTGAAGTTCTTTACTATGGTTCCTGGTTGCACCAGCCATGCATTTTCCTCCAATTTCTTTCACTTCCTTTATCAATGGTCTGCATTGTATTGGTTTGAATAGATAACTGTAGCTCTCCTTACATATCTTTGTCATATCATGGTTTTGCATTTCTAAGCTTTTTTTTCTACTTTGCCAGCAAACCAGAGTGGGGTTTTAACTAAAGATTTTATTTTTCTTGACTGTGGACCTTTGGGCTTTTAACTATGTACAGTACAATTGCAACTAACGTGGGGGTTACTTTCCCAGGTCAGCGTGTATAGTTGAAATCGCGTATAGCTGAAATCGCTGGGCTTGGAGCTGAGCAGCCGCTGCCACTGCCGCCACCACCGGGCCCAGACAAGGCGGCAAGCTAAGCGTGAATCCCCCAGCCCTCCAGCCATGCATGCAGGCAATACCATGTGGCACCGCGCAGCACCACACTGTGCTGTTTCCCGGCCAGTGGCCAGCCCCAGCAGCGGCGCACGTAAAGCCGAATTTGCGTAAGTTAAATATGCGTAAATTGCAACTGTATTGTAATTAGCTCCTAAAGAACTCCCCGTTTGCATTCACATTTGACTATTTGATTTTTGCCTCCAAGTCATTTTCACTCATAATTTTCTCCTACTTTGAAGAATCAACCTTTTGAAGCACCAGGTATGTGTGTATGTGTTTTTGCATGTGCATACATATAACATTACTGGGTAAGACTTATTCCATTTGCCCATATAGAAAAGTATCATACACCAGGCAATCACCAATTTCTAGTCTAGGGACTGGGATCAGTTCAGCCTTCTCCATCATGAAGAAATCCAAAGTAGAGCTACTTCACAGTTGGTCTTAGAAAAACATCAGTTATAATTCTGGAAACTGTAATGATAATTTGCTGTATGAGATACCCAGGATATGTCTCCCAAATTGAATTCCTCCATGACTTTATGTTTTATTCTACCATACATAAAAAAACAAGGACTGAAGAAATATCTCCTCTGCTTTCTGATATGATATGGTGGTCCACAAGAGACTTTCTACTGGCAGTAGACCAGGGGTGGGCAAAATATTTTGCCCATATTTGCCTAGCCTGGGCACAGGCTCTGGGCAGCTGCACAAAGAACAGCCCAGACACAGTAAGAGGAAGGGGCTGCTTTTCTACCATACCAGCAGCAGCTTCTCAGCATGGGCAGGCGGCGAAGGGTAGGCATGGGGCAGGCTGGGATTGGGGCTGTGCACATGGGTTCTGTTGCCCTAGGAGTCCTTTAACCAGAGACCCCCAAGGATTGACATGGCCCCTTGTCCAGTTTGGTATCAAGTGAACTTTATTAGTAACCGCTAGGCTTATTACAAGATAATTATCCTTGTAATATGACCTGGTAAATGGTTCCTTAGACGTTACAACAGCAACCTTTTGTGATACTGGTCTCAGATCCTCTGCTGGGTGTGTGGGATGTTAGTTTCTGGATTCCTTGTTACTCAAAGCAAAAATACAAGGCTGCTCCGTCTCTCCAGGGTGGCAACACAAACACACACTGTCTCTTTGGTTACCCACTACTTTTATAACTTTCTCATCTCAAACTGTCCAATCTTCAAGTTTCTTACCTCATTTTTAGATAAGGTACTAGAATCCTATTCCATTTTTGGTTTTCTTTCCTTCTAGGGAAACTGCTGTACCTGGTTAGCCCACTGTACCAATCACAGCACTCATTTTTCATGGTGCCTTATAAGGCACTCTGTACAATTTAATTGCTTAGTTCCGTGAAGGCCTAAAGTTATGCTAAGAGCCTGAGCATAATTCAGTTTGCCCGTTACAGTTTCCAGCTAGTCTGGTGCTGACCAGCTCAGGGGGCATGCCTGCTGGCTTGCTTGCAAGCGTGTGACCTCCCGTGGATGAACTCCTTTGCAACCATTCCTTCTCCCCTGCATGATAAAACCACACTAATCCTGGCGCTTGGAAACAGCAGCCCCAGGAGTTCATGCATACTGCACCCCCCAACCTAAGCCCTGCAGCAGCCACCACCATTGCCATGGGGGTCCATTAGCTTCCATAGCAATGGTGGGGAGGGGAGTGTGGTAGGCCTGGGCTAGGCATCCCCAGTCACTAAGGGAAAGCACAGACTCAGTAGGCTCATCTGCCCTGCCCTGTGCACAGGGAGGGCTGTCATCCTGGGGCATGCATGTGTCCCCCATCCACACCCCACCATACCCACACATCCTCCCCCATACACAATTACACCTCCCACAAACACCACACCCACCCACGCCCTGCCCACAGCCCTCTACAAACCCCCCACTCCTCCCCAAACACCCCCCACAAACCCCTCCACACACACAGACACAACCACACCCCACACACAATATACAAGAGTAAGACTTTATTTTGAGCTATTTTCTGATCACCTCTATATACATGACACAAACACATGTAAATAAGGACAAATATATACATTTTAAATAAAATATGTTAAAATGTTTTATGTTTAGTATATGATTATTTTTTTTTCCAGGTCCAAGATGGCAAACCCTTATCCCAAAAGGAGTACTTTCAGAGGCAAAGGGAGGCACTTCTGAAGACAAAGGTCAGGGGTTAGAGATGGGACTTTGGGTCCCAAAATGGCAACCAGGAGGGTGGGGATACATTTACAGCTCTCAACAGCTCACCAGAAGTCATGAAGTGGCCCTCCAGCCAAAATAATTGCCTGCCTTTGCAGTAGTCCGAGATGGGTTTTGTTAGTTAGCACATTGACCCATATGCATTCAAGATCCTGTGCTTTTGAATTAACTCTGAAATAGAACTGTCTTATATGCAGTGTCATCCCCTCATAAACTTTGTTATCTACCCTATACTTCCTAAATAAGTCACCACCAGTGACATTATCATTCTAGTCATCTACATTGTCTCACTGGTTTTTAGTAATACCAGTAATATCACAGTTTCTCATCAGTTAGAATTTCCAGTTTCTGTTGCTTGCTACCCAAACTCCCAGCATTATTTTTGAAGCAACTGAAAAATTCTGGGCTCATTTACACATGCCATTAATATGCGTGAATAAATTACCAGGCACGTCATTTGAACGTGTGCCTAGAAAGAAAAACTCTGGAGCATATTACTCCGGAGTTTATTTGTGCACACCATGTGGAGCCCGGTCAGAGCAGCCCAGGTTGACAGGGAATCTGGTCAGAGCAGCCAGGCCAGGGGTGCTCTGAACACAGGCTCCAGGTGCTGTGGAGGGGCAGGCTGAGCCATGAGTGTGCTTTAGCGTGGGGCTAGCCACCAGGTCCCAGGTCCCTTGCCAGCTTGGGCTGCTCCAACCAGGCTCCATGTGCTGTGGAGTGGGTGACTGAGGCACAAGGATGCTTCAATATGGAGACTGCCTGCCAGCTAGCCCTGCTCTGAAGCACCCTGTATCCCAGCCAGTTGAGGCAGCATCTACACATGCGCCACTTCACACAAAAAAACTGCAGCAGGCGCAGTTGTTTAATACAAGTACTCCCCTGCTACAGAGTTTTAGTTTTATGCACCCTAATAGGGGCATACATGTAGATGCTGTGACATTTACTGTGCAGTTGACTAATTAACTGCACAGTAAATGTCTCCTGTAGATCTACCTGCTGAGTAGTTAATGAGGGTGAAGGTGGGGCTGGAGCTGAGGCATATGCTGGTGCTGGTACTGGAGACTAGGACTTGCTAGGTGAGGAGAGTGGTGGATGAGAGTAATGGTGAATCATGGGAGATGAGGGCAGAATGAAACAAAGGCAGATGAGTCAATAACAGCTAGAGAAGTCTCCCCTTCAGAGCATAGAATAAAATTTAAGGTTTCTAACTCAACATTTTTTTTTGTCAGCAAATATTCATGAAACTCATTGGCAGAGTGTGACTCTGCCCACATAGTAGATGACACCCTCTTATAACTCTTGATTACTCCTTTAGTTCAAGTGGCAGAGATCTGTGCAGTGGTACTCAAATTCTAGTCCTGCTGATGCTGCATTTATTTATTCAATATGATTTCACATAATTGATGTTCTGTTCATTCAGCTTTTTTCTTAACCTAGGAAGTTACATTAAAATTACATCAAAAGAACATTAAATTGTGAAGTCCACCCCTAAAACACTGGAAAACACTACCATGAAAATTGCTTTTACATTGGCCATTCTTTGTGTTTAGGCATTATGAAGTGTGTTTTAATTACATGATTACATGGCTTCTAGTGAAAAAAGGAGTATGTCTCAAAATGACTTAAAATACTGTATACAAATGGGACATGGTGGGTGCTGAGATTTTTTTTTTTAAGCAGTTATGTAGGCTGCTTACTGAAAATAAGAGTCACAGCTCTAGATTTAAGTATAAATAATCTGCTAAAAAGATAACCAGGAGCACAATTCAAGGTATGTCTATTCATTGCCATAACCCTATGAAATATCATACGGAGCTTTTTTCCTCCATTTAATATATTTCTCTGCCCCCCAGGTTATCTCAGAAGATTTGTACTTTGCTGGCTATTGTGTCAAAGTAATTACGAGACATATTTGAAATGTTTATGACCTGGGATATATTTAGCCAATGACTGACTGACTATCTCAAAACCTAAAAAGGTTTTCCTCTTCATCAAGAATTTAAGCAGAGTGCCCTAAGCAAACAACCCTTTCCTCTGGCTGCATTGGACTCCAGAAGATCTGGCTAAGAACAAGGTCTCCAATATTAATATTTAGTATTACTGTTATATAATGCTATTTAGTACTCAGAACATAAAAAAGGATATAGGTACTAGCTCAATCAATGCAAAGTTCTCTGAGCATGAAAGGGAAGACCTGCAAGCTCAGGAGTACCCTAAATCCAAATCTAACCTTAGTTATTCAATTTGAATTTATATCCTGAGCATAAAAGCAAAACCTACCACTGTTACAAGGCTGGAGGAGGTATATGGCAGAGGTGTATGGTGTATTCTTACACAGTCTCTCAGAGTATTTCTGGAGACACTTCTCAAACCACTGTCCATCAGGACTAACTGTCCTAGCTTCATCTTCAGTGAAGCCTCATCATTATATCTAGTCACAGGGTAACATTTATTTAAATGGTTACTTTTAAATTTTTTACAGCTTTCCCCTTCACCTCATAAAATGCTCTTCCCCATGACATCTCTGAACTCTCAGAAAACAATCTTAGTCTGTCACTTCCACACCAAAAGGCCATTACTTCCAACATAATGATTCTTAGGATTCTATTCATTAAATGTATTACTCATGAGCTGAAATATAAAATCCCCTCCTAATGCATATGAAATGGTTATATCACTGACTGCTCAAAAGGAGTTGCCTCAGTTGGTAAACCTGGTTGCTGCACCAGGAAATGATCTGTAAACTATCACCGGTTATCTCTGACCCTATCTCTACCTCCAGTGTCTCCATTAGCAGATCGGGCTCTCTGTCCGTTAGTTTTATTTCCTCCATGATCATGGCAGCAGAAGAACAGAAGCAGAGTCTTCATGAGTGGCTATTCCTAAGAAGTTTCTTCTACAAAATGTGTGAATCAATTACACTCTGGATCTTGAGTTTTACTGTGTATCTTGATACTCATTTTCCAACTTCTTCCCAGGTTCTCTTTTTGTATGTTTTTCCTCACTCTTCTTGCAGAAAAAGATAACCAAAGTAAGGTCAGCCATTTGACAATTCCAGTCTCTATCACTGTGAGTTTCTCCAAGCATTGTAGCTGCTTATATCTTGTATTCTCTCTCATAGTCATCTCCTGTTTCTGGTTTTGTGTCATTCAGTTGTTCCTTCTATTTGCAGAATGCAGCAAGAAACAAGATACAAGTATGTCTACATCGGGGTGGGCAATTATTTCAGGTGGAGGGCTGCTTACCCAGTTTTGTCAAGCTGTCAAGAGCAGCATGGGTAGCCACGCACCTTGACAGGTGCCATTATCACCATCTTGGGACCAGTGTCCCAATGTCTTCAGACCAAAGTCTCAGGGCCAGCACTGGTGGGGCCCAAAATGGGGTGCAGGCTGGCAGGGGTCTGTGGAGCTGGGCTGGGCTGCACCAGCAGGGAGAGGGGGAGCTGGCCTGGCTCCATAGAGCCCCCACCAGCTGGGACCCTGTGCTCCTGCTGCCCTGCTCTGGGCCCCGCTGGTGCTGGCCCTGGGACACTGGTGTGGTCCCTCTGCACCCGCTCACTCCCAGTGCCCCCTCAGCCCCATGGTACAGGCAGGGAGCAGTGTGCAGCCCTAACCCCCTGCTCCGCAGCAGGGAAGGAGCTGGTACTGAGTGCAGGGAAAAGCAGCCCCTCCCCCTCCCTGTGGCCAGCACTTCTTGTTGCAGCTGCTCGTAGCCTGCATGGGACTGACTGGAGCAGGCACAGGCAGCCCCATGCAGGCTGCGAGTAGCTGCAGCATAGGGCACCGGCCACAGGGCGGGTGAGGGGCCACTTTTCCTGTGCTCAGCACCAGCTTGTAACCCACCTCCACTGCCAATCTGGGCCCCTCACTGGCTCTAGGCTCGCCTGTCGGGGCTGCTCCATGGC
>NW_017728906.1:148721611-148722946 GCF_001723895.1 Crocodylus porosus | reverse complement strand
TCCCTCATCCAAGTCACTGATGAAGACATTGAAGAGTATCAGTCCAAGGACCAAGCCCTGCAGGACCCCACTACCCACGCTGTTCCAGGTTGATACCGACCGTCCGCTACCACTTTCTGGGTATGACCCTCTAGCCAATTTGCCACCCACCGGACTGTGTAATCATCCAAGTCACAGCCTCTTAACTTGTTCATCAGTGTGGGGTGGGATACCATATTGAAGGCCTTCCTGAAGTCTAAGTAAATGATATCAACCCCTACTCCTGTGTTGCAGTGTATTGTAACCTGGTCATAAAGAGAGACTAGATTAGTCAGGCATGATCTACCTGCTATGAACCTGTGCTGGTTTCCCCTCAGCATAAGTTTTTCCTGCTGGGCTCTCACATATATGAGCCTTAATAATCTTTTCAAAGACTTTGCCAAGGATGGAGGTGAGACTGACTGGCCTATTAGTTGCTTGGATCCTCCTTCCTCCTGTTCTTGAATATAGGGACCACATTGGTCCTTTTCCAGTCCTCCGGGACCTGTCCAGTGTGCCACGAGTGCTCAGATATTCTTGCCAGTGGCTGTGCAATGACATCACCCAGGGAGGGGGGCTCTGTCAGCTGGGGCTGTTCCAACTGGCTCAATGTGCTGCAGTCCTAGACGCAGATTCAAACAGAGTACCGGGGAGCAATAAACTCTGGAGTTTATTGCTTTGCATTAATTGTACATGTAGACACTCTCTCTGGCCATGTCTACACAAGATGCTGACTGTGTTACTGTGAAGTCATGTAGTACTTGTATGAGCAAGTACTAAATGACTGCACAGTAGGGCTGTGCAAAGCTTTGGTCGCCAATTTGATCTGACAGAGATTCAGCTTGATTCGGCAGCCAAATCTCCAAATCCAAATCGAATCAGGAGACCCTTTAATCTCTCCAAATCAAATCAGAACCCTCCAAATCAATTTGGAGAGATTCAGAAAGATTCAATGATTTGGACGTAGACACAGTCTTAAATGTTTTTTCTACATAGCTCAAGGTACCAGGTGGCTCATGAATGCTGAGATGGTGGGGCAGATGGAGTATCCCACAGGAGCATAGCGGGTCCCCAGGGTGTTTGGCAGTGGACCTGGAAGCAGACTAGAAGCACTTCTGGTCCACTTCTGGCTCTGCCAGGGAGCATGCGGGGGACCCCACCCCCTGGCTTGGTGACTGGTGCCTCCTGGGTCTGGGGGGGGCACCCAGGGTCCCCCCCATGGCTGATCACCAAGCTGGAGGATACGGGGGGGCGGTTCCCCCATGCATTCGGCAGCAGACCCAGAAGTGGACTGAAACTACTTCCAGACCACTTCTA
>NW_017728906.1:148719921-148721061 GCF_001723895.1 Crocodylus porosus | reverse complement strand
ATGTGGTCATCATGGGTGACCTAAACTACCCGGACATCTGCTGGGAAGAGCAGTCAGCCAGCTCTGACTGCTTATGTAGGTTCCTAGTTGAGTCACAGGACCTCCACCTAACCCAGGAGGTGCACAGTCCCACCAGGGGAATGCCTTGTGAGACCTGATCCTGGCCACAGGTGATGACCTGGTGAAGGCCTGCAGGTTCTTGACCACCTGGGTGATAGCAATCATTGCCTACTGGAATTTACCATCCAGCACAGAGTTTCAAAAGCCTGCAGAAAGGCAGGAGCCCTGGACTTCAGGAGGGCTGATTTCAATGAGTTAAGATTAGTCTGTGAGGCACTGAGGTTCCTGAGGGGAGAGGAGTTGGGAGTGCAAGGAGATTCCTTAAGGAGATGATCCTCCAAGCCCAAAGCGTGATAATCCCCACATGGATCAAATGGGGCAAGAGTGCTCAAAAGTCCCCATGGCTCACCAAAAGCATCCACGAACGCCTCAGAACCAAAAAGAAGGCTGTGACAGGAGTATCTCTACTGGAGCCTTTCTATTAGTGGCTCCGCCCTCCTGTTATGGGCCAACTGCCTGCTTACTCTCCTGCCATGCCTTGATCTTAATTGATTAATTGACTGATGTAATTAGTGGGAGGCTGCCCACTTTATGCACCCTGGTGCCAGGGGGCGCTAGCTGCCACTCCTTTTCCACCCCTACACCGCAGCCCAAGCCTTGCAGATAGTACTAACATGGTCCTTGCCTTCTCTCTCAGGGCCTCCTTACTGCCCCTCTTAGACTCTGGGGGCTTCTCGCTGCCCCCCTTAGACAGGCTTCTCACCCCTCGCAGCCCTCTTTCTGGGCTTCTTACTGCCCCCCTTGCTCTGGGGCTGGGGCCAATGCATCCCAAATGCTGCGCCCTCTCTGGCACCAGGATCCCCACACTACCATGGAGTCCCTATGAGGCCTCCTCCAACCCCTAATAGTCTCACCCGGTCCTCTAGTTAAAACACTAAGCACAAAAACACAAAGCCCCTGGGCTATAACATAACACTGAACTGTCTGGTCAAAACAACATTTGATCCCTACCAGAAAAATACTTCAACCCATGGCAGCAACCAGGGGATGCTCATGCAGTTGATCTCTCTCTCTCTCTCT
>NW_017728906.1:148710193-148718054 GCF_001723895.1 Crocodylus porosus | reverse complement strand
GTCAAGGGGGACCAGTAGGCAGTGGGAGAGTCCCTCTTCCCCTGAGTACTACTGGGGGTAACAAGGAACAACAGCCATAAGTTGACCGAGAGTAGATTCAGGCTAGAAATCAGGAGGCACTACTTCATTGCTAGGATGGCTAGGAGCTGGAACCAACTTCCAAGGGAAGTGATGCTCGCCCCTACCCTGGGGGTCTTCAAAAGGAGGCTGGACAGCAACCTAGCTGGAGTCATGTGACCCCAGCATCCTTTCTTGCCCATGGCAGGGGGCTGGACTAGATGATCTGCTTAGGTCCCTTCCAACCCTACCAACTATGAAACTATGAGTTATGTAGAAAAAACTTTTAAAGCTGTGTCTATAGCCAAATCACTGATTCTCTGAACCAGCATAGAAACTTCAGATTAGGATTCAGCCAAATTGAATTAGGACAGCGATCTGAATCAACAAATCAAATCACTGTCCCTAATTCGGACCAAATCTGAATCTGAATTGAATACGGCCCATTTTGCAACCCAAGTTACTGTGCAGTAGTGCCAAAAAGTGACTTTTTTGGATGCTGCTGCACAGCAGCTTAATACTACTATGCAGTAGTGGAATGTCACAGTTTTTGCCACACAATGCTACTGTGCAGTAATATCAGGCTTCTGCATAGTCAGTGTCTCATGTAGATATGGTCATTGAGAAATATTCTTCTCCCTTACGTGATGGTTCCAGGATTCAAATATTCTAAAGGGGTCTTTTTATTGGGCTGTTTTGTTGATGATAGAAATCTATTGGAATATAGTCCTACTCTGAAAGGTCTGGAAAGTTCTAGCAGGAAAAGTTACAATTCAGTGATACCAACCTATTTGAACAGGCCAGGAAAAAGAAATGGCATTCAGGTTCAGCTGTTCTTGGTTGCAAGCTAATCACCTATAGAGGACTTACCTGGACTTCAAACTACATGGCTGAAGCACTAAAATAGAAGTATTTAACTATATAGCAAGTAAACCACTAATAGTTATTGAAATGTTCATCAAGTCTGAAGGTTCTTTCATATCTCTTGCCAATTGTTAGGTGTGAGAATTGTCTTATTATTAATAATAATGTAGGAAGAAAAGTCTCTTAAGAATAGTAAAAATGCTGTCCGAAGAAATCTTACGTTTCTTTTTCCCAATGAAGGTATCTCTATACTAGTGAATTGCCCATCAAGAATGATGGATGAATTTCAAATAACGCCAGTGCTTACAGTATCTGGGTAATTGTCTTATCAAACTAGCCTCATAGTAGCTGGGAGCTTGCCTCGTGCTTTTCCTCAACTGGCACCTCCCTTTGCCCTCCCACTGTGCTGGGCTCCCAGCATCCTTAAAGAGCACTGTGGACAGACAGACAGAGACAGATGGACTAAGCACTATTTTATTTTTATATATATATATATAAAAATAAAACGTTCACTAAGATATGGGTTGATAGAGTGACTACTCAGCAGAAGTACAAAACATTTTCTATGATAAGAATAATATTTCTTCTGCTATACAGAGGCTGGAACTGGTGCCTGAAATCTTGTTTCAGTTTTTCCTTTGAGGCCTTACAGGATGTTACCATAATCTTTTTCTACTTTTTCTCCTTTTCCTAGTAGCTATCGTCTCTGCTCAGTGGTTATGGGAAATGGCAACTTTGTAATACAAGCTACCTTCCCTGGTGTTTCCTATCAGAGGCCAGCAGTTTTCCTGGCCCAGACACAGACGTGCAGAAAGATTCAGGAAATCTTTTGCATACCTGTATGATGGCTGCTAACAAAAATCTCATATTTTTCCACTTTTGCCTTCACAGTTGCTCAGCAACATTCTAAATTCCATTCAGATCAGGTGGCTAACCTGTCTTCAATGTGCTCTCCATTTTCCAGAAAGGCTGGGAGCCAGCACCAGTCCTTAGGGCTAATTACAAACAGTCAAAAAGTCCAAGCTGAATTGATTCAGTATTTGCAGGTTAGTCTAAGCTGTAGAGATTAAATTGAAACAAACGTGAACAGTCTTAAACCTTAGATTCAGGAAATGCAGTGACTCAGGCTAGAAGCAGGTCGGTACTAGAGTTTGGCTCTCTGGTACATAGCCAGTCTGGGTTGTGTATTTCCTTCCTCTTCCTGCTGTCTTCAAGGTCTGGATAGGTCTGGGATTTGCAGTCTAAAATCACAGTAGCAGGACTCTGCAGAGTTATTTGTGACTTCCAGGTGTCTCTGGGATGTATAGTCTGCAGCTGTAGCCAGCAATAAGTTTGAGTGTGGTAAGGGAAGTTTAACCCCCCTCCCTGGCCCCAGACAGGATTTGCCAGGGGGAGGGGGCAATTCCCTCGCCTGCAGACTGGGCCTCAGCCAGGCTTCCCCTCTGATCTCCTTATCACCCAGTCTTCACTGCTCCAGCTAGGGAACAAACAAATAGCCCAGGACTGCAAAGCATGCTGGGGGACTGATATTTAACTTGAACCAGGAAGTGGTTTGGGGCAGAAGTTTCATAAACTAGTTTGACCCAAATCAGTTAAGTCTTCTATTACGTTCAACCAGGTTAGTCTTAAACCAGTTTCAGCCATTTTGAAACTGATTTATGTGCACTGAGCTTCTGTTCTGTTATAGTTTTAACACAGTTTCTGTTCTGATCACTTAAACCAGTTTGTGTAACTTCTGTCCCTAGCCCTAGATGTCTGGCCATGAAGTTAAGCTGCAATAAAATGGATGAGAGCTTTTATCATTCATGTTGCATGAAGGGCACAAGCAGCTTAGCCTACCAGAGTGTGCTTGCCAAATGGATCAGAATATGTGTTTGTTTATTTGACAGACTAGTCTGAGGTGTTCATTGCTGCAGTGCCAGACTCCTTTGCAAACATTATCCTTGCACTTCTGTTATCCTTGTTTGACAAATTAAGACCTGAAGCATGGAGAATTTCTCTGAAATACTTATGGTCACAGAGGAAGTTTATGGAAAAGCTCTGAATAATATCAATGTTAGGAGTGCATGTGTTGTTTGGGACTAGGCATGTAGAGAAGAGATCCAGACCCACTGAAAACAATGTCATTTGTTTTTGTATTTCTAAAACTACCATCAATCAGTCCACCAAAGCAGTATCATTTTACAGGTAAGAAAAAAAGAAAATTTAACTAGCTTGTGTGTATAGTTATACACAACCAACCCCTCTTAATAGCTGGAAAATTCTTTTTTTTATACCCCCACCCATGTCTTAATGAACTACTCCTTTATAATTATTCAATTATCCCTCCTGCTGCTTAAGAAAACCAGCATAACAATCATCTAACACAGCACAAGGGCAATTAGCACTCGCAAGACAACAAAGAAATAAATCACAACTCAAAGTATTTGTACAAAAAGCTGGATCAAAGTAGTAAATCAAAGGTAACTCATTACAAACCTCCTAATGGTGCCTGATTTCCTCTAAGGATGACCATAGCATTTCAGTGTGTTTGAATTCTTCGGTCCTCAACCATAATACTTAAAAAGAAGCTCCAGAGCATGCTTGCTGTGTTTTCAAAAGTATATTTTTAACCATTTCAGAGCTCTTTTTTTCAGAGTATTGAAAAGCATATGTTGGTAGATTTACTGCAGGACTAGCCAGTCTTACAGAGTGCAATACCATTGATTTTAATGGAGGCTAGATCAGGCAAAACCTAGGGTAACCCACTGATGAATCAGGTGTTTAGCTTAAGTAATTTTACTTGCAAAGATTAGTCATCACTTTTAAATAACAGCTAACTCTTTCCCCTCATACTGCTTGTTCAGTTGCCATCCTTTTAACAGCTTTGTGAATATTCTTAGCTTTTGCTATTTTTTCCCTTAGAATTACGTTATTTTAGTTAGCTGATGGCACGGGGGATTTTGAATACTTTTTAGGCTGTTGGCATCAGACATCCTTAACCATGCTTATTAGACCTGTGAGAGTGCTAATTTTCTTGTACAAAGAGAGTTTTGAGCTTTCATTAGGATATTTCCCAGATGCTTTAATTTTCTGATACCATTTAGTATAATTATGTTTGCTTTTAATACATAAGTGTGGAAATAATGTACATTAGGAAACAAAAAAAGGCTGTCATATAAAGGCATAAAAGAGCAGCTGATAAGAAAAACAGTAGTGGCAATATTGTTTTAAAAGCCATGGAATACATAAAAAGCATATTGCGATGCTAACAACTTTAATTACTGAAACATAAAGGGCCATGTATAAATAAGAAAAAGAAGAGCTGTTAACACAAACATAACAGAATGTATTAAAATGTGAAAGTTCAGTGATGTGTAATACTGCAACAGAAAATCCTGATGAAATGCCTGATCTGAAAGATATTTTTCAAGATTTATAGGCTTCTAAAATGGGAGGCCAGGGATGTGTGATAAAGTGAGTAAACAAACTCCTGCAGTGTGGACCATGCAGGTAATCTAAATTTTGCATGTAGTTGGAGCCTCCAGTGTCTAGATCTAGCGACAGTCTTTAACATGTACTGCACCCTCTGTCCAGTAAAACATTGCTTCAAGTGACTAACCAGGTGGGAATTTATTTTCAGTAGGGATTAGGAGGTAGTGAAAGGAATGGTCTGATTTATGGCTGTTTGTATTATATTTTTGCAGATGTACTTAATGAATTCATGTTCAGAGTGAAGTACATTATTGGAAAAATAAATGAATACTCTTCAATTTTTCTATGATGGAATTCAAAATTATTTCTCTCTGAAAGAATTGCTACTTCTTCCCCTGCAAGTCATTACTTTGGCACCAGAACTGATGCCCTTCCACTTGGCAAGTAAAAGAACCTGTATGTGGAGAAACCTGCTGATACCTGTGCCCTTTATGATCCCAGAGCAGAGGCTGTGAGGATCCTGCTGTCCCATGACTAAGTGGGAATAAGGAGGGAAGCTGACCCCTTGCATGGCTATTTTAGCCAATGCTCTTGGAGAGCTGCTACTGATCAGTTCTGTCCTGCTTCTTGGCATGGGTGCTAGCTCCATTTATCCTTATTTGCCCCCAACACATACTGGTATAAGCTCAGCCCCAATCTTGACCATTTGGGATAGAGTCTAGTATCTGGATCTGTGGCTTATTAAATACACTGTACTTGTTTCATGAACTTCCAGAGGGAGATCTGCATGTAGAACAAGTGCAAATTGTATGTATATAAATATATACTGTGGTTTGTGCTCTTGATAAGAAAACCATAGAATAGAGCCACAGAAACAATAACAAGTGAGATACCACTAGAGTACTTCACAGTCCACTTTGTTCCCAATTGTTCCTTCTCCAGCATACACAAACATTTTCTGTAAGGTATATTTATTTGTCCCACTTTATATATCATATACAAGTCTCACTCTGGGTGCATAAAAAACTACGCTATTATGTTAATATGCTATAAAGTAGGCTCCTGCACATTAAGCATCACGTAAAAAGCATCCACTTGCATTACTGTGCATTAGGGCAGCCTAATGTACATTAATTTAGTATTTCACCTTGGAGGTACTAAATTTAATGCGCGTTAGGAAAAGCCCATTAATGCACATGTAGATGCTCCCTCTGAGTAGTAACTGACTCCACAAGTTTTCCCATTGATTTCAGTAGTACTACTCATTGGGTGCATCTACATGAGATACTGCTTAATGTGCAGTAGATTAATTCTACTGCGCATTTACTCATCACAGCGAAAACTGTGCTAATGTGCTAATGCACAGTAGAATTGGTCTGCTGCACATTAGGCATCATGAAAAGACTGTGCACTGTTGCTACTGCGCATTAGCACCAGCTATCACACAATTATGGAGTACCTCATATTAGAGGTACTAAACTTTATGTGCCATAGCACCAGCATGTTGATGTGCCCACTGTCTAACGTCCTATTCAACATGAGTAAAAGCATCATAGTCTGTCCCTAAGTAATTCTTGGATTCACTGCACTGAATGAAACCCTCAGGGCACTTCCTGTTAAAATATCACTAAGAATAATCTTTCTTCTGCTTTTTGTTGGGATTGAGATGGTGACATTCAAGAGAGCCAGGGCAGAAAAGTTGTTCTCTTTGATTTATTGCAGCATTGCCATTTGCGTTGATGTACTGTGCTGATGGCTCTGCCAGCCTATCTCATCATGAACTACTATTTTTAGAAATATAGAGCTCTATCACAAAAATGTGGAACTTAGCACTCAAGATCCCAGACTCAGTGTGACCTTTCTCATTTTAGATAATTAAGCATATCCATGAGCAGTCTCCTTCCTAGATCTTAGTGTGTTAAAATGGCATTTTACATAACTGTATAACTTAAAAGCTTTTTGCATGTTTCTCTAAATTGTAAGTGGATACTCAGTAATGTGTGCTTCCTCCCTTTTCCCTTAACTAGGAACACAGGAATATGTCAAGTCTCTGAAATTGCTCCATTTCCTAAGCATTACTCAGTGTCATTTATTATTTTATAACAACAGAAACATGGGAGCAACTCTGCAGAAGACACGCATGTAGCCCTTCCCTCAAGCTTCACATTCTAGAGCCTAAATCCTCAGCTGAGGGTCAGGGAGATTTTTGACCCATCCTATGACTAAGGACTGCACCACACAGTGTAGCTCAGGAGCAGGGAACAGTGCAAAAATAGCTTTAAGTGACCCTCCTGCACTTCCAAATCCTGTGTGATGATTTCCTTAGTTTAATGTTTTCCTTTTTCCACTCAGAATGATATTCATGGGTGTCAGATGATTCAGAAATCTTCAGCTGTAATGGCTACCAGGATTTTCAAGAGATGTGAGAAAGGTTCATTTGTGCCATAATATATACATAATGCCTCTTTCACTTGACATTGTGCAAAGATAGAAGATGACTAGCATGCATCATTTGGTCCATTAAGAACTTGCCTAAGATGCTGTACACACCATAGAAAACTTGGTTTGTACAGCTGCATAAAATGATTTTTAGCAGACATCTCTCTTGCTTTAATTTTGTTTTGTTATTTTTCAGATATATATAACTCTCTGACATGGTAAATAGCTGCTAAGGGGGAAATATGGTATCTCTGCCAGTTGAGGGCCACACATCAAAACAGATCCATTAGCAATACCCCCATCTGGTGCCTAGACTTGTGTTTGCTTTCTGTGTGTTACAAGAGCCAAGACTTGAACCAACAGCCTCAGGGTTCATAAATGGCATCTGTAGCTAGATTGCTCCAGCATGCCACGTTGTTCACAATGATTCTTATTTGGGTCACAGAATGAAAATATCTGCAGTGCTTCTCCTGCTGATGGTTAAGATTTTTATTTTAGACAAGATACATCCTGTGAAAGCTTTTGTATGGACCTCCATCTCACAACTTAAGTCCTAGATAGAATTTATTAAGAGAGCTTTGAATTCACCTTGTCTTCCAGGGCAGTACCATGATAAACTTGGATCCTGCTTGGTGGGAACATGTAGGGGAGGGGTTTCCAAATTGTGGTACACATGCCCCTGGAGGTACGCAAGACAACTCTGGAGGTGGTATGTGGGAGAAATGGTGTAATGGTGGATTTAATTTTCATTATAATAATAATTGGCATTAAGGGGTTAAAATACAAAACACATGCTGGTAGGGGTATGCATGCAGCTGGTAAATCTGGAAGGGGGCACACAAGGAAAAGTGTGAGGATCACCTCCTTGGCCGTACTTGAGATGCACCTGTGGATGTATGACAAGGTCCGGTTAGCCCTGCCAACCGTGACCTTGCATTGTCGGCCCATGTTCATCTTGGAGTCAGTAATGACTCCAAGATCCCTTTCTGCCTCCATGCTCTCAAGAAGGGAGTTTCCCATTCTATAAGTGTGCTGCTGGTCACTACTGCCCAAGTGTAGCACCCTGCACTTGTCAGTATTGAAATAC
>NW_017728906.1:148693198-148709973 GCF_001723895.1 Crocodylus porosus | reverse complement strand
CCCCTCTGACTAGTTTGTAACAGGCCACTAGATCCCCCCGCAGCCTTCTCTTGTAGAGGCTGAACAGGTTCAGGTCCCGTAGCTTTTCCGCATAGGGCCTGCCCTGCTGCCCCCTGATCATGCGAGTGGCTCTCCTCTGGACCCTCTCCATGTTGTCCACATCCCTCTTGAAGTGTGGCACCCAGAACTGGATGCAGTACTCCAGCTGCAGCCTGACCAGTGCCGCATAGAGGGGGAGGATCAGCTCTTTGGACCTGCTTGAGATGCACCTGTGGATGCGTGACAAGGTGCGGTTGGCCTTCCTAACTGCCTCCCCACACTGCCGGCCCATGTTCATCTCGGCATCAATGACGACTCCAAGATCCTTTTCTGCCTCTGCACTGATGAGAAGGAAGTTCCCCAACCTGTAGGTATGGTGCTGGTTCTTCCTCCTGAGGTGCATCACCTTGCACTTGTCAGTGTTGAATACCATCCTACTCTCATCTGCCCACCCCTGTAACCTGACTAGGTCTGATTATAGCCTATTCCTTCTTTCTAACGTGTCCACATCCCCCCACATCTTAGTATCATCATCAAATTTGAACAGGGTGCATTTTACCCCCTGGTCCAAGTCGCTGATTAAGATGTTGAACTGTGCGGGCCCGAGGACTGAGTCCTGCAGAACCCCATTGTCCACATCCCTCCAGGTTGACAATGACCCATCCACCACCACTCTCTGGGTGTGGCCTTCCAGCCAGTTGGTGACCCATTTGACACCACAGTCCCCCAGTTTCTTACTGAGAACGGGGTGAGAGACAGTGTTAAAGTTCTTCTGAAAGTCTAGAAAGACTATGTCCACTGCTACCCCTGCATCTAAGGATTTTGTGACCTGGTCGTAGAAGGCCACCAGGTTGGTGTGACAGGACCTGCCGCTAATGATTATGCTTGATTGCCCCTAAGCATAATCTCCCCTGCTGGCCCCTCGTCAACATGTGCCAGAATAATTCTCTCAAAAAGCTTCCCCAGGATTGAGGTAAGACTAACTGGCCTATAGTTCCCCGGGTCCTCCTTCCTCCCTTTTTTGAAGATGGGAACTACATTGGCCCTCTTCCGGTTCTCTGGTACCACACCAGAGCACCACGAGTGCTCATACAGCCATGCCAGGGGTCCCGCAATGACCTCAGCTAATTCCCTCAGCACTCTGGAGTGGAGATCGTCCAGACCAGCTGATTTAAATACATCCAGTCCCTCCAGATCCTCCCTGATCCATGGCCTAGGTGCACCTCCCCTGGAGCCTGAGGGGGCCCCGGTGGGGGTGCTGATCTCGTCCCTGCTTGGGAAAATGGAGGCAAAGAAGTCATTAAATAGGTTAGCTTTGCTGTCTTGTGTGACGACCAAATTTCCTAGCGTGTCTTGCAGGGGCCCCACATTACCCGGTACCTTCTTTTTGCCACCTATGTATTTAAAAAAGTAGTTCTTGTTTTCCTTGATCTGGGAAGCTAGTCTCAGTTCCATCTCTGCCTTTGCCTTCCTGACTGCCCCCCTGCATCCCTGAGGAACCACAGTATAATCTTCCCTGGTGATGGCCCCTCCCTTCCATTGGGTGTACGCCTCCCTTTTAGCTAGGAGACATTCCTGTATGCTTTTGGTGAGCCATGGGGGCTTTTGTGCCCTCCTGCTCCCTTTGATCCGTGTTGGCATTATCTCCCTTTGGGCTTGGAGGATCTTCTCCTTAAGGAGTGACCACTCTTCTTGGACACCTGGCTCCCCTCCCCTCCCCTCCGTGACCTCAGTGCTTCCCCGACTATTTTCCTTAACTCATTGAAGTCTTCCCTCCTGAAATCCAGGGCTGCTGCCTTGCTGCAGGCCTTTGCCACCTTGCGCTGGATGGTGAATTCGAGCAGGCAATGATCGGTGTCACCTAGGTAGTTGAGCACCCGCAGCCCCTCACCAGGTCATCGCCCATGGCTAGGACCAGGTCCAACAAGGCATCTACCCTGGTGGGGTTGTGCACCTCCCAGGTTAGATGGAGGTCCTACATTTTGGCTAGGAACCTACTTAAGTGGTGAGACCTGTCTGACTCCTCTTCCCAACAGATGTCTGGAAAGTTCAGGTCACCCATGATGACCACGTCCTTTGACCTAACTACCTCCGAGAGCTGACTTAAGAATTCCTGGTCTAGCTCTTCCCCTTGGTTGGGTGGGCTGTAGTAGACCCCCACTGTTAAGTCTCTTTCCCCTCGACTGCCTTGTATTCTAACCCAGAGCACTTTTGTGTGCTTCTCCTCTGACTGTGCTACCTGATGAGGATGTGTATTCCTCCTTAATGTAGAGCGCTACACTCCCGCCTTTCCTCCCTGTCCTGTCCCTCCTGTACAGCTTATAGCCCTTGATAGTCACTGCCCAGTCACGCATTGGGTCCCACCACATTTCAGTGAGCCCCACTATGACTAGGTTGGTGTCAGCTAGCAGGAGGGTAAGTTCCTCCTCCTTGTTTCCCATACTATGAGCGTTTGTGTAGAGGCATTTGAGGCCTCCTGAGGATTTGTGCACTGGCCCCCTAATCACAGCATTGCCCTGGCCCCTGTTGCTTACCTGTGTGTATGTTCCACTTGTCGGTCCAGGCTGGGCTGTACTTGTGAGTGCGGATTGGTTTAGTGGTCCAAGGCTTCCTCTTCCCTCGTCTTCCCCTTCCCCCAGTGAGCCTAGTTTAAAGCCTGCCAGAGGAGATCCACCAACCTAGAAGAGAACACACGCTTACCTTTAGGGGAAAGGTGAAGCCCATCCCACCCGAGCATGTTTCTTGTCGTGATGTGCGGGTCGTTGTCAAGGAAGCCAAAGCCCACCTCAAGACACCATTTCCAAAGCTGCCAGTTGGTCTCTGCGATGCACGTCTCATGCCGTCTACCACGTCCGCTCACTGGTAGAACAGAAGAGAATACCACCTGTGCAGCTATCTCCTTCAGCACTCCCCCCAGAGCATGGTAGTCTGCCATCAGGTGATCAGGGCTTCTCCTGGCCGCATTATTACCATGGGGATTACGACCATGTGGTAGTAATTGGTGGGCTGGATCATGGCCTGGATCATCCCCGTCACATCATGAGTCTTTGCGCTGGATAGGCAGTTGACCTCGCGTGTCGAGGGGTCCTGGCAACAGATGGGGCCCTCTGTACCTCTCAGGATGGAGTCGCCTATGATGATCACTCAACGCTTTCTCCTCCAGGACTGCTTAGCTCCTTTGGCCTGTTTGGAGCATGGAGAGTGTGGAGTTGCCTCCTCTCCCTCCTTCTCCTCCAGTGTTGCCAGGGCCTCACACCTGTTCTCCAGGCGGACTGGAGGAACTGGTACTGCTGTGTTACGAGCAGCCCTGGTTCTGGAGAGGACCGTCTGCTACTCTGCAGTGGAGGGCACTTCCTGAGGTGCTTCTTCCTTGGGTGTGTGGCCCTGCAGGGAAAGGAAATAGCCGTCAATTTTTTCTTCCACCTCCCTGATTCCCCTCAGTCTGCTAACCTCCTCCTGGAGCTCCCTCACCTGCACCTCCAGGGCCCTAAGGCAGGTGCCTGCAGGACAGGTGTGGGGTCCCCAATCCCTACCCCCCTGGGCCTTGCTGGGCAATGCCTGCAGGCCAGGGGGCGGGGGGACGTCAGCTCCCCCCATGGGCTCTGTCTGGGTGGAGGCCTCAGACAAGCTCAGAGGAGGCTGCTCCCCCCTGGGCAGGGGCCCTGGTAGCACTCCAAGTCAACACCATCATATGAGTTGCTGCTTGTTTTTAGCTTAGTGCAGGGCCTTTGCCCTGCCCTAGTGGGAGTCTCCCTCCTGGCCCTTCCTGCTCGCCCGCTGGCGTGAACACTGACACAAATGCCTGTGCGCTCTTACAGAGCGCGCCTGTTTGCGTGCTCTGTTTGCGCGGCACTGCTTGGGAGCATGGTTCCCTACTGGCTCAGCTAAGAGGGATCTGTGGGGCTTCCCCTCCAGATCTGGCTCAGCTGTGTCCGGTCCCTCTGCCCACTTACCTTAGGGGGATCAGCTCCTGCTGCCCCCACTGCTGGCTCCGCTGCTGCTGTGTCTGCCTCCGCCTTGGGTTTGGTAAGGGAGCACACGTGCATGCGGGACACACGTGTGCCTGGATCCCTCCTCTCCCCACTGCTCCTGGCTCCCAAGATTCTGATTAGTAGTTTATCTCATTTATAGAGGCCTAATCACAGGAAGATCAGGGGACTGACACTTTCAGCATTGGGTAAATTGGAGGAAGAGTGAAAAAATATTGGATATTTAGTCCATTTCTATTAATATGAAAGCAAACCCAGGCAGATGGAATCCATATATTATTTGCACCAAAGGCAATCACAGAATGCATATGACTGGGGCATAATTGTGTGACACTTTCAATATATTTGCAAAACAAAAACAAAAAAAAAAAGGAAAAAAGACCACTACTAACTCTAGACCTTTGCTACATCTGCCTAGAATCCACTTGCCTCCACTGTCCAGGCCTCCTTGTCTTTTTCAGTTTCTCAGCAGTGTTGTTTAAAAATGGAGGTGAGCTGCTAAAGATTTCTCATTCTTTTGCTGCCTGTCAGAACTGTAGTGCAAGGGGCTCAAGGAAATTTAACTCCAGGCCTGAGAGAAGAAGCTATGTCATGAGGACAGCTGAACCCTAGCATTTATGTTCAGGCAGAAAGATCAATAAGTCATTATTGAGCCCCCTGGTATTGTGAAGACCAGAGAACTAGGCTAATTGTGATAGTATGAGTCAGAAGAGTGAAAGATAACTGAGATGGGTGAGATTTTAACCCCCACTTAATATTAGTAGCTAATGCATCTTTTTTAGCAAAGATTTTTGTTAGTGAGTCACTATCCCAGGCACCTGGAAGTGTTGAATCCCAAAATAAACAAGCTCTGAGACAGTCAAGAGAGCTTCCAGCAATGCTGGGGAAGACTTGATTTTTCATTTCTGATATTGCTAAGGTTAATAAAAGAGCTGGAAATAAAATCCTGACAAATATTTCTGATCTTCTTTATACTTTGGAAAGAAGCAAGCTAAGGTAGAAGCCTAATTTGTATTTCTTTTCCTTTTCTGAAGGTCATCTCTGGGAAAGATATACATTTAAAAAAATAAAGGAAATTAATGTTACTTGGAGAGTGTATGCATTCACATCTGCAGAAGAAACCACATACTATGCATTACCAAACAAAGGTTTAAAGATTTAAATCTGTAACATATTCTTAACTAACAGAGTCCAGACCAGGGACTGGGTGTTGGATTTCTCCTGGGACAAATCTTGTTATCCAGGGATCCTGCAGATGTGCAAGCCCACTGTCCAATTTTATGTGCCTGTGAAGTATCCAAGATAACACCAAGATAACACAGTATAATCACGGCTAAATCAAGTTAATTGCCATTCATTTCAGGGACATGCTACATGTGAAAAGGGCTATTTGCCCACCAGGCTTTGCCCAGAATTGCCTCAAATGTGTGCTATGTTTTTACCCAAGGAGCTTAAGTGGGATCCTCATCTTGAAGCTGGTGAAGCTCAGACATAAGAGATTTCAACTTCAGTACTGCCGACTGTTGCAAAAACATTGTGAGACTCAGGATTTCTAAATCAAAATAACTGACTCGTGAGCTCCCGACTGAACTCTCAAATCTCCAGATTTTCCCAGCTGGTAAGTCTGTGGAGGGAAAGGGGCAGGGGGATCAAGACCCCCACAGTGAAGGAGGGAGTGGGGCAGGAGTAAGGGCTGGGGTGAATGGGGCCCCGGGGCTGGGGTGGGCCATCCAGAGGTTTAGGGGGCATGTACGCTTTGCAAGGCACAGGTACGCTGCCTGCTGTGGGCTTTGGGCTCTGTGCCCTGCTGCCTTTGCCCTGGGAGCTCAGCCACTCAGCACTAATGTGCTTCCTGTCACCAGGCAGGCAGGGGACATGCTGTGTGGTCAGTGCAACCCCTGCCTGCCCAACAGGTGGCAATGGTGTCGCACAGCTGAGCTCTTGGGGCAAAGGCAGCAGAGTGCAGAACCCTGAGCCTGCAGTGGGCAGCCTGCCTCTGCCCCACCGGAGGCACATGCCTCCTCCAGGAGTGTGCCCCCCCGTGACTCTGGATGACCTGCCCTAGCCCCAGGGCCCCATTCAGCCCAGCCCAACCAGCCCAACCATGGGGGCCTCGATCTCTCCTGTCCCTTCCCTCTCTCCCCACCCCTCCCCCTCCATTTAGCAGCTGGGTGCTGTCTGCCTCTGTGTGTCTGCTCCTCACTCCCAAGCCACAGGCCCCCCAGCCCTGCTGCTGCCTCCCATTCCTGACTCACAGTACCCCGCATCTTGCCAGGGTGTGCAGGGACCCTCCCTCCCTGGGGTCCAAATCCCACGTACTCCCCCACAGCCCCCCACACCCTAACAAATAACACCCCCCCCACACACACTTCGAATAGCATCTCATGATCTACATGCCAATCTCTTGATTGTTTAAGAGTTCGTCTCTTGATTTTTCATGTGGTGGGGTTGGCATTACCGCAACTTGTCCCATAGCACAATACAACTAATAGGTTCAAGTACTGTAGCTTAATACCTGAGAATACTGAACTCTCTTCCCAGTCTTCTGCTAGACTGCCTCCCCATAGACTACAACCATTATTACAAAAAAGTGGACATATACATTGGTGTAATATGTTCAAGAGGGCTCATTAATACAATTTAAAGATATTTTTTAAATTAAAAAAGATTATTATGTTCTGGCCTCAGTTACAACCATTCAGGTTCCTCAGGGTCCATGAGATTGTTTGGTATAACCAAAATTAGAATATAGTCCTGCATCTGCCCCTTCTGGGACAATATCGTTGGGGAAATTCTCCCAGTCACCCCACTGTAAATAAGGAAGTATCAGACTTAGAGTTGGGAACAGAAGCCGACCTATAATTTCTTTCTCTAATGTATATCTTTGGCAATCCCTTACCGTCAATCCCATTGTCTTTCATTACTGTCTTATCTTTGGGTCTGAAGATGGCTGACAAGACTGATCTGGGATCACCAGGTTCTGCTACAACTCAGGCATGTGTTTCCATGGAGGTGGTTCTGGATTCTTGATTTGGTTCATGACATGCTGTTTCTGCCACTTCCACTTTTCTATTTTCTATTGTTGTTGTAAGGTTTCAAAGTACAGAGATCCTGAAACTAATTTATATATGTATATATTCACATACAACCTAAATATACATATAGAAATAAAATATAGATTCTCTCAGTACTGTTTACATTTTCTGCCTTGTATATAACAAGTAATATTGGATATAAAACAGCATGATTTCCAACTGTTTTCTTTGAAAAAATTTAAATGGATGTCATTAAGAGGGTTGATCATCTTCTGTCCTACCATCAATCTAATACTATACAATCTAATCACAGCTATTTCAAGAACTTTCTTCTTTGAGGCTCTTGTCATCTGCTTCAACTTAACTGTCTCTTTCTTTATAAATGGCCCTTTATTGAGTTTCAGATTTCAACTAGAATTGTGTTTCTTTTTCCGGGTGCTATTGTTTGCCAGTAATATTTAACTCTGGAATTATTTGCTTTACAGAAACTCCTGTAAAGTATTCTGGGATAAAATGCGCATGAAACACACTATATAAAATGATATTTGGTCAATATTTTTGTGTATTTTAATATTATTTGCAGTGTATTATCAAAATTTGACATTGATCAAAAGAAAAAAGGAACCAGTAGATGGCACCATTTATTATATTATAGAAGATTCTTAACTAAAACCTAGAGGGTTTTTTCCCCTTTAAACCTGGTTAGTATAACATAAATCAAACCTCCATTTTAAGAGATGTTACTTACAAGCTTACTTACATAGCCTTTACTTTAAGTCTCTTCCCAGAGCTTCCTGTGAAAGATTCAGTGGCAATGCCTTAAATGGAAATACATTTTAAACCAATAATGGAACTGGAGGTCAATAGGACACTGCCCAGGGGAGTTTTCTACTGTTCTGGTCTATAAAAAGCCCAGTTGCTTCTTTTCTTTCCTTCCTCTGTTAAATGACAGATCTGCTACACAGCATATCTCCCCAAATCAAAATGGCTTGGAAAAGATTTAGTTGCAAACATCCTTGTATAAATTCTATAATAGTAAAAAGGACAGTGCTCCTACAATATATACCAGCTCTTATCTAGGGCTCTCAAAGTTTTTCAGAAGCACTATGAATTATGACCTTTACACACCTCTGTGAGACAGGCAGTATTAATGCTGTAGTGGTCCTATTGACCTCATTGGGATTTGGATGGCTCTGCTTTTATGAGTAAGGGTTACTCATGTGAGTAATGCCTGCTGGAGCAGGAGAAAACATGGTAATATATTTCGTGCTATTTCAGGTGCATTTATTATGGAAAAAAGAGGGCAGTACTTGTTTTTGTCTTCTAGAAATTAACCACAGCAAAATATTTTTGTCAGAGGTTCAGGCTTTGTGTCTTTTAGCTACAAGCTTCAAGCCTTTAACATTTGCTCTGTGCTTTCTTCAAAAGCAGACGGTGGTTTCAGCATCATTTACTATTTAAGGTTAAAAGCAGTTGCTCTCTCTAATCTTCTGCTGTACAGCCAATGCAACTTTAATACTATAGGCCTTAGAAGTGGAGAGAAATGCATTGCTGAAACATTTAACAGGATATATTTTTCCATCTTTATTTTAAGTTATGAAAACTGTCTGCAAAAGTTAGCAAGTGTTTCTAGTCAACAACAGCTTCCTGGCATCAAAATATTAAGCAAATGAACTGAAATATGTAGAGAAAGGAATACTGAGGGAATAAAACAAAGATAAAAGAATGCAACTTGGATTTTTTGGGGTTTTCTATATTTATCTGTATGCTATGTGTATTTGCTTCACTTGCTTGTCAATTTTAATTGGACTGCAACCTACAATAGTTCAGTTCACACTAGTTCACTTCAGATTGCCTGTTGTTACTTCTTAGTTGTATTGCACACAAATAGGAGCATTGTAAAAGTATTATGTTAGCTCCAGTGTCCTGGCACAATACCAATTCAGGTAATTATGTTCTGCTTGTAGAAACTCCACCTGCAGTTTTAACAGAATACATTAGTCTCCATTTCCTTCTCTTAAGTCTTACCTGGAACTGCTATCCATTTCTCAAGAGCCTATTTCTAGCCCAGAGGTGGGTGGCTGCACCTTAGTTCATGAAGTGATGGCATAGGGATAAGTGAGGTCCTACCTCCCAAAAGAAAATTCTTGCTTACTGGAAAATGACAATGACATTGAACAGAATAGCAGTTGAAGTGAAGGCATGTCAGTTGATGGTTCATTGTTAGGTGGAAATATGAGATTGTACCGTGCATGACTTCTTTGTCTGTTGTTATGTTTTGAAGGATGTTTTATTGCGGTGCTGTTGCTGCGAAGAACTGTAGGACTCCTCAGAAAGATCTTCACAGGTTAGGTGGGCCAAAACTATGGCTATGAAATGAGAGTAATAACTCTAGAGAAGGGCTATGTGTTGAGAATCTTCCCTTTAGGCTTGTGTGCAAATACTAAGGGATCATTTGAAGATGGAAGAAGAAAAGCCATTTGAGGTGTGGGTTAGAAAAGATTATGGCAATGGTTCTTGAATGCAATGGCTAATTAGTAGTTCCTAGAATAAGCACATGCTCTCTGTTGGTTCTTATTGATTTAGCAAATACAAAAAAACCCAACAATGAACCAAGGGTCTAAAGCTGATTCAGGAATGCATTCTCTCAAAATACCTAGCTTTATCTACGCTTTAAAAAAAAAGGGAGGAAATGCTATTCCAAAAGCACTCAGTGCATTTTTCAACCCTTGTTCCCAAATCACTCAGCATTGACTTAAGTCAACACCCATTGGGTTCAGAATGAGGAAAGGCACACCACATAGCTCAGCCTTTGAAAACTCCGCTTTAAAATCCCACTCAGGGACTCCGATAATTCAGCGATAGGTGCCTCAGCAATATGTGTAATAATTAACAACAAGAATTATTCATTCCCTTCCAGAATCTTACTTTGAATGATTTCTAAATGAAATAAAGCCCATGTTACAAGCCAGAAAAGATAATGATAAGGTACAACTGGCACTTGGGCAATCAGCAGAAAGGAGACAGCAAAAAGGTCAAAACAGCAATCTTCTCTTTCAAAAGAGCTCCTGCTTTGCAAGTAGGGGGAGATTTTTCTGTAGAACAAATGGCAGTGGGAGACTTAATTCCCAGGGACTTTCAATGAAAATCAGGCAACCTACCTGTCATTTGTGCCTTGAAAAATTTACCTCCTCACTGAACACAGGAGATCACTTAACATACAGTGTGTTGGAATAGTAGTAACTAAGCTCCCTCCCTGCAAAAATATGAAACTGTGCTTTAAAATGTTTAAAATTTATATTCTGTTATGTTCTCTGCACTGTTTTTACTTCTATATTTATTTTGCTTCACATTTCTTCATAGATTGCTGTCATATATTTTTCTTTGGGGAAGTCTGTAACTCCTTTTATTAGCAAACAGAGGGCTTGATCCAGAAAACGCTTACTTAACAGAGAAACCCTTTCTTTTCTGTTGTGATGAATTAATCTGAGCTTCACTAGAACTATTGTGTGTGAGAATTACGTGCGGAAAAGACTTACAGGATTAGGCCAAAATCCTGTAAACCAGTGTTTTTCAACCTGTGGTCTGCAGACTCTGGGATCATAGAAGGCTATGTCTAAGGGGTCCATGAAAAAATGAATATGATCAACCAAAAGTATATGAATAGCCACATTTACTTTCAAAGGGGCCCACACCTCCATTCAAAATATTTTAGGAGTAAAGTGTTTTATGTTTTTTTTTTTCTTTCACAAATGCAATTCATCATAAAGAAGCTTGTTGTTTTCACTTTCTAATGGTGGTTAAACAGGAGTTGTGATGCTGATCACAGTGCCTAATGATCTGCATTACTGACAGCATTAGGTTTTGTACCCAGTCATATAGCAAAGATGCAGTCCTTCAGCATACAGTACATGGGGAGCTGTCAGTGCAATAGCAATCCAATTAAGTTACATGCTTTCTAAACTTGGATGATTTGAGGAAGCTTGAAACATTGCACTGGTTCAACTATTGTGTCAATTATCTGCTGTGGATTTTTTTGTTTTTGGATAAGGGAGAATACATTTTGGCGTTATTATTAATTAGCCTTGTTGTTATTTATCAAGGAAGAAGTCCGAAGTATATGTAAAAGGGCAGCTGACACCACCTAAAAATAGCAGGACAAATGAGTGCATTTTGCATTTTTCAAACTCATTATTGAGGAATTAAATATAAAAGTTCCTCCCCGGTACCATTAATTCCTATGGAGTCCCTTCGACAGCTGCTGCTGTGTGAGGAAGTCATCCAGTGGCTACGTGACTCTTGTCAGAACCACGCTGTTTCAATTCTATTCTGTCTAGATTGTTTGTGGGATTTTTTTGTACTGTGCCCATTACCACAGCATCTGAAATGATAGTAGCAGAAAGGGAGAAAAAGGACGCAGAGCAGCAACATGTAAGCCTATGTCTTTATGTAGTTCCCTTTTTCGAGCTTTTCTTTGTGGACCGCTTTCTGCACCAACTCCATGCTACTTAAACCCTTCCAATGAGGGGATGTTTTCTTGTAATCTCAGCCTTATAGTTTCATAGTTTGTAGGGTTGGAAGGGACCTGAGCAGATCATCAAGTCCGACCGCCTGCCATGGCAGGAAAGAGTACTGGGGTCAAACGACCAGCAAGGTTACTGTCAAGCCATGGTAAGCCAGCCCCATAATCTCCTTCCTGCAGGTTTCTTTATGGGAGGGGCTGGTCAACTCCTGTATATTTACTTATCTACTTCAAAATGAACTGAATTACAACCTCCAGAGAGGCATGTACAAGGTTAAAAAGAAATTCAGCTCTATTGATGAAGGCAACAATAACTCACCCCAAATAATCTAAATGTACTTTATCCAGCTCTGACTCGCACAGGAAAAAAAGAAGAAGAAAAAGATGGGCCTGCAGTTAGGCTCTGTTAGTCTAGTGTGGAAAGGTCAGTACCAGTCAACAGCTGTCTGTTAAGAACATTCTGCTGCCAATCGCCAAGGGTGAAATCCCAGCCCTGCTGAAGTCAATGAAAAAACGCCCATTGACTTCAATGGGGCCTGGATTTCAGCCCAGATGTTTAAATCTAGAGACAGTTAAGCTTGGGCAACTTGGCTGATCTCAACTGCAGACAAAGCGTCATCTGAAAAACCAGCAGTAAGAGTGGTGCTGTTTGAAGACTTTATGTTGGGAAAGTAAAATTATGAAGATGAAATGAAATGTGCAAAATGAAGCAAGAAAGAGAATAACTGAATGATGGCATTATATGTCAAATTTGCATATTCCAGGCCAGTTTTTGCCCTGGACTCTGAGGAATTTAACTGACACCTGTGGAGTTTCTCCATATTTACACAATACAGCTGAGAACATAATTTATCCATCTATTATTATGAAATGCCCAAATGACTACTTCTTAATGGAAAGAGAAATTCTTTCTCGAGCTCATACAGTACAATCAATTTTGCTCTACAGCTTCACCAATGTGGTCCAGTCCTGTTACTGAAGAAGTCCTTGTAAGGTAGTTCAGTCTTCAATAGTCATTCAGTCTCAGGCCTCTCTGATGAGATTACCAACATAGTTCTGATTTTGAATGTGATTTTGCAATGAATTGAATGGATTATGAGATTGCTAAAAAGTTTTTTGACCCATCCGCTCCCATTCTGCTTTCTCTCAGCTTTCTTCCTGCAGGTTAGCAAAGATGATCCATGTTATCAGATGTATAGTTTTCCTCCAGTATCAGAAATATCATAAATACAATATATGGTAATTATTGTACGAATGAGTTTCTTGATGATCTGTGTGGCAAGGGTAGGATGGAAAAGAGATGAGAAAGAAGGCTCAGTCCTGTTTCTATACAAGCCCATTGCCTTTAATGTCAGTAGCATAAAATGAGAAAAAAGGGAAAGGAATCAGAAATATTTTTAAACATAAAACATTCCCTTCCATCAGTTTTATAACCCCATTTTCTTTTGCTTGTTGTTACTTTTTTCATTGTTGGAGGCCTACTGTTTCTTCATTTTAAGGGAAAACCTAAAGAGGGTATTTTTTGGCTGCAGGCTAATACCTTGACTATTCAGAGCACAAAAGCCAACCCAAGCAGAGGGATTACAGTAGCCAAAGTAGTGAGATTTGCATATTCAGAGCACAGATATTGAAAAATAGCTGTAAAGTAATTATACACAATCCTGCAATATGATTGGCTAATAACAACTGTCAGCCAATTGCAGTTTGGGCATTCAAACAGTATATAGTTACTAAGAAATACAGTAATGATATAAATCAGATACCCAAAGCCAGAGTGCAGGAAGCTGTGTAAGTGGAACAAAACTGCTTGGTTATGCCTGTGCAAGTGTACAGCATCTTTGCGCTCTGATTGGCTGAGACAATTCCATTCCAAGGTAATGTATCATATTGTGTATATTAATGGTTCAGCTTTACAGTTCCATTTCCATTAGGGGAAGATTGCCTATGAGCCTCTTAGTGGATAAATAGGAATTTACAGCTTTCAAAAAAATCTCTTAAAGCTTGCAATAGCTGCAGAAGGAGGAATTACACACGACAATTTTTGAAGCTTTAAAAGGTCCAGAGGGTCTCATTGGGCTCTCAGATATGTCTATGTAACTCCCATTGAAGTCAGTGGATCTAGTGTGTATATATATGATGGCTTATACAAGTCCATTTTAAAGAGATAATATTCAGATACTACCCAGCCCCACAAAGTTTGGATTATAACATCTTCAGGGAACAGCCTGATGGTTTCTGAGTATGTGTTAGGTGCACTGAAGTACTGATCTTCATTACGGCTTTTAAACTCTCCTGAAGTTCACATAACAAATCATAGAAACAATGCTGAAATGGCTTTGCTGCAGTGAAAAATCATGATAAAGAACTTCCCATTTCTCTTGCAAATAGTTCTGTGAGGGTGCGTCTACACATGCGCATTTATTGCGCAGTAACCTAGATCTCTAACCCAGTAAGTTCTAAACCAGTTTTAAATGACTTCACAGTATAGGCATGTGTCTACATGTGCATGCCTGCATTGCACATGTAGACGCACGCCTACATGGTGACTTACGCCAATTTTGAGCATAAATTTGATACCTGCAGCATATGCTTTAAAGCCTGGATGTGTAGATGCCAGCCTATTCCCACTTACTGTACAGTAAATTTAAGCTGGCATAAATGCATGTGTAAACACACCCTGAGTTTAAGACAACTAAAGCGATAACAATTGTTAGGGTGAAAAAAATACCCTATAAAACATTTTTTTTTGAAACTGGCAGTCAGGTAAGTTTAAAAACTTGTGTTATCAGAGATGTTGCTATATCAGCCTCCACCTGAGAATTACTTTCAGGATCTCGAGTTTAGGGAGCATTTATTAACTAAGGCTGGATCCTGCAAACACTTGTATGTGTGCAAAACTGAAAACATGACTGGTTCATTCCTTGCAGTTGACATTAGTGGGAGCACTCATATTGAAGTATTTACTTTAGGTATAGTATAATACAGTAAAAGCTCTGTAATACTCTAGTGAAAGAAACTCCACAGAAAAGAGAAAATTTAAATTAAAAGTCCAATATCTTTCTATCACTAGAAATGAAGGGTATGAGACATATCTAATATATAGTTTTAATTCTTTTAAAAAAATTTTTTTTTTCCTTCGCCAAAATTATCCTCACTTAAAGGTATGCTAAGGCACGTTGTCAGCTGCTATACAAATTACACAATGGCATTGCCTTCTCCACCAGGAAAATAATATTTAAACAAAAATCTTGAGAGTGGCATAGGACAGTATACCACAGCTTAAGGCAGGGAAGTTCACTTTTCTAATTGAAATTGGAGGATAAATTTAGAGCAGCATATACCTTCTGCCTAAGTTGGAATTCAGCCACAAAAATAGCATTAACCCCTCTGCTCACAGAAGGCCAAGGAAGTCTCAATAATAAATAATGTTTGGCTCTCTAAGAGCCCTTTTCTTCTCTGGCTCATTACATCCAGGCATTTTTGCAGAAGGGTAAGGGAAGTGCAGAAAAGCAATGTGAATAAGCCCAAGGTCACACAGTGGGTCACTGGCAGCCTGGGGGAATAGAAGGCAAAGTGGTCTGGATAAAGGGCAGGGCTCTACCCACTGGATTATACTGCCATAAACAATCAGGACCTGCTGTGGATTTCATGTCCCATTTGAAAACAGCTCCTCCAGCAGGAGCGCTTGAATGCTGGATTAGCATAGTTTGAAATCAGAGAGAACTCTACGGTTGGAGTCCACAGCGATTCTCTACCTTTTTTTAGACTTAAGGCACCCCCTGATGGACTCAAAGCACCCTCTGGAAAATGCCAGCTCTTTGTTTTGTCTCCTGTTTTTTTGCCTACAGAAAAATTATAGAGCAGTTTTTTGGTTGCAAAGAACTCTGAAGGACCACCGTGAGGATTCCCATTCAAAATCTCCGGATGTATCTTGCAGATTGTGTCTGGCACACCTCACACCCCTAACACTGTGCAGCACCCTTGCAAGGAACCTGGGGCTCTCTGGCTGAGAAGCCCTGCCCTGAGCTTCCTTCCTGCACTTTGGAGGAAGCCAGCAGGAATTGGGTGCAGTTTGGCAAACTGAGCAACACACCACAGGGCTCACGGGAGGCCTGGGGCTCCCCCTTGAACTAAGCAGAAGGCTGTTAATTGGGGGGTGGGGGAGGAGAGGGCGCTCTGTGGGGAACCTCTCTCAGCTGCGTGTAGCACTCCCTGCAGCCTTTGGGTGGCTCCCAGTGCCAAGGGAACCCACCCCCACACCCTGCAGGGCCCTGTGTGCTTGGGGCTGGGTGGCCCGAATTCAAGACAGAACGCTGGGCTGGGAGCTCAATCCTCTGTGTGCGTGCACATATGTGGCATGTGTACATGGTTTGCATGTATACATGCATGTGTGTTGTGTGTGCATGCGCATGTCGTATGCGTGCATGTTGTGTGGGTATGCATGGGTGTTGTGTGGGTGCACGTGTGTAACGTGCAAGCACGTGTGTTGAGTGGGTGCATAAGTGTGTGGCTTGTGTCCACACTGTGCATGCACACGCATGTGCATGTTGTGTGTGGGTGCACACGTGTGGTGTGTGTGTTGTGTTTGGGTGTGCATGCGTGTGGTTTGTGCATGTTCCATATGCACGTGCACACGCGTGGAGCATATACACGCACGGGCATGTGCAACCACACGCATGTGGGGTGGGTGTCCCCTCACACGCTCGGCACGCATGTGGGGTGGGTGTCCCCTTCACAAGTGTTGTGCACGTGCGCGTGCATGCTGTGTGAGCACGCGCGCGTGTTGTGGAGGGTGTGGTGTGTGTACCCCCGGCGACCCCCGCCCCTCCCAAGGTCGCGGGGGCCGCAACTCGCCGGGGCCCCCTCCCTTCCCGTCCCCGCCGGGCCGCGCACCTGCTCTCGCCGCTCGCCTCCGCCTTTCCCCGGGAGGGAGAATTTTCCCTCGGTCCCTTGCAGCAGCAGCGGCAGCAGCCCTTACACGCGCGCGCACGCACACACACACACCCCGACACCGACACACGCACGTTGTGGATCCGAGGCGGCCGTGTCTCCGCGCCACCCCCCGGCTCCAGCTGCAGCCGCCGCCTCGCACAGGCTTTCCGCCGCCACGGGGCGTCCTCTGTCTGCAGCATCTCCGGCGCGGTCGCCACCGCGCTCCGCCCGGGACAGGGGGGGCTCGCAAGCGCCGCG
>NW_017728906.1:148689283-148693091 GCF_001723895.1 Crocodylus porosus | reverse complement strand
CCGCCCGCCCGGCCCCGCGCCGGGCACCTGGGCCCGTGGGGCGGGCACGGGGGCTCCCTCGCGCTGATTGGCTGCGGGGGGCGCCGAGAGTTTGTTTGCCGGCCCCAGCGCCCGGCAGGCACCCCGGGGGGGTGGCTCGGCCGGGGCACGGCGCTGGTCCAGCCCCTGCCGCCCCTCCCCCCGGGCGCTGGGTGGGCTGCCCCGAGGGACCTTGTTGGGTGGCGGCCCCCCCGCAGGAGCCAGAGGACTCTCACCTGTAGGCTCCTGGCTGGGGGGAGGGGATAGCCCCATGGAGAAGTAGGTGGGTGGGTGCACTCAGACTCACAGAAGTAGGGGAGGGGGTGTGTGCGTAGACTCAGATTCAGAGAAGTAGGTGAGTTTTGTATGTATCTGTGTGTGTAGACTCAGACTCGTAGAGAAGTAGGTGGGTTTTTTGTGTGTGTGTAGACTCAGAAGTAGGTGGGTTTTGCATGTGTACGTGTGTGCACTCAGACTCAGAGAAGTAGGTGAGTTGTTGTGTGTGTGTGTGTGTGTGTGTGTGTGTGGTGGGGACTACATCTTATCCTGGCAAGGCAAGAGACTTGATGGTAAGTGTGATACCTGCCTCCGGTTGCTCCTGGCTGTGAGGGTGGTTTGCTGTGGCATGTGTGGCACGGAGAGAGCCCACTTGCCTCTGGCACGCTCGCTCTTTCTTTCAAACCCTCTGAGAGTTGCTCTGGGCATCTTGCAAGGGGACACAGAGGTGACTTGTCTCCGGGCCAGAGGAAGGAAGGAGCTCTGCGGTCATCCCAGTGAGCAGTGTGTTTTATGTATCACTTGCCTTGCTCCCTAAGTTCTGCCAGGACGTCATGGCTTTGATGCCTGTTG
This sequence comes from Crocodylus porosus, assembly GCF_001723895.1. Taxonomy (NCBI): domain Eukaryota; kingdom Metazoa; phylum Chordata; order Crocodylia; family Crocodylidae; genus Crocodylus; species Crocodylus porosus. The sequence continues at coordinate 148,692,224 of NW_017728906.1, read as the reverse complement.
TGGAAGGTATATTACTTGTTTTCTCTCCAATTTGAAAGGCAACGGGGGTGGGGAGCGGGGGGGAGAGGGTAGGGAGTGGGGTGAGTCCAGGGTTTCGGAGATGACAGGTTGAAAGGAGTTTGAAATAGCACTTGTGGTGCCCAGTGTGAAATTCCAGGTACACGGGAAAGAATAGCGACTGCCCCACAGGCTTGGGCTTTATTTCAAATCTTTTCTTTTGTGGTGGCATCCTTTCGTACATATGCTCTTCTGTCTCCGCGTCTAAGTATCTTGCCTTTTGCTGCTAGAGTCTGATGCCGTTGTCTTCTTGGAGATGTCGTCACAGGTCTCCAAATTGTCTGGTTTTAATAATCTTCTAATCCTTTGTTTTAGGAAGCGTTGTCAGTGTAAGACACATGTGGAATTCTTGGTTGTCTCTGCAGCTTTCATGTCTGCTCTCTTGCAGTTTGTATTTTTACACTGAACAGAGGAGCATATTACTTAGACTTTTCTGTCTCTCCCAGGGAGCAGAAATGATTAAGTAAATAAACTGAGATCCAAAAATAACTACAGTATGAATAACACCTACCCGGCTCTAATCTGAGTGATGCATGCTTTGCTTGTAGCACACATTCTGTTATGTATAGCATGTATGGAACTTACTGTATACAATAACTCTAAAGTAGTAAATGAAATCTTGTACCACTAGAAAGCGGGGTATATTATGTTCTTTGACAAGTTAGGGGAAACTGTCGATATTGTGGCAGAATGATTTTGCACATGTGTATGTATGTGCTGGTAGAGTACTCAAGTCCATTTGTTGTCAGGATAGTTTGTTTTCATTGTCCTGGGGTATTTCCACCCTTTCTCTTAAATTGCTTTAGCAAGATTTCTATAGACTATTATTCTTCCCCCTCTTTCCTCCCTGTACATATTTGACTCTTTCATCTTTGTATTTTAAATGATAAATTTATAAAAACAAAAATACCTTCTCCATTTAAATTTTCAAAGGCATTATTACAAGGCAAACTGGGCAATAGATCACAAAATCAGACAATAGTATTTTGTTCCCTAGCAACCACCCACTGTGAATAGAAAACAAAACGATAGAGGATGCTTCTACATCATGACAGCCATACATTGAAACCCTAAAGCAGATGAGGAACTACCAAGTATGAATTGAGGCTTGCTCCTGTTTGGTTTATTTTAATTTCCCTTTAAAATATTTCACTTTTGTGAGCATGGGGTTTGTGGGTTGCAGTGAAACGGTTACAATTTCATGTGCTCCTCATAGCTCGATGTTTCTTTCTTTTAGAGTAAGATGACATGCGATTAATAATATTTGTAGAGCTTTGATAAATAATAACAGTTCAAAATATTTATCTTTTAAAAAAGAAGTGATTACTGGGCCTGTGAGAACCTGTTTTTCTGTTTATCACTGACTCTAACTATTATGCGGTATTTATTGGAAATTACTCTTTTTCATTGTTGTATCTTCGGTATGTTATATTTATAAGAACTTAAAACAATTTTTGGCATTCATAGAAATGGTAAGTAAAACCTAGGGTTTTGCTCTGCTTAGCTGAAATTCTTGTGGCCCAACCCGCTCCTGTTGAAATAAATGGAAAAACCTGCTACAGTGGGAGCAGGACTAGTTTCTTAATTATTAATCTTTTAAAGTTATCTTGATAATGCAGTAATTTTCCTAGTTTGCGTTTCTCGGCACTGAAATGAAATCTTGACGTTGGACCATATTTTAATCTTGGATGCATTACATGTACTGCCATCTATCTGAAAAAATCCATTAGTGCATGCTGTGGACATAAACCCTGGATCTGTAGTTACTGCCTATCAGTTTTCAGCTTTTATTTTAGCAGGCTTTGGTTCTCAAAATTCTGGCAGTGATATTTTACTGTGGTGGAAAAAAGGAAATGTATGGTAACATGTTTAACGGGCTGAGGTACTTTTGGATTATCCTTTTTAACAAGTTCTTATTTTTTCCCCTGTGTAGTAGAAAGTTACAAAAATTGTGTATGTGTCAGTCTTTAGTATCATAAATAGAAGATATTTTGTAATTGGTTATCAAGCTGATAGATCACTTTCACATTTGAGATTAGGGAAATATAGATGTTTGATACATTCAGTAGAATTAAAAGATCTTGTATGTATTTGTAAACTATGAAATCAGAAGGAAATTTAATTTGGGACAGCAGTATATTTACCATCCATGCATTATTAAACAATGACATTGTTTGGCATGGGTACTGGATTCCCTGAGTGGCTCCTTGGGATTCACAACATTATTTTTAAAATCGAATATGCTGTTATGTATTACTTATTTATAATATGAAGGTGTGTCTAATTCATCGTAAAAAGTAAGATTTTGTAGTGTTATAACATGCATACAATTTGAATAAACATGGTTGAAGTTGAGTGGTCAGAGAATATTATAATTCTGTCAAGTACCAGTGAGTAGCTGTTTTCTTATACATATTTCAAAACATGTATTTTAGTAGCATAGTAAGTATACACAATTTACTTTTATAACAAAGCATTTGAGCTTTGGTAGCCCTTGCGAGTTTAAAGGAAATAGCAATTTTCAAAATATTTCTTCACTGTTTTTCTTAGATGGCAATTCCTCTGAAGTTAGAACCTTGTAGCTAGAATGGCCACAGACTAATCTAATTGTGCTTTAGCCTCCTGACCATTTTGACCTCTCCAAGTTTATGCAGCAGAAAATGAAACGGCATTGAAAAAAGAAAAATGTGTGAACAAAGGACCTAGAGGGAAGAAGATGTAGTGCAGTGCTTCTGTCCCTAAACCGTTAAAGACGGTTAGAAGTGATTTTTGAATACTCTCCATGAAACTCTTGTTATGCCAACTGCTGCTGCTGCAGGTACAGTGGTAAATACAAAACCGTGGATTAGAACTGCTGTGTGATTTTACTCTTTGTTGCATCTTT
>NW_017728906.1:148610364-148689183 GCF_001723895.1 Crocodylus porosus | reverse complement strand
AGATCACACCCGAAGTCTGGTGCATTCTTTTTTCCCTTCCCACTCCTTAACCCCATCCCATTCAGTGGACAAAAATCTACCCCTCTGTTTTGGAAGATGTTTGATATGCTCAGATTAAACATTTGTCAGATCTCTCTTCCACATCCCCTTTATTTGTTTATGAAAGGAAGGTCCAGATTACTATGTGCTCATTTTAAGGCTTTATGTGGGATTTACGTACGGTGGACTTGGCCTATGATTTTCATTGATGCCTTTCTTTAAAGTATACCAACAGAAACCTAGGAGTCCTCACCAAAAATGAACTAGCTAAGCAATTATGAACTGAAAAACCTGGATGTATCCCATTTTCCTTATGCATCTGTACCCCCGGGCATCCTAAAGTATGATAAGTTTGGGGCTAGGATGTGGGGAAAGAGTTCCAAAGCTAAGGGTCCTTCAGAAAGAGTTACCTGCTAGCAGTCTTATCTCTTTAAACTGAGGGGATTTTACAGATTCCTTCACTGATATCACCTAAACATATTTCACAGAGGGAGAGAGAGAGAGTTTCCCTTGAGTAGGCAGACCCCAGGCCATTTAGGGTATTGTCTACGTGACCATGACAGAGTACTCAGTCATACTGTTGAGAAAACAAGTTGGCCACATCCAGATGCGCATGGTTGTGCAGTATGTGGACACATACCACACGTTCAGGTGTTCTCCACACTGCAAGGGAGCAGCACGGAGGTGTGGAGGGGGAGGTTGACTTCTGGATATCCAGGGAGCAAAAAATACCCACAGGTAGGGCGGAAGCAGCGGCACATGCGGGGGCAGCATGTGTCACTCGAAATCAGAGTTGGGTTGGCTGGAGCTACACTCCAGCTGTCAGCCAGGCTCTAAATGGCAGGATCACTGCTGCTGCAGCCCCAGGAGGCCCCCAGGATCCTAGGTAAGGCTCCTGGAGCTAGCCTAGTGCTGGCCCCAGCCACCCCTACCTCACCGGGGGTAACCTGCTGTGCACCAGAGGGTGCATGGCACAGGTGTTCCCCAGGGAGAGCTAGCGGTGGCACAAGGTGCTCTGCTGCTGGTTGTCCCCAGGGAACCAAACATCTGCACTTGTCTGGACGTGGCTGTCCTGCCTACTTCCTTCAGCTCTGTGCATCCTTCATCTTGGAAAATGAGGTAGTGAGGCAGCTTCCGGGACGCCTGAAGCCACCATTTTTGACCACTGTAGAAACCTAGGTTTTGAGTACAGTTCCAGGAGTGTCCCCAGGGAGTCCTCATGACCTCACTTCCGGGATTGAGTGGAACTTATTTGACTCTCTGAGTAGGAATGGGTAGATGGAAGTTATTTCCTCAGCAGCTTATTGAGACCTCTGCCATTGTGGTGTGGACAGAAACATAAATTTGATTTTTTTTTTTTTTTTTTAATTGTAGAGTTGTTAGAAAGTGTTTGTTTTGTAGCATTCAGTTGTCTTTTGGTGGTGTTGCATGTTTTATTGAGGGTGAGAGGCAGGAAACTAAGGCTCTGATTCAGCAAAGCACTTAATGGTTTAACTTAAACCATATGCTTAAATTCATCTTTGTCCAGCAAGATCAATGTGACTTAAGCTTAGCATGTATTTAAAGTTAGGTGTTCAATTAAGTGCTGTGCTGGATTGAGGCCTAAAGCAAAAATTATTTTAAATTTAACAGATTCTTTGGAAATCTAGGATGGGGAGTAAACAGAAGATGAATGAAATTCTTAGGAATGCTAGATTAGATGGAGTTGTAGAGAGGACAAAATTTGGAACAATGCAAGCCCAACTGGTGAAAGAATCTGAAATATAAAATGCTTTAATGGAAGGAGAAACCTTGGAAGCAGTAATGCTAGAAGAGACCTAGGAGTGTTACCAGACAGCAGATCACACATGAGGTCAATCTGGTTACAGAAAAGATTGTTTCATTTTTAGTTGATTACACAGCATTACAGAACAAGGAATTTGAAGACCCTTTCTGTAAGACTCTTCAGTGAGTATCCCTGGACTTTCTGAACATAACATTACAATTATTTTATTGACAAACTGAACAGAGTTCAAAGAAGAGCAACAAAAACCTAGGGGCCTGGAGGAGTTATCTTAGGAGGAAAAAATAATAGCTAAATGTATAGATTTGGCCTTGAATACAGGGGGCAGTGGATTAATAGTGCACAGATATCTGAAGAGTTTTAACACCAAAGGAGGAATGTTTAATGTGGTTTTGGGAGGCTATCTGGAAATAATGTGACAAGAAAAAACTGAGGCAGACTCAGGTAAAAACTTGCAGTGGATTGATGGATTAGGACTCTGTTGATTGTGACATTTAAAGTGAGCTTGGATACATTGCTAATAGCCTTGCTGCAGGAAGCAATTCTCCATTTTCATAGAGATGGAGTGGATAATCTAATTGGTCCTTTCCATATTTAAGTTTCATTCTCATTCAAGATAAGATAGAAAGCAGGTCACATTTTTGGCCGACCAGTCTCTCTCAGCCTACAGTGTTTACTTGGCCATAATGTAATTCATGGTGTAAGAAAAACTGTCTTTGTGTTTTATAAATTTATATTGTGGTCTTACTCAGTGCCACAGGGTTCATCTGAGTTAGTACTTGGAGAAGGGACAGGCAAAGAACGCCAGTGTAGGAAACTATGTTGTCTTTTTTTTCTTTTTCTTTTTTTAACCTAAATATTAAGTCAATAGGTCAGTGTGATATACAGCTGCCTTCTCTTCTCTACCTTCCTGCCTCCCCTGTATTATGTCCTTCACTCACAGCAGCTGGCTCCTGTGAGCTGGGTGGTCTTTAAGCAGCTGCTTATCAGGGTCTCCTGTCTTCTTGCCTTACTAGTGGTGGTGGATGGAGAGTGGGTCTACTTGCGCTGAAAGCCCAAGGAATCAGAAAATGTGCTTGTGTGACATGTCTCCCAGCTCCATGCCTGAGAATATACTGTAGGTAAGGTGCAATGTTTCCAGCTCTCACAATGTATGTTTTTGAAGCTGGAATGATGTATTTATGTAAGACTCTGGTAGCATATTAAGAAACAAGTATGTTTTTTGCCCTCCAGCCAAAGATTAAAAATATGATGAATGGCAACTACAGACCTGGAATCCAGGACAGTGACAATAGCCAATAGCTTATCCTTTAAAAACAAACCTGTGCTTTAAGCCAATTGCATCCTGTGTGTGGTCTGACTTTTTGGGTTTTTGAACTCCTGGGTCTAGTAATGAGTAGGGAAGAGAGTTGGTCAGATTAGAGATGGTGTACGATTTATTGGCTTGATAAATGCATGGTTGGTCCCAAAGTCTTTCATATGGACAAGTGTTTGTAGAGCCAGGGCTTATTGACCATTTCATTTTGAAGCTGGACTGAGATTCTGTCTGTTACCTAGCTTCCTCTTTGGAAAGGTCTTTTTTAGCATCTTTATTTTTAGCTTTAAAAATAAGGATAACAAAATGCCTTTCAATAATATTTAAGTATACAGTTGTAATACAGCCCATACCTCATGGTGTGGGTATACTTGATTGTATGGATAGATAATAAGGGAGACCTGGTGTCTTCTGAGCAGATCTCTGGTTCTGCTCAGTACAGTTAAGAGAATGAAGTTGCTGAATTAAAAATATTTAGTTCCACAATTTTTTGTGTGCAGTTTCAGAAGAGTGTTCAACAAACAGTAGAAGAAATTTAGATACTCAGAATGTACTGCTGGAGTTGGACTTTAGCCAGGATTATCAGTGTTAACATCCTTCCAAGAAAGAAAAATGTTCTATAGGGAATAGGAGAGAAGAGTTATCCTCTTCCTTTTCTAATTCTCATAACCTATCTCTTTTTAAGGAGAAAAAGCCTGTACTTGCATGTGATTATAGTAAAAATCTTATGTTGATAGAGAGTCTTATCCTGTAAAATGCTTAAGTTGTTCAAGTAATACGTGGGAGTGCCTCCTACTAATGAAGAGCAGCCATTTCTGGACTTGAGCATGATAGTAACTCTATTTAGACATTTCTAATACACCTATTAGTGTGGTACACAAAAATCTCTATGGGTGGGAAGTGAAGAAGATAGCAAACTGTCAGATATCCCACTTAAAATGGTACAGTGAATTTAGAGAGAGAGAACATGAAAACTACATTAAATCATGTGTCTAGAAAAGATGTGAACATCCAGACTGGTAGGAAAATTGCTGAGGGGCCTTTAATTGTGGTAAATTGCTTTATTCTTCATCGCAAATAGTAAAGTACTATGTTGGTATGAAATGCTAGCAAAAGGTGTCTCCTAATCAGTCACGTATTCTGCATATGAAATAAAAGCTTCTAACTGTCATAAACTAAAAGAATTGCCCCTTCTTGGTGATAGAGGCCTGTGCTTTGGTGATGGAGATACTTGGGTTATTCCCTGCTGATGCCCCACAGTAGGATTAATAGTGCTGGATTCACTTCAGTGCTAACTCAAAAGAAATTTACCAAATAAGTGATCCACTTAATTTACTGAGAATTTTCCTTGGAGTTGTGACGTTGCTTAGCTTTGAGACCTTATGAGTAGTGGTCTACTTAATTTGCATTTTTTTTTGCAGAAATTGTGACAAATGGCATTGTCTGCAATCTCCAGGAAATCTCTCGCTGGCTGGGATTTCCTGTGAAAACAACCTGAAGCTTTTTATTTATGTAATTAGTTGTTTTAGATGTCCCAGTGCTTACCGTGATACAAAGCCAACACAATTGATCGTCTTACAATGTCAACCAATTCAGTGGATGCAGAACATGCAAGCTCAGTGTATGGTGAAGTCTTCGTGCTGCCGAGACAGAGGATGTCAGCTGCAACTACTGATGGATGCTGCATGCTAGGGTTTAACAACTAAAATTATTTCTATTAAGTTAGCGTTAATTAGTATGTCTAACTTTTTTGTAGAATGCAGCGTAGAATAAATTATGATGATACATTATAATTCATGCTAGATATAAATTTATATGTATACTATATTTAACTTTAGGTTTAAATTTTAATATTTAGATTTATAACAGTATGATAAAGTATATGATATAACTTACTTTCCATGGGGTTTGCTATTAAATTATATGGTGTATGTCTCATCAGTGGCAAGGGGCTGGGCCCCTGGGAAATGCCCACCAATCAATTCTTCATGCCGTGAAAATTGCTTTGTCTTACCATGGGTTAAGTAGACCCCTACATATGAGATCACAGCCCAAGGTGGTACAGTTATAGTTGCATGATAGAAGCTTATGTTTACAGTCCTCTGGGAGATGGGCAAATGTATATAAGCAGATCGGCTACAGATCTGCCAGCTTCAGAAAGTCTGCCTGTCCATGCTTGCTCTCGTCTCCCATCTGATTTTTCACAGTGCACACAGTGAAAATGTAAACAAAATGTGGTGGACGGGCACACGTATAAGCAAGCACTCTGAACAGTTCTGCTAGCTTCAAAGAGCCTGTCTCTCTCTGCTTGCTCCTGCCTCCCATCTGATTTTTTTCACAGTGCATACAGTGAAAATGTAAACAAAGTGTGGTGGACAGATTTGTTTGTTTCATGTCTTAAGAATTAGAAATTATTATGCGTAAAAGAGAAAAATAATTCTGATTTTAGCTGTTTCTGAAGTTTCCTTTTCTAGTGATTCCTTCTCAACAAATGAAAGGCCATTCTGCCAGTATGTAATTGCAAGGTACACATTCGAAAGGTGTGAAGAAGGTACTTGTTTGCCAGTGAGTTTTCTGTGAATACTTGTCTCTTAAGTAGATGGAAACAGCCCCTTTTATTGTACCAGTGAGCAATGGCTTGGTACAGTGGCATGGATGGCATAAATTTTCAATGACCAGAGAACTGGGCTTTAAATTTAAACTGCCAACCTGCAGGTGAGAGTCTTGGTACTCTGCCAATGTGTGCTGGGCTATCCAGTTGCTCATCAAGCTTGTAAGTATAAGGCATACTGCATGTTTAATGCTGTTACCTGAAGGGTGGTGAAAAACTCAGGTTTTAATTATAACTAATTTGGTTTTGGTGTCTTATTTTCTGGGGGAAGGGGGGTTGGGATTTCCCCCCCCATCTTTTTAATGTCTTTACTCAGAAATAAGTAAGGTCTTTAGAAAAACGTAAAGTTAAATGTAAGTTCTGATTTCTGTCTGTGGATGGACACAAAATTACTAGAAAAGGAAAAATGAAAGGTCTTGTTTCCTATTAAACAATAAATAAGGAACAAGAACTATGTAAAATCTGAAAGAAAAGGGAAGCATTGTAGAGATGGATAATTTCAAGAGAGGGGCCTGGGTACTTGGTGTAATTAACTGTTCATGAATTATATAGATCACTATTGGGATGCAATTGAGAAGCCCACAGCTGCGAGGCTGGGGTTGAGATGGGTAGTTTGTTCATTGTGCAGGGGGAGGGGAGGCACCCAAATGTTATACAGCCCTGAGCTGGTTAATCCTATTTTTCCTTTTCAGTCTTCCCAGTGGTGAAGTTATACTTATGTGAAAAGAATTTGGTGCTACACACTGGTGATGCACAGGGGTGCACCCCCTGTGGAAAAGCACAGCTGGCAGTGCCTGTGAGCTGTCACTGCTCATCCCCCTGCCCTCCCATCCCCCATGACTGCCTGCAGGAGCACCCTGCTCAGCCTGCCTCGGCCACTGGCATGGCTGCAGAAGCTTACCATCGCCGCCTGCAGGCAGCCATTGTGCCCCCCCCCCCGCCTCCAGGGACATGCATTGTTCATGGTGCTATACATAGGTGATAACTTAAGAAAGCACTATCTAGTTTAGAGTGGTGGTCACACTTTTGGCACTGCTGGCCAAATGAGTGGTGGGGTACCCATCCATGGGTTGGATGAGCCCGTGGAGGCTTGTGCCGACTACACCTAGTTAGAACCTGATTCCAACACACAAGGGCTAGGCAGGGGCGATGCGGGACCTTGGACCCTGTTTTGGCCAGGTGGAGGCAGCATGGGGCTCTGTGTCCTGCTTAGCAAGGATTGGGCTCTAGGACTTTGTGTTTCATAGATTTCATAGACATTAGGACTGGAACGGACCTTGGAAGATCAAGTCCAGCCCCCTGCCCCAGGGGCAGGAAGTCAGTTGGCATCAGAGGATCCCAGCAAGATGAGCATCCAAATTTCTCTTGAAGGCGTTCAACGTAGGTGCTTGAATCACCTCCGATGGCAGGCTATTCCAGACCTTGGGGGCTTGGGCAGTAAAAAAAAGTTCTTCCTTATATCCAGCCTGAAATGGTTTTGGAGGAGTTTATAACCGTTTGAGCTTGTCATCCCTTGGAGCTCTCTGGTGAACAAACTTTCCCCCAGATCGTGGTGAACACCCCTGATAAACTTACAGGTGGCTATCAGATCACCCCTGAGCCTGCACTTTTGCAGGCTGAAGAGTCCCATAGCTCTCAGCCTGTGGTCATAAGGTTTGTTTTCCTGATCTCTGATCATGCGCGTGGCTCTTCTCCGGACTTTCTCAAGCTTTTCCACATCCTTTTTGAATTGTGGAGCCCAAAACTGGACGCAGTACTCCAGCTGTGTCCTCACCAAGGCTGAGTACAAGGGGAGAATGACGTCCTGGGATTTGCTTGAGAAGCATCTATGGACTCAAGCCAGCATTTTGCTTGCTTTACTATCCGCAGCATCATATTGCAGGTCAATCATCACCCCCAAGTCCCTTTCATCCATAGTGCTAGCCAGCCTATAAGGATGCTGCAGGTTTTTCCTCCCAAGGTGGAGAGCCTTGCATTTTTCGGTGTTAGACACCATCAGGTTCTCGTCTGCCCATTTGCTGAGCCTGTTGAGGTAAGCTGAATCTCCCTCTTGTCATCAGGTGTGGATGCTTTACCCCAAAGTTTGGTCTCATTGGTGAACTTGGCCAGTCCGCTTCTGACTCCCATGTCCGCATCATTAATGAAGATGTTGAACAATATAGGTCCAAGGACAGAGCCTTGAGGGACCCCACTGGTCACAGGGCACCATGACGATTGACTTCCATCAACCACCACCCTCTGGGTCTGACCATGGAGCCAATTCCCCAGCCATTGGATTGTGGTGGACCCAAGGCTGCAGTTGGCCAGCTCCTGTCCAGCTGGTATTGAGTTCCAGGGTCTCCATGCTGCTCCTGTCTGGCTGGGATCAGGCTCTGGGAGCTTTGTGCAGCCCCCAAACACTGTTCTTCATGCCTGATCTAGCACACAGAGCCATGGCCCATGGGGCTTGCCACAGGATCTGTGGGAAAGCCTCAAGGGCCAAGGGGTTGAGCAGCCCTGATCTAGCTTAACATACCTAAAGGTGATAGTAGTAGTAGGAAGCAAAGTAGTGAATGGTTTGAAAGAAGAATTGTTTCTTTTCATTACAGATCTAAAATATGTGTGTTGCCAAAAATTAAGCAGCAGGATAGAAAAGATTTTTTGACACAAAAAAAAAATTCAGAAAATCAGTCTCTTTGGTCCTTCAAGATCAAGTGGGCTATTGAATAAAAATGAACGTTGAAGTGAAGGAGCAGAATACTGAGCATTACATGTCCAAGTGTCTCATATGCAAAATTGTCAAATTCTGCACATGAGAACCTTTGATACCATCATTATCCACATTGAAAAATAGCTGTGATGATAATTGAAGTCCCTGTTCCAGCCATCCCGTGACTCTTTGACATCAGCCTAATTCTGGATTAATCGCTACCAAAATGTTAAACTGCTTGTTAAAAACAAAAAAAGGTAGAGGCTTTATTTTGGTGCTGTACCCCCCCCCCCCTTTCGCCTTTGGGTAGTACAAAGTATGCATTTTAAAGGTGTGACTGAAGTACTTTATCTTGAACATGCTTCCTTCTCTATTTAATCTCTCAGTCCACTACTGAACACAGCAGATGAGGAAATCTAGGAAGAACAACTAAAACTGAACGTGGATGTTAATGCAAGGTGGCTGGCTAAATGTAAGAAATGATGTGATCCTGCCTGCAAACATCTGTGCAAAAATAAATGCAGCCCCACTTAATGTATCATTTATGCCTCTGTAAAGAAGACCACAGAACATTGTATCCAAGTTAACAATGAGGCCAGCCAACAATGCTATAAAAAGTATGGTAAAGAGGTGCTCTTGAGATGCTTGAAGGACAAAATGGTGAGAGAATTCATGAAGTTCAGTCAGTTTGACCTTCTGATGTTTGGCTGTTCAATACCCTGCATGTCATGAAGAATGAAGAACACACTGGAAATCTGGAATTTCAGTAATTATTTACAAACTGCCGTCAACTTCGTTGTTGCATGGAGATTTATATCCCAGTTTTCTAATGATACTTAGTGACACTCAAGAAGATTGTGTCTACCTTTTGATCCAAGTACTATAAGCACGCTTAAATTGTATAGTGAGCATGACCTTATGGGACTGATGAAAATATAGCATGAATCTTAAACATCAAGAGGCTCCACAGAATGACTAAACTTAGCAAAGCAGAGGAAGTTAGTTTTATGATTTCAGATGGACTATGACAGATTACAGGCTGATGTGTGCACTCTCCCAGTGGAAATCTGGGTCAGTCTAATTAGTGACCAAAGTACCACACAAACTAAAAACTAAGATATTTCTGAGAAGCTGTAGAAACTTAAGAACAGGTCTGATCTTGAATAAAATGATCAAAGACTGAGAGGAAAAAGCCTGATTATATGGTAGCTGGAATAAAACGGTGAGAGAACCTTCTTTTATATAACCTAACACTTGAAACTTGAGATTCCTATCCTAAATCTGTTTTGTAGGGAGATGTTCACAATTCATTACACCAAAATGGTGGAAAATAATGAAAGTAGAACCACAGAGATATTAATGATTGAATTTGGATATCTTTCAGTTTTGAAATGATCTGCTCTATTTTTGCAGCCATTCTTTTAGCACAGTTTCTCCAAATGGGATATGTGGTGAATTTCTAAAGAGTATGCCAGAGAGTATGCAAGGAAGATGAGAAGGAAAAGGAGAATTATACGTGGAAGTGAAAAACAAGTACAGTTTTTCTTGGGTTTTTATAGATGTATGCTACCAGATTGTGGATCGACTTTGCAAGTGTCATATATATCTTTTCCCAAGGGGGAGTGGGTAGGGAGATAAGTTGGTGGTGGGGAGGGGCCATAAGACCTCATTTCTTACCTTTTGTAACATGATCAGTAACATTCACCTCCTTTTTGAGGGAACTAGAGCAGTGAATCCGGCAATATTGCAAGCTTCAGTACAAACATGTATCCCTTTTTAAAATATCTTCTGGACTCTCCTGTGCAACAGACTTAGTTCCCAGGCACCCCAATGGAATTGCTCCTTTTTAAGTGTGTACTATCTCAAGTGTCCATTTGAATTAAATCTATAGGGCCAGATTCTGAATTGCAGTGCTTTAAATCTGGAGTCATTTCACAGATTATGGGAGTCTGCCTTGATTAACAGTTGGGAAGTACCTACAGTCTGGTTCTTCATTCTTAGGTTTCTGATATGGTCCAAGGAGGAATATTTAGCTTTATATTTCTCTAGCTATCTAATTTATCCAAAGTTGTCTTTAAAATCCAATTTAAGAACCTCACTCCAAAATATTGTCAAAACCCATATAGCTAATGCATTATCTTAACTAATTGTATAGTTATCAAGTGACATAACTATACGGTCTTCCGCCCCCAAAACTATGAAACTATAACGCTATTGTAAACTTGAGTTACAGTGTGAGGACAATTTTTTTCAGTAGAAAGAGACCATATTATTATAAAGCCCATTATTGTGCAGTAACTGTGCAATTAACTCATATAACCTCTGTGCTTGTTATGTCTTGTAGAAGATCCAAGGTGACCTACAATAGGTCAGTTATATAAGAACAGGGACCCTGAGGCTGAGGGTCAGTTTATTAGCACAATACTGTGGTTAAGATCAGTATTCACTGTAGTTGTCAATGAAACAGTTGTTTGTAAAGTATCTCATTTAAGGAATGCTCATTTAAGGGTGTTGTGTAACTCCTAATTATTTGTATTATGAAGGAAAGATAAAAATGGATGGACTGGTGTTTATCAAGTACTTTTCTGGGCAGATATTTTAGAAAATATACTGTATCTGCTTCACTGTGCAATGTGTTATCATTTACTAGTACCCATTTATGTCTCTCATTAAACTCAGTGCACTAGGTGCTGCTTATATTCTGAAGGAAAATATTTCCCTTTATGTAGAGTGTATATATACTGTTTTAAGCATTATAATAAAATGAAATTATTGTGCTGTCCCTAGTATGTGTAAAGCAAATGTTGATTGGGGCACCTGTTTGGCTTGCAAGGCATGAAAGAAGTCCTTTCACTGAACAACTCACAAATATTTAATGGAATTTCTTGTCAAAAGCTTGGTTAGCATGTGATTAAGGTTGAAAGAATCTCCCATTTGAAGAACAGCAAGAAAAAGAAACCCTGTAAGGGAACACTGCCGTTTTCTCACAAAATGAAAAAGAATGTTCTTTTAAGTAAGATTTTACTTTATAGAAAACAAAAGCATATATAACTACAGGTGACTACAAAAAAATGTCTCTGGTCTTAACTGCCCTAAATATTATCCCTGAGACAAAAAACAAACAAACCCAGAGGTAATGTCCATCTGTTAGTTTAATCTTTTTGTCATCACAAAAATGTCAATACCTTCACTTGTTATTTAGGAGAAGGACTGTTTCTCACTTGGTTTGTGAAGTATTTAGTATAATCTTGGTTTTTGGGGACCTTAGCTGTGTGTTTCCTTATGGTCTGAATATTTGTGAGTATTTTTTTTAACATAGTACCTTGAATTGTAATTACCAACATGATGCTTGGGTTAGTTTTTTATATATAAAAAAAATCCATGCTGCTTCAAAAGACTTAAATAAAATTGTGATAAATATTTTTGTAACGGCCTCTCTTTGGACTTTTGAAGTCTCTTTCTCTCATTCAATTGTAACATCCATTTTACTGCAGTGCCACAATAAATGTACAATGCCACCCAAATAAAAGGCTTCTTCCATAACAAAATCTCACATGAAGACCTTGAAGATATTTAAAAGTAGTTTTATAGAGATTGCTTGGCTAATTGGTTTAATAATTTATTTTGATAAATCAGTTATTGACAAGTGATAGAAGAATTAAGTTCTGTGCCATAATGAATGTTTTGATAACTCTGCTTAATGAGAGCCCTTGTAATTACAAGTGCACGGTAACAGTAATACATACTGCTACATGGGATATTTTGACAGAATCAAGTGTTTTTACTTTTTCTTGTCCAGGGAAGACTGGTCAACATAAAAAATTATCAACTCTGTGTTGTGCCAGATTTTTAGGCAGAAAAAGTCAGTTAGGAGTTGCCTCTTTTTATTTAGTCCTATTATTATGTATAGGGGTTAAAGAGGGCTGTATGGAAGCCCTGTTTGCTTTGCTCTGCCTGCAGATGGGACCAACCCCTAAGCCATATGCCTTGAATGGAAACTTTGTCAGTCCAAAGAAATACATATTTCACGTGCTTCCCTTTTAAAAAAAAGCTGTTGGTTTTCCATGTAATTTTCAGAAGAAATATGATGTTGAGCTGCCATGTCAGATACTTACTGTTGCATCTGGCCCATCTGTATTCTTTTTCCTGTGATTTTTCCTCTTTCTATTACCTGGTCTACCTTTATTTCTGTTACTGTATTTACTCAACTATAAGATGTCCTCCCCCCCATCAGCGGGGGCGGGGGAGGAGGGGAGCCCTTTGTCTTATATTTTGCATATAAAGTGGAGGCGGGGGGGAATGGGTGGCTGCTGTGGCTCTTACTGGCCCTGAGCCTGGGTCAGAGCCAGAATCAGACTCACAGCAGCCTCCTAACCCTGCTTGTCTGCAGCTTCTCTCCTGCCTATGACTTTCACTTCCCTTTGGCAGACGCTGCAAGGCTGCTCCATCCTGGAGCACAGCCTGTGGAAGCTCAGCCCTTGTCTGGCCATGCAGCAGTCTCCATGCTGCTCACTGGCTGGGCAGGAGAAGGCCTAGGAGAGAACTCGGCCTGAGCTGGAGCCAGAGTGGGGGGGGAAGAGGCAGAGACTGGGGATGGGGATAAGAGGCAGAGGCTGTGGGGGCCAGGGGGTAGAGGGATAGGAAGGTTGCTGGGAGAAGAAGTGGGCAGGGCAGAAGCCAAGAGGGCTGCCTGACTTCCCTCCCTACCTCTAGCCACTGGTTTCCCAGATGTAGCAGTGTGTATTGGGGGAAGTGGGGGGGAATTCAAGACAACCCTCCAATACTTGGATTCTATACCTGGAAAAGTATAACAAATGTATATATTTTCTATAGAATCTAATTATTGCGGGGGGGGGGGGGAGGGAACCATCTTATAGTCAGGGTTGTCTTACATTTGAGTAAATATGGTTAATTCTTAGTCTTGCTTTAGTGTTCTCTCTCATTCTCTCTTCTCTGTGTTTTTTTCTTTCTGTAATGTTCTGCCTGCCTTCAGCCTTCCTAACTTTTATCCTTCCATGCTTTGGTTTTTGTTGCTCATTTTCTTCCATCTCATTTTCTGCGTTTTCTTGTTCCATCCTCTCTCTAGTACTTACTGTTTTTCCTGCTTCTGTTCTTTTTTTTTTTTTTTTTTTTTAATTTTCTTTTTTTCTCTGCCTTTCTGCAATGGTTCTTTTGAGTGCAAATCTGTTTAGCAGGAAAATGACTAGGCTGCAAGATCTAACTCTTCTAACTGGAGCAAGTTTCAAGTGTGACAGGTTCTTTTTTTGGAATGTTGTCTTACTTGATCCTGTTGTTTGGTGTTGTATTGTATGCTGATGGGTATTTATATGTTGCTGATTTGTATTTTATGTCCTGTGTGATGAAGATTGATGTATGCCATCAAACCATATACTATATATTTTCAGTAGTGTATGTATCGCTAATTGTAGATCTTCAGACATGGTACCTTGGCTTTCTCCCTTAGCAGAATATTGATTTTTTTTTTTTTTTTACTTAATTTCTTTTACTGTCTGAACTATGTTTCTATTAATTGTAATCTTCCCCCTTAGTGATCCACTTTTCTTCATTATTTCTAGTCCTACCCTGTAGATAGTTGTATGCATGTGTACAGTAGCATTAGCCAGTTTAGATTTTGATCTTGCCAAACAAAGCTCCCTGCCTGTGAACAATAAGGATCCTGACTTTTGAGGTAATACAGAGAGAATTATTGGTATAGTACAGTATCTCTTACCCCTTTTATCATTGGGTAAGTCAATAGGATAAGTGTTCTTTATGTGTTTTAAAAATGTCACTAATCCTAAATGCTTAAGAACTATACTCCTACGTCCTTTGGTTCAACACTATAATGTGAAATATTTAGTACCATAGGAAAGCTAAATTAGTGGTGAGTCAAAGTAATTAAGGGAAAGTAAATAATCTCCAAGGTTCTCTGTTCCCCATGAAACTAATTTCATATCTTATCCTTCATGTGTTTAAAAATAGTTCCCTGCTAATTCAAGATGCTTGTGTACTGTGTGAATGTGAAGTGCACTTCAGTTCTATTGAAAGGATAGTAGATTAGGGAGTTATTTTCAATGGGTTGATTTTTTTTCTCTCTCTCTCTCTCTTTAAAAAACAACAAAAAAAAAGAGAGGCATTCATTTTGTCAATATGAGTGAACAAATCCTGCTGTACAAAACAGTCTTGACATGTGTACACTGGAGTAGGTGATGAGCCAACAATCTTGCTCTAAGTTGTGACAGGGCAGGTTTTTAAATCTTAAATGCAAGGATAGGGGAAGTATTTCTCTCTCTACCAGGATGTCTTTCTTCTCTACAGCACTATTAATTATGCTATCACATGCACATCCTTTTTATCTGTTTTACCTGGGATAGATGTGTGCTTGGACGATATAGATTAGTTTTGTTTGTTTTTTTCCCATCTATGAAATACATCCATTTTATGTGCTACATGTTTTAGTTTAACCAAAGTACTGAAGAGCTGTAGTATTGTATTGCATTTGTTTGATGGTGGTCTGAAGGGAATGTTACAAGATAGCATTGTCAGCTCCTTCAATATCTCTTGTAGCTATCTTAAGAGGACTAATGTATGTTCATGATATGTCTCTGGTTTGCTATGCAGAATAAAATAAATCTCAAATCTATTTATTTATTTTCTGTTAGGTCCTTAGTTTTTCTGCTGTCCAAAGAACACTGTTTCTGTAAAATGTAGTTTCTCTTGCCCACAGAAAAGTATTGGTGGGCAGCAATAGTGCTAAAATAGTATGGGACCATTTAATTCCTAGTGTTCAGTATACATCCTGCATGATTATTTTGACTCTTTGTCTGCATCTCTACACCAGTAGAGATGCTGCTTATCTTATTAAAAGACCAGGCATACAGATCTAAGCATGAATTAGTTTGCTGAGTGAAGTCAGAGGTAGGGCTTTATTCTGGGTTTACAGCATTTCCATATACATTAGGGAAGCTGTTGCACCAGAATTTCTTGTAGTCTGAGAGAGTATTTCTCCCAAGTCCCAACACTAGTCTAGGAGGATGTGAACTCAGCTGTTACATACAATGGTTGTTCTCATGCTCTCTGAAATCACTGAGGAGTTCTTTCCAAAAAGTTGATTCCTAGCTCCGGCCCTGTAGATTTGGTGAATGAAGGGAGCCATTAGTAGGTACCATATTCTTCAGCACAAGTTAAACACATTCTCTGTAAAAGGGCATTCTGTGGCCTGTTATTTGTGGTCAAAAGCAGCTTTTTATTAATCTGCCAAAGAAAATGCTGAAAATAATTGGAAAAATGACTTGAGGGAAGGAAAAGCAGAGTTAAAGAGTATTAGTAGGAGGTTGATGTTGCTGGTGAAAGCAGACTGTTTTTAAAGCTTTCATATGCTGTGTGTGGTGTATAAAACATACCTTTCTTTTTTTTTTCCCTGAGAGGAGCCATGATGTTATCTCAGTAATTGAAAATAATCTTCTAAAGTTGCTCCTTAACTAGACTTACATGATCCTCTTTTAAATCAGCTGTTATCTTCACATGAATTTCACAGTAAATGTTGCTGCCGCCTGCACTTGGATGGCATGGTCCTGTATAACAAATAAAACTCAGTGCACTCCTTTCATGATGCAAAGCATTTCTAGCCTAATTGCAATGGTTTTTGGTAGTGCTGCTGAAGTTAAGGATGCTTATAGTTGTTTCCATTATAAATTGCATTTATGAGAGGAGTTGGATGGCTTAATTTTCACTAGATAGAAGCTTGGTGTGTCATCTGCTAAGATAAAATGAAAACATTTTATTCCTTTGTCTGACAAAGGAAAAAAATGAGTTCTACAATATGCATAAAGACCCCTTTTACTTTGTTTAAAAACACTCTTTGGTCACAACATAGCGTATAGTTTAATGTGTTTGATTCTTGGGGCTCTGAATTGAAATGTCATTGTGCACATCTCCAAGGGCTATTCCTGTGTTGTTCATGAGGTACGCACTGCACTGCCTATCTAAAAAGGGATCAAGAAACTCCCAAAGGTATGGAAATAGATGCATTGAACAATGTGCGTAGTCTCCTCTTTGAGCAAACACAAGTAATTTAGTTGCCTAGGTTAAGTGCCTCTGGGCAGTATTAATGTACGTGTTTCTTACTTACAAGGGATGTTTCCAGTTGAATTCTTCATATTTTCATTAGTGTTGAGCAATCCCTGTAGACATCACTCACTAGTCATATCCATCACAAGATTATCTGTGCATGTTATTTTTTTTTATCCTTTTCCCCTGCATGATGTTAAATCCAGTTTTAAATCCAAATGTTAAATCCAGTTTTAGTTGTTAGTTATTTTTGGAGGGATTTAAGAAGGGAGGAAACATATTTTGATTAACTTGGCCACATTCCAGGAAAATGCTGAGAAACTCTTCTCTTAATACTATGTCTAGTAGACTTCCTTTTGAGTTTCATGGAAATACTGTTAGAAGCAGGATTTGGCTTTTGAGGTTTTTTTGAAGGAGGTGGAGACTTTTGAGAACTCTCCTAGACCAGTAATTCATATACCCAGGTTCAAAGCCTGTTGAAGTTAATGATGTGGATCTTTCAATTGACCTTGCAAAATGTCTGCAGAAGTCTGAAAAGGGTCTACAACTATAACTTTTGAGAAGCATTACTAGTCTAGCTGGCTGTATAAATCTCAATGGACCATTCATGCCAAATCCCAATAATGTTAATTGGAAAGTATTGTCAGGGATCCTGGCTTTCTCCATTCAAAAATAATTCTCTGATTTAAAATTTTGCAAATTCTCTTATTAACCCCCCCAAATCATGATTAAAATGAAATGCCACTGTGTGTGTGCGTGTGTTTGTATGCATCAGTTGAACACAATGTTTTACTGAGATATTTATAATTTTAAAGCAATTTAGAAGCCCACCAGTGCTGCAATCATGATGATAAAATAAATGCTACGTACCTATACATTTTGGCATTTGATTTGGGTTTTTTTTATCATGGATGATCAGAGCGCTCCCTGTCCCCTCTTCTCACCAGGACCTAGGTCCAGCTGCAACTGTCTCTCACCACTGTTTTGTGGTGCTGAGCAGCCCTGATATGCCAGTGCCCAGCCCATGCCATTGCCCCTCATTCCTGACCTGCAGTCTCACTGCTGGTGCCCCTTATTCTGCAACCACAGCCCCTTAGGCCTCTTGGCCCCCCCAGAATTGCATGTGGGGCAGGGGCAGGCTGCAGTAGAAGAACCTTCTATTGTGGGCTCGGGGATCCCTGCCCTGCTCCTGCTGCCATCCTCCTGGGGCCTCTGCAGCCCAGCGAGTGAGACCTGGTGTGGTAGGACAGCGTGGGGTGGGGGAACTTGATGCTCCTGCTGCAAGGCCTCTGCTGCTGCTGGGCAAGAAGGGAGTGCCTTGCCATGGTGACACACGGCTCATGGCAGCAGCATCAAGCTTCCCCGCCTTGGTCTGCTCTGCCCTGCTGTGCCAGGTCCTGCGCACCAGGCCATGTAGGCCTTGGAGGAGAGGGGACAGCAGGGTGGAGAGCCCTGAGCTTCCAGTGAGCAGCCTGCCTCTGCCCCATGCACAAATCTGTGGGGCACGTGCCCCCCCATGCAGTTCCAGCATGATGCACAGCAGGAGGTTCACAGCCCCCTCTACTCCCCTGGATGAGCCAATGGTGGCCCTGTCCTGTACCCTGCTTGGGGCCTGTGGCCATGGATGGCCCTGGGCCT
The DNA here is from genome assembly GCF_001723895.1 of Crocodylus porosus. NCBI lineage: Eukaryota > Metazoa > Chordata > Crocodylia > Crocodylidae > Crocodylus > Crocodylus porosus. The sequence continues at coordinate 148,671,038 of NW_017728906.1, read as the reverse complement.
CAAGCCCCACATACTGCCCAGGCTGAGCAGCAGCCCCAGCCCCACCCAACTCCCTCCTTCGCTATGGGGGCCTCAGTTCCCCCTCACCCCCGACTTACCTGCAGAAGCTGCTTTCTAGGCTGTCTAGTGGCCATGTGCATTTGTGTGAGCTGGAGCAGGGCCTATGGTGAATTTTCAGGTGCCTGCAGCTCTGGCCCCAGCCTGCAGCAGCAGCAGCCAGCTCGGCCAGCATGCAGATCTGGGGGCCCCTCAATGCCCTGCCGGTCTGTGTGCCTCTCCCCCCATCCCCCCGGTGGCCCTGGGCAAGCTGTGCGTGGCTTGTTCCACCGTCCCCGCTCTGCAGAGCCTGTGCCTGCTGCAGCCCCCCTTCCTCCATCCTTGTCGTTTTGGGGCGGGGGGCAGCTTGAGGCCCCAGTGAGGAGGGAGGAAGTGGGGCTAGGGCTGGGGCCTTGATATCCCTCTGCCTTGATCTGCCCTCTCCCCATAGACTTACCTGCTGTAGGGTGGGAGGACGGGGGTGGCACATGGTTATCTTGAGGTTGCTTTTAACTGCCAAAGGTGATCTCCTACTTAAAAAGCTTGGAGACCACTGCTCTACATGCTCTATAAGATAGTTAACTCATTTTGTCTGTCAAGCGTGCTAGGTGCTGTTTGGGAATTATTCAGTCTGACAGCTTATTTGTACTTCCCTGAATACGTATAAATATAGCATGTTAGGTTTTCCACCAAGCTTTTTGGGCCTATGAGAAGTCTGGTCTGGAAAAATCTGTAAAATAGAATGAATAGTTTCTGTCACTAGTAAATCTACATTTAAAAATAAATCTTGTAAGCTTTATTATGGCTATTACTTAATTAAAAAAAAAAAATAACAACGGATTTAGGTTTTTAAGTACAAACAAATGTAAGGGCACTATTTTGCCTAGCTTAGGCATACCAGTTCCTTATATCGGTTTACACAGTTCAGGCTTATATTTGAGCAAATTGGAGATATGTGCAGTGGAAATTTAAATACGCATGTCAGGTGCACACAAAAAAATGTGTGTACACCCAGACATTATTCAGGCTGATAACTCCTTGCATTGTTATATGATTTTTAATCCAGGTATTTCAAAGTGATACAAATATGTATTTTTTTCAGTGAGAGAGGCATCAGAGTAACGTGTTTGGTTTTCTTTTTTAATTTTGATTTTAGTCTTACAGATTAATGTCTTCTTTTTACCATTTAGTTTGGAAGTCAGTTGGTTTCTTTGGTTTGTTTTTTTAAACAAGAAGAAAAGCAAGAGAAATTTTAAAAAAGGGACCACAGCAGCCAGTAGGATGGAGTATTGCTGTTTTATCATTTGATCCCACTTGTGTGACCAATATAGCACAAAATCCCCATTGTACTTTCCCTCTGACAAATTCCATCCTCCTTTGCTTCAGTCCTCTGCCAGTGATTACTCAGACAGATGGTCTTTGCAGTATGCCCATGAGTTCAACAAATATGAATTTATTCCAACTCAAATGGAACACTGGGGGATAAAAGAGTTAGGGGTAGGACAAAAAAGGAGAAAAAGTGAAATCTTTAGAAGTATCTTCTGCTTTGGTTTTTAAAACCCAGCCCATTTCCTGCTTGTGTGGGAGGTACTAAATTTTTGCGTAATCCAAATAGGGTAGAGGGAGTATTAGAATTCTGTAGTATTCTGCTATAATGACACAGTCAGCCTTCTGAAACGTAATTTGCCATAATACCCTGCTTTCACATATTATTTATCTTTTGATTTATAAAAGCTCATTGCTTGGTCCCTGGCGCCTCTGTGCAGCAGTATATAAAAACACATAATTTACTCTTTAGTGTTGAAAGACTTTGAAAGATTCACACATTACTTGGCTATATTCTATGCCCACAATCACATTGTCAGGAAATAATCTGAGAGAGAGAGAGGGTTGGAGACAGGTGGGGTGACTCTTGGGAAAACAGGCTGATTATTTTGGGTCTATAATTCCCTGGCAGAGCAGTGTCTCTCAGGTGACTGGAGGTGATCTCTTCCTACATACTCTTCTTGTCTAATGCATGTTTTAGAACATTCTACTGAAGTTGAAATATATCCATAAAATATAAGGATTTTGCAAGGACCCTTGAGTACAATCTTACCCTGGGACATCTGGTGCACGCATTTGTAACTGTTCGTAGCACTAATGGACAAAATACTGGATGTATGCAAACAGAATGGGCCAGGCTAGCTCAAGGTACAGACAAGCCATATGAAAGGGATGTAAAACAAGATAGGTGTCCAGTTATGGATTCTCTTTGGATGGGGACTTTGGGTCTTCTCCCATGAGAAAACTGGGAAGCAACATAAAAAGCAATTTGAAGCATGACTCAAAAGGGATGTGGCAAGGCCATTGCTGCCCTCTAGTAGTCTCTGGAAGACGCAATGGCTTCTTCAGAACAGTTAACTGGTTGCTGGTATTAGAGTAGCTGTGAAGCTGCAGTGAACTGAACTGGAGAATCCCTTGGCCCCCATCCAGCCTCAGGCTGAGAGGAACATAAATGTTGGCCTTTGAGGTCCCCCTTTAGTGTCTTCAGAGCTCAGCCTATCCAGAGGGCAAGCTGATTATTTCCAAATAAGGTTTCTCAAGCAGTTCAGTACAGATGCATCTAGAATAGACTTATTGATCCTGAAGGGGTGCTCATTTATTTTCAGATGGGTTTGTCTTCTCTGCCTGTCTCTAAAAGATTCACAGTATGATCTCAAAATCTAGAAACCACAGGATTTTTTCTTGTGTAAATGATTTTTTCCTCCTCCCTTTCTTCTAGGAATGACAAAGCTGCCTTTTGTCAATTTTATCTGTCTGTTTTGTGAAACCTTGTTTGATGTCTCTGAGGGTATTTTTTCCCCTTTACTTTTATCATGGAGCTAAAGTAAAGACAGGTACAGCTAAGGAAGTAATTCAGGCATGTGAAAATGATGGCCTTGGTTCCTCATTTCAACTTGGTTTTCAAAGGTAACATGATCAGGATGAGAACATTAACAGAATCACCACATCAGCTGGGTGATAGTTATGGCTGCAGAGAAAAGCCTTCACTTTTGTTTGCTGTGTGCAGTCTTCAATTCCCTTAAATAATATAAATGGGAGAATTATCCCAGTGGATATCAGTGTTGATCTGCATCTCTAGAAAGGTCACTTATAATTACTGCTTATCATTTTGGAGATTTGTTCAAATTTGTCCCTGAGTGTAGATTTGTGTGTGGGGAAACTTCCACAATGGCATGAAAAGTATGTATAATAGGAGCATATTATCTGGAAATATGGAGTTTTCATTATGGGGTGTAGGAAATTTCCTTGCATTGCAGCTTCTTCTCCATGACAATTTTAAGGCTAAAGATTAAGGTGAATCTTTCTTGTCTGAGGAAGTCTGGATAATACTCTTTTAATAGCTCATCCATAAAACACAGAGTCTGGGGTCTCCACCAGTCCAAGTATTTTCATTTTTGAATTGATCAGTATTTTTGGCAGAGGTTCCTTGAGATTCAACATAAAAACATTAGAAAAGTGCAGAATTTTGGCATTCTTTCTTCTGCGATGATAACCCTGCAGATGAGACCCAAAAATGTGCTAATGTTTACAACTGATTTATATTGTGATGTCAAAATCCTGGACAAACAAGAAAAACTTTTTACTGTACTTAAAATGATGGGTCCTTACTATATGTGTAAAACTGATCCTGTGAAACTGATTTATGTCTGCTTTGTCTCAGTAAGTGGAAGCTAAATTACTGTAATTTAGCAGTTTAGTTCAGGAATAAACCACTTCAGTTTAACTTCCACTTACTGCAGAATAGATAAGGATTCAGTAACAGTTACTGTGGAACAGCTGATATGGACAGTTCTCTCTTTCTTCCTCCATTAGCTGAAATTGTTTTGTCTAGTCATACTGTTTGCTTGAAATTTACATTAGGGCTCCTATACATGTGCGCGAAGCCTGCTTTAACATGCTGGAAATCCAGCATGTCGGAGCAGACTTGATTAATTGAGTCTTCTGGAGGATGGAAACTGACATAGTCTGGCAGCCTTCCACGTCACGTGTATCAGCAGTGCAGTGAATTTCTGTGCTGAAAAAACGGCGGTAGGGCACTTTTGAAAAAAAACATATTCAGTGAGCTTTAATTCAGGGTGCCCTGCTGCTGTTTTTTCAGCATGGGAACATGCTGCGCTGCTGATGCACGGGTGCTTTTAATTAGCGCAGCTCACTAATTAAAGCGCCTGGCTCTGTGTCCTGCAGCATGTATAAAAATGCCCTTAGAGACTAAGGTTAGAAAATAAGAAATAACTTACTTATAAACAATTGAATACTTGCTGTAGCAGGACAAGTTTTGCAGTTTTATATGTGTATTCCCATAGGATTGCATGGGTGAAGTGAAAAGAACAAATTTTGTCTTCATAAGTTAAGGGGAAAATCTCTTTTTTCAATTTTTTTTCAAGTAAGGAGAAGTCTAGTTCCACAGTGGGAAGGAGATGTGTTCTTAATCTGCTGCTCTATTGACATAATTAGTGTATCACTATTAAAACCAGCAGTGCATTTCTGTGGGTACTTCATTCTGTAGTAATCCATTCAATAGACATTCATTTCCATTCACCTGTGAAAAACCAGTCTTAATGGTGTATAGCTGCATTTTTGCCTTGAACATGATGTATTTGATATAATCATATAAAGGAGGACTAGTAATTATTTTTATCATTTCAGGAGTGGTGAATAGACTTGTTTCAAAAGTTAATTTGGAGACAGTTGGTATGGGGATTTGTAGAGTCTCCCAATATACAGATTATGAATTCTAGTTAAACTTATAAAACTGCTGTATCATTGAAGGTGTACATAGCCTGCTATAAGCTGTCAAGGTTTATCAGACCACATGATGAAAGGCTGCAAAATCTTGATAGCTCCCATCCAAGGGGGTGGTTGAACCCTCTAGAAACCAGCTGCTCCAAGAGTGTCCGAAGGGAAGGGTGGGCTTGAGGTACTGGACTTCTCACAAGAAGCAGAGCAAAGAGGTGAGAAGCTGAGAGGAATATAGGACTATAAATCACAAATTCAAACCCTTGAACATAGCTATTAGGCATAAAGCTGTATATAGCAGAAACACCCCACAACATGCCCTGGGTAAAAGCATGGAATACAGGGTCATTGCCAGTTAATTCCCTGCCGTTAGAGTGATAAAAAAGTAATTGGTTAGTATATACTCAGAGGATCTTAGGAAGTGGACCATAGTACAGAGGAAGGCCAAAACCAGTGCAGTCCTTGCCATTCTGACCTGGGGGAACAGTTCTTCATGATTTCAAATTCAGTGACCCTGAGCAAAAGAGAGACTCTTACACTCAGAAGCTCTTAGTTCTAAGTACTGGCAGTAACACCTGTACACAATAGTCAAAAACCCCAGCCTTAGCTGTAGCCAACGATTTAGAGGAATGTGGATCTCACTTCATGCCCTCCAGAAGCCAGTGGCATTCATGAAGGGGAAGAAAATTCTTTCCTGGCCCCTATAGGCAACAGCCTTCAACTGTGGAATTTCCACATACCCGCCACACTGCAAGAGTGTATGTATCTCTGCATGCTAACATGGGCATTGCAAATACTTGATTCCACATATCTCATATACTGATTGAATCCCTGCCCTCCTATTGTATCATACTATGCTGTCTATAAAGTAATTGAGTTCAATCTGAAAGTGGTTCAGATTCTCTGTACCACTAGTTGAGATTCTCTGCACCACATTGTAACATTTCACTTCTCGAGAGTTGAAATTCTTCTAATTTCCAGCCCAGTTTTTTTCACAACTGGTTTGTAGTGTTAGATCTTGTGCAGGTATTTATTTTTTTAGCCTAAAATTCCTTCCTCTCTAATATTCACTCCATTAATGCATTTGTAAAACAAAACAAAACAAAAAAAACCCTAACCCCCCCCCCCAAAAAAACCCCCTCATACCCTCTTTCAGTCTGCATTTATTTAAGTTAAACAAGCCAAATGCCTTTAATCTTTTTTAAGATAAGGTCCCCATTCTCTTAACTATCTGAGTGGACCTTCTTTGTACTTGTTCAGTTAATTTACTGCCTCTTTCTTTTAAACAAATTAAAAAAATATATATTTTTAACTTTGGTGATGCTGGGCACATCTATGTGTTCATTAAGGTGCTTTAGCTAATGCACATTAAATTTAATATCTCCACTGTGAGGTACTAGAAGAAGGTGCATTAGGTTATTTTATTGCGCATTAGCAGAAGTGCATGATGTTTTTGTGATGCTTTAATGCACATTAAAACAGGCTAATGCATATTATGCTAATGCACACATGTAGACACACTCACAGTATTCTAAAAGGCATGGTACCTTCCCCAGTGGTACTAGTACTTGTTTCTACTCCATATATGCTGCCTAACACACCCCAGAATTGTATTAGCCTTTTTCACAGCAACATCACACTAGCAGTTCATGGTCATCCTATGATTGATTAATATACCTAGGTCCCTCTCTTTATCAGTTATCTCCAGTCTGGACACCCCCCATCGTATAGCTAAAGTAATTGTTTCTGGTCCCTAAGTGCATGCCTCTGCACTTTTTTACTATTAAACTCCAGTTAGTGAAACTCATCTCTCAGTGTAACCTGAAGTAGCCTCCTTTTCAGCCAACTCCATATTTATCTTACAATTATTGGTATTAAGCCCATCTTCTCTGTGCTGCTAAGTATTTTCCAATGAGGTGCAGTATCAAACACTTGGTTTAAATTAAGCCTACTGCATGGTTGTTATCTGAGAAGTCAGTCATCTTTTCATAAAAGTTTATTAAACTAATTAAATATAGTTTTTCTTGGAAAAAAACACCTTGTCTTTTGTCTCGTGTCTTGTTTACTTCCATATTTTATTTTTTCCTTTATTATCTGTCAAAGGCCTTGTCTGCTATCGAAGCCAAGCTATTGGATTAGTGGTGGATCTTATAGAGAACCCAGAGCCTGGTGACTTCAGGGGGAGTTTGAGGGACACAGAGACATGGAAACCTTGGGTATTTGTAGCACAAGGGTGTAAATTTTTAGCATAAAGGTTTGGCTTAGCTGAAAGACCGGCAGAGGAAGAAGGAAACACTATGGATGGGTGGTAGAGAGATTTCATGATTCAGAGAGGCCGTCTACGGAGAGGAGAGATTCTGGACTCCTTAAAGGATTCTGACTTAAGATTCAGTTCTTGAAAAAATGCTTCGAGATTGATGGAGAAACAGAGAGTAAAATGCATGTGGCTGTGAAGTAGAGAATGATTGGCTTTTGAAACTCTTACATAGTCTCTGTCTGTCTCTTGAGAGGTAAACTAAACCCACAGTGCTCACAAGGTTGGTCCTCTGAGAAAAGCAATGTTTAAGCTAGTGGGGAGGCTGGGCAGAGGAAGGTCTAAGACAGCTGGGCTCTGAGGGTCTATGAAAGGATACTAAATGGACAAAGTGCCTCAGCCCAAGAAGAAACACCAGAGAAGCCAAGGGAAGAGGGAGCCTATTGCAGACCAAAGGATACATAAGAGCACATACTCTGAAAATATAGTAGTTTTAGGGTAGTGGGTGCAGTTATAGGTAGGGGCTGCCCAAATTGAGGAGGTAGGCTGTCAATGTTTGAGGGCAGATCATCGTGCTGATTGCCATTTTCTCAGGCTTATCATGGTGGGGGGCCCCCACACTTCTGGACAAGGAGCCCTGGTGGCCTCGCTCTTACCTCTGATTGGTCGAGAGGGCTGTCCATTATGTGACCCCAACCGTTGTCACTGTTTGGCTGAGAATGATGTCCCTTGTGCAGCCCCACCTCATGCTGCTGCTGGGTCTCCCCCAGCAGGCTGCGCAGCTAGATCGCAGCAGCCAGGCGGACTGCTGGCTCCCAATGGGGAGTTAGCATTTTATTTTTTGTAAGTTGTTTTTTTACCCACAAATTTTGTGGACGTTGGTTGATTTTTGTGGACAATGCCTGATTAAATGATTTCCACAAAATCGTGAATTAAGTAGGTCCATATATATAGGACCCAAACATGGTGGCCTGGTGAGTGTCCATGTGGGAGAGCTATACTGGGGCTGTGTCCAAGAGCAGAAATATGCTCACTGGGGCTCAATCTGCTTTTCAACTGTTCTTTTTTCCTTCACCTGAACTGATACATATTCGTGTGTGTGTGTGTATACATTTTATTTGAGTATTTTATGTATTCTGAATGGTGGGTAAACCAGGAATTAGTACTTTGTTTGTAATAAATTGTGGCATGAATCTACTACTTTTGCTCAAAACACCAGATAAATGTATATGTGGATTTGTCAGATACTCGCTTTAGATTTAAATTTAGTGTTCTCTAGTCCTTGTTAATTCCCACTCTGGCTGTGAGCTGTGGAATCCCTTAGCCGTTGTGCATTTGCCAATAAATAGTCCTTCCATAGCACTGAATCCATCAATCATATACTTGTGTATCTGCAGTAAGCAGCAGAGCCAACACGGGATGAAAATCTGGACTGTCATTTCTTGGAATCGCAGGCGGTGGCAAAGAGAGACCGTGCATTTAATGAGAACTTATGTATATAGGAAGCCATCATAGCTCTCATCCTGACAAAAAGACTGTTCTAGGTGTCAGTTTCTTACATGGTCTACAGGTAGTATGGCTTAAAAACAGTAATGTATTATATTATTTAATGTGATATTATTTAGTGTGGGAGTAGGAGAAGCTCTGGTTTTGGGGACAGCATGGCACTTCAGAACAGTGAGGAAGATCAGATTCCTTCTAGCCTCCTCAAACCAAAAAGAAAGCTGCTTACATGGTAACATAAGCTGATGAACTCTCTGGCTTGTATAATGTAGGCCACTGATTATGATAGCAGGAGAAGGAGAAGAGAGTCTGGAGTCCAGAAGAAAAATGTTAGACTTCCAGGAACACAGTTTTTAAATAGTAGTGAAGAGACTGGTGGTGGTGACGACTATCTTTTGCCTGTCTGGCAGTCTTTTCTGCTGCCAGTAAAATGGCAAACTGGGGGGGTATGAAGCTGCAATAAGGGGCAAGAATAGAGAAAAACCCAGGACCAGCTTCCCCATAAAGGCAATTAGGGGATTTTATGGAAAGTCTTTGGAGATGGAAGAGTGTGCCTGTTCTGATGATGAGCAGATCCAAAACTCGAAGCCCAGGGAGAGGGGCATTTTAAGTGAATGAAAGGAGAGGAATTTGAGACAAGAGTTCTAGGATTTAAAAAACCTAAAGCCTTAGTCAGCATCCTACAAGGAGCCACATTAGCTGGCACTTTTTGTTGTGTGTGCCTTGCAAAGGTGCTGAATGTTGTGTTTATAGAAGAATTGTAGCTTGCAAATAATTTGGTGATTTGGAATTTATAAGTAAACATTCATTTTGGGGGTAGTGTATGTAAATTGTTTTCAGTATGTAACTTCATATTTTTCTGGAATACAGTTTTCTCAAATGTAAACATTTGGGAGAGTGTAATATTCAGGAATAAATCAGACTTAATCTCACTCCGCTTTATAACACAAAGTGAACATTTCTTAGCAAGTAAACTAAACTCAGTAATGGCTGTGCTATACTAACATTAGGCTCAATCATTTCTCCTTTAAACTTTATTCCCCCCCCCAAATGTTGTAAACAAAGACTGAAAGTATGTGTGCACATGCATTTGTGCGCTTAATTTTTTTAAAAACCTGTAACCAGGCCTAACACCCTCTGCTGTCTTGAAGTCCACGCTGAATATAACTTCCAAACTCATTTTAAGGCGATTTCCCATGGTGCCCTCACCTCTGGTCACAAATTCAGACCTGGTGGTGACGCAGCCTTCTCTGAGGCAAGAATACAGTTTTTTTTTTTTTTTTCTCTGGAGTGAACTTGTCTTCAGTAACAGGACCTAAATCCATTCAAGTTTATTTTCAATAATTCAGCGTTCATTAGATGAAAATCATAACCAAAGGAAGTTAAGCAGAAAATTGGCCTAGTTCAAAGTAGGTAGGTAGGAGCTAAGTTTAAATAATTCTATTCCAGTTAAGCAAGATGCACAGAAAGCCTTTACATCTCTAAGAAGTCCTTTCATTTGGCTTCTGGCTTTAAGTTTCTCTGTCATCTCTTCAAAGCTCTCAATTTAGGATCCTGTGTTCAGGATTTTAAGCCATAGAAAACTATTTGAGGTTAGATTCCAACAAGAGAAGGACCTGGGGATTGCAGCAGACTGTAAACTGGACCAGGAGCCAGCAGTGTGCTTTTATCAGGAGTGGGAAATAAAGCAGAGAAAAGACATATTGGAGTTTATTAACAGGAGTGTCTCTTCCCAATCAAGGGAAGTAATTCTTCCACCATGTTTGGCACTGATGAAGCCTCACCTGGAGTACTCTGTCCAGTTTTGGGGCCCAAGCTTCAAGAAAATTGTGGACAGATTGGAAAATCCAATGGAAAGTGACAAAAATGTTTCCCAGACCTCTAATCATGCTTTATGAGTAAAGACTTAAAGAAGACCATGGGGGGATTTGATAAAGGTTTTTAAATACAGACAATTATTAAGAGGATGGAGATTAGCCTTTTCTCTGGAGCTATAGGGGATAGGACTAGGACCAATGGTCTCAAGATGCATCAGAGGGAATACAATTTGGAGATTAGGAAGAATTTTCTAACTACATGGGTGGGAAAGCACTAAAACAGGTTACCTATGGAAGTTGTGGAATCATTGTCTCTGGAAATTTTCAAAAGCAGGTTGAGCAGACCTGGGGTAGTTTAGTCAGGCCTAGAGCAGGGGGCTGGACTAGATGAGTTGATGTGGTGTCTTCCAGCCCTACTCCCCTTTGGCTTTTGGTTTTTTGTTTTTGTTTTTTTGGTAGCAAAATGCCCTTTTGAACCTACAAGGAAGATTCTTTGTTTTAGGAATCATCTCCCACCAACTTCTGTCTAGAGGTAGATCTTATTGTTGAGAGAACCAGCTATTTGTCCCTCTCTTAATCCCCGTGATTCCTTTCCAATAATTCATTTACAGATTATCAATCTAGGATTCTCTAGCTCACCCTGACCTGACCTGACCTCCAACAGAAATGGATAAATCAGTCTCTCCTAGGATTATAGATGCAGTCATATAGATAAAAATCTGATTTACCTCACTTTGCACTTGAAGTTTTATCTGAAACAGTTTTGTATTCTTCTTGTATTGATTGTGGATATATTGAAGTATTAGAAAGAGCCTAGGGATAAGCAGTGCTAATTTGGGGTATGAAAAAAATTATATGAAGATTGATGCTTGACAAGATGGACTCTTAGCCCTTAGAGAACAGATAAATAAGACCCAGTGTGATCAAAGTAAACAATATAGATATAAGGTAGATTAGCAGCTTCTATTTAAACTCTTTTGTAACACAAGAACAAGGGACCATTTGATACAATTTGAAGGTGATAAATTTGAAGCTAATCAAAAATTATTGTTTTAATGTAGCACAAAATTACCTTGTTGACCTCTTTGTCAATTGATACCATGAAGGCTAAAAGCCTAACAGGATTTGGAAATGGTTGATTCCTTTATATAGGGGTAAGTAAGAATCTCCAGAAATCCTATGGTAAATACTGGCCATATACAAACATTAATTTCTAGCAGTAGAAACTTTTTCCCAAAATAATTTCTGCCACTGGAGGGAATAGTACAGATGTCGAGTCTACAGCTGTATCTTCTCCCCTGCTCCTTGTGCCTTCCCCCAGACTGGGGTGGTCTCAGTTTGGGGAAAGCATGGGCTGCCCTAGTCATCTCATTCCTGGGGGACTAGAGCAGCAGGGTCAAGCCCCCTAACCACTTCTCACACTGGTGACCCTGGTGCTCTGTTTCTCCTCTCCACTCCTAGTCTGTGGGATTGGCTAGTGCAGGTGCCCCACATGGCTTCTCCAGACTGGGGTGACCCCAATCTTGGAAGGCACAGGAGCTTTTCCCAGAGCTCTACTCTTCCTGGTCCTCAGGAGGAGTTAAACTATGGAAAGTGTACAAACTTTCATTTTCCCACAAGAAACTTTCCTACGACTGACTTCTTCCTGGTTGGATAAGCTTATTTTTTCTCTCTGAGTTGCTGTCTTTGGTCTGGGAGAGAGCGAAAACATCTGTACACTTCTGGTTTCTACTGGGAGAATTGCCATTCTCCCAGTAGAAACTGAATTCCTGTATGTGGCCACTAACAGCATTAGAAAGGATATTAGCTGTCATGCTTGAGGGCCTACGCCAACTTCTGAGTATTGCAAATTAGGAAAAATTTATGCTAGGGACAAGTTATTCCATAATTGCCCTTAAGTCTGTCTTCTGCTTCCCTCTGACATTTAATGCTGACCTTTTGTTAGAGACAGGATAGTGGTTTAATCCAGCACAAAAAATTTCCATGGACCCATGAAGATTAAAATTTGAGAGAATTCTTTAAAAATATTGTGCAAAAATGAGAATTAAACCCAACTCCAACATAATGTTGAGCCAGCTCTTTCCCATTTATTTTTCTGTGTCCATTAGGAGGATACCACCTTCTTTGTGGTTAGTTTATTTTCTTTGTAATTCTTACATGCTACTTTTATGCTATGGTTAGAGTTGAAAAAGCTGATACATTGCATTCCTTAAACAGTTCAGCACCAAGGAAAGGAGTACTTACTTGCCTCAGTTTGGGTTCTAGGTCAGAACTGGATTTCTTTGGGCCATGTTGTATGTTCTGCTTTCTTAAGTGTCCACATGTTCAAGTAGTAAGATGCATACTAAGTGTGACTGAATCATAGCAAAATTATGACGTTTTGTGGGAGGAGTGTCTCCAGATTCTAATAAGGAACGTGCATTCGGCTTTTGTCAGACTACTCTAGAGATGATAAGAGTTTAAGATTCCAGTGCAGTTTGCGGGCTGGGACTGACAATCGGCTGAATACTGGTCTCAGCCCTGGCACCACACTGGTTCCAGTTCACAACTGGCAGTGGCAGAGATCCAGCTTGCCATGTGGATCTAGCAGCAGGTATGGATTCAATGGCAGGAGTGACAGTCTCTCCTGGGCTCAGTGTACCATGCCTCCCTTAATCTGCTATGAGTGGCAGAAACTAGGGCTGTGCGAAATTTCGGCAGGCGTTTCATTTCAGAGGGGTTTCAGCACCTGAAATGCTGAGTCCAAATTGAAATGAGGCATCTGAATCTGAAAAATCTCCCAAACAAAATGAGACTTCCAAAATGTTTTGGAAATGTTTCAGAAAAATTTTGGAGTCTGGCTTGCAGGGAAACAGCTGCTATGCAACTCAGCTCCGATGCAGGGCTGCACGGGCTAGGGATTGGCAGCGAGGAGACCCCCCGGCATGGATCTCTGGTCCCTGTAGAGCCAGGTTGAATGGCAGGGCAGTGCTGGTCCCTGCTGTGCAACCTGGCTCTGCAGGGAGCTGAGATCCAGGGCAGTGCAGAGTGGGCAGTGGTGGTGAGGAGTCTCCAGGCACAGATCACTGCTCCTTGTGTAGAGTCATGCAGCAAGGACTGGCAGGCTTGCTTGCTATTGCGCTGCTTCCCTTCCCCATGACCCAGTGTGACAGGGATAAGAGATCTGTGTGGGTGTCTCCTTGCCTGCATGGAGGGCAGCAGCCCTCCCCCTCCACCAGATGAGCCACCCATGGCCTTGTCCTGCTCCCTGCTGGGGCCCTGAAGCCCCAGGACCCAAGCCCCACCCAGCTGGCCTGTGGTTCACCTGGTGGCCATTTACAGGGCTCCACCACCCTTACGCCCTGGCCTCATGCATCCTCAGGTGCATTGTCCTTCTGTCGGCTGCGTCCCCTCTGGGGGGATGGCATCTGGATGCTCGTTGCCTATGGCCAAGTTCGCCCATGTGGGCCTGCCACCTTGACCTTCCTTGCCTCCACCCCTTCTTTTGGGGAAACACAAAAAAACCTTCCGAGGCTCCTCCTCAGCCCCGTTCCTCGGGGATACCCCATACTTTCCACTCTCCCTCTTCGCATGGGGCAACTAAATAAAACGCGTTAACAAAACACAAAATGATGATCTGCTTCCTGACGTAGCTACACCTTGCTCCCTTACTATTCTTCCCCTTGCTCTAGCTTGGGGGACGCTTTACTCCTCGCCTGTCACCTTCAGGATTCACTCCCGTTCTCCCATCGACCCTGCTGGGACCAGCGGTGATACCCACCCTGATTGTAAACCCCTCGGGGCTCTCCTAGGGTCTTCTCCCTCTGGCGTGGCTTCCTCCTCACCCCGGTTGTCCCAGTACTCCCACCTGGGATCTGCTGGGGCTATGGGTGCAGCTCTAGTTCTGTCCCTGGGTCCGGAGTGCCTGTTGCTCCCTCGCCATCCCATGCGTGCTCCTGTCGGGGCACTCTGCCCCGCACTGCCGACCTCTGCCCCCGGCTCATCAGGATCCTCTTCTCTCCCTCAGGTGGCTACAGCTCCCCTCTCTTGCTGCTCTCCTTTCCCTTCTCCGTGGCATTGTCTGCCATTTTTATTTCTGCTGGCTGGTGTTTGAGGCTGACATCCCTGGTCGGCCTTAATTGAATAAAGAGGTGGCTGATGAGCCACACGGGCTCTTCCTTCCGCCCCTGCTGTGCTGCATCTCCTGCTGCCGGTAAGTATTTCTCGTTACTTCTTTCCCTGGGACGTATACTTTTTACTTCAGTCGTGGTAAAAGAATTGCATACTTTAAGCATGTTAGCTCCAGTACTTGAATCAAAGAGTCTGAATCTTTAAAAACTTTTAATGTTCATCTCCGCACTAGTCCCCTAGATGCACCTATCTGCTGTTGTACTTAATCTTCCGGCTGAGGGTCCTTCTCCAAGCCAGTCAATGATGATCCAATATCAGCTGAAGGGACTTAGCACTCTTTTTGTTTGCTCTGAAATGCTTCTGCAACACTCCTTACTACCCTTATATGCTAAACTGTGTTGTTACATAGAATAATAGTGCTATAGCAGTATAATGTATGATCCTTTGCTGATGAATACTAATGATATTTTGGAATTTTGAGGTTTTCAGTTGCTGGTTATGAGGTTTTCAGTGCCCTGTGTGTAGTATTCAAGCCTTCTGTTTGTTTTTTCTCACCTTCTTGAAATAGAAGAAATTATCAGACTTCATATTTTTTTCAGACATTTTAGTCTGCGTCATGTTTTACTTTTACTAATACTTTCAGAATTAGTCTGAGGTCTTACCAAAGGCGAAAAAGCTAACTGTGCATGGGATCCATCTTAATGTTAGGATAAGCTTGAGAAACTTTCAGAATCTTCCTTGCATTCAGGGTCTTTGACAGTTTTTTTTTCTACTGCTGATGTTTCTTAGTGAACCAAACATGCCAGTCATCAAATGTCAGAGTTAAATGTCCCCTGGCTTTAACCTGCCTTTTTTGGACAAGATTACTGAGAAGGTGACATTGAGACAATTGACAGTATCTGGAAACTGTATTTATTTATTCCCTATCAACCTGGATTAGGTAAGTGATAGTATGGAGCCCAAATAGTTCTTATGGGTGATGACCCTCTCCTAGAAATGAACAAGATCGGGTGGCCCTACTGATTTAAACCTGTCAGCAGGCTTTGAATGATACCTTTATAGACTATTCCTTGCTGAATAGATTGTGACCTAAGCCTGGATAGAGAGGGGTATTTCTGAGTAGCAATATTCTTTCTTTTCAGAGCGTTCCAAGAAGGTGAAATTGAATAATAATTCACACAATGTGGGGGGAAGTGGGGGTGTATCTATTTTCATTGTACCTTGAGCAGTTCTGCTTGGGAGAGTCTTTTTGCCATCATTGTCTACTTAATGCATGTGTAAGGGTGCTGGTGGAGAGCGTAGTTTGGGCTGTGATGCTAGTGTTGTAATGTTGACTTGTAGATCACCCTTCTTTGCGTCAGACAGTAATTTCCAGATGCTTGGCTGACATGCAGACTTGGCTGAATGCAAACTGGCCAAAGCTCAAACCATATTACAGTAAAATCCCTGTTATCCGGCATGTGTGGGAAATGCTGGGTGCCAGGTATGTAAAAATTCCAGTTATTTCAGGCAGATAATGCAGAGCAGCAGCAATGCAGGGTGGTGGGTCGTGGCAGCAACCACTGTGTGTGAGCTTTCCCTGCCCCTGGCTTGTGTCCAGCTGGCCAGCCAGAAATTCCAGTTAATAGTGTTCCTGCTTGTAGAAGGTCAGATAACAGGGATTTTACTGTATTTGGACATCACAGAATCATAGAGAGAAGGACCGCAAGGGACCTATAAAATCATCACGTCCAATCCCCTGCCATGAACAGGAGTTAACTGGACTTGAACCAGCTCAACGAGGTATTTATCCAGCTTCCTCTTAAACACTGTCAGAGATGGTGACTGCACCACCTCTGCTGGAGGTGTGCACCAGCTTCTAGTTACCTGTACAGAAAAGAAGTTTGTTTCTTATGTCCAGCTGAAACTTCTCCTCTACTGGCTTGTGCCCATTGATCCGTGTCATCCTGGGGAGGTGGGGAGGGGGCTGTGTCTTTTCTGAAAAGTTGTCCACCTGGGGCCTGGTGTTCTCAACATATTTGTAGGTGACTGTCAAGTTGCCTCTTAGCCTTCTTTTGCTCAGGTTAAACAGTCTCAGATCCCAAAGTCTCTCCTCATGGGGAAATGTTAATGTTTAGCTTGTAGAACCAAATAAAGGATTTTACAGATAGCTTCTGTCCTTTTGTACCCACCATTCCTATCTTTTGAGAAGTTTGACACCCTTTATTTAAGGGGTGGGTGCTCTAGGAGTGCTTTTGGGTCCCTCTTAGTTGTAGGTGGGTCTGATAATATAGTGGCTCTTTTCATTTCTGATTTTGCAATGATTGACTGTTTCCCTTGGAGGAGGTCTTTGCCAGAACTACATTTTTTTTTCTGTTGTGTCCAGATTGTTTTGCTGCAATCGGTGGTTAATGGGGCTCTCGTAGTCCAATTGGAAGCTTCATCTGATGTAGACTATGACAAACCAGTTAAGTAATTAAATAGTGGGATAGGTTGTAAGGAACACATTTGTGACAGTGAACAATAGGTTTTATTATGCTCATATTTTTCTGATTTCTTTTCAAGACACATTGTACTGAACATTGCAGCTGTATATATGGTTCAGGCTATAAATACCTCAGACTGCCTCTGTCCTATGCATTTTTGCAGCAACTGAGGTCTCTTTCTGTGAAGTTTGGTTTTTTATTATGCCGGTCAATGCAGTGTCTGAATATTGTGTATGAGAACTAAAGTCTGTCCTTGTGTCCTGGAAGGACTATGTTTTCTGCTGTCCCCAGACCTGTTGCAGAAGGAAGAGAATCTGCCAGGGTAGTTGTTGCTGTTTTTTCTGCTGCAGGAAGACCTCTGCAAATGGTTCTCTTTCACTGTATATTGAAGAATGGAATACATGCGCTCATTCCTCCTGACTTCTGGTGTAGACATGCCTGGGCTAAGCAGCAGAAATACACCAAGTTGCATTTTTCTTGTTAACGATGGTATTCTTAGATCAGCGTGAAGACAAAGTAGGCTGTTTCTTTTTTAAGGCAATGAGACTCGAGCCCTAAAACTGCATCCATTACTGGATGCAGAGCTAGCTTAATGCAAGCAGCACTAGTATGATCGTATTTTTCTCCTACCTCTCATCTGCTGGCTCCATTTTGGAGACATATGGCTGCACATTTTATGAGCTGTATCTTCCACTGTTAGCTGTAAGTAGAAAACATTATGGTAGTTCACTGTGGAAGTGATTAAAAGAATGGATTGCTGTGGTCAGGTCTGCCACTGAGAGGAACAGGTGAAATCCTGCCAAATAGTAATGAAGAAAAGATTATTTTTTGGCCACTGCCTCCATCTAAAGTGCCCAAGAACTAAGATGTAAGTTTGAGCTTGCACCTAAGGATGTGGGGTCTAGTTCACAATCTGGTGAAATCTATAGAAAGACTCCAGTTGGCAACTCCCACCACCTTCAGTGTTCTTTGGGTTCTGCCCATAATGTGTACTTTTTACTTTCCAGTATTCAAGAAGTGGGGGCCTTGATGTGAGTGTTCATGCTTGGACACAGAATATACATCTTCTGTGAATCTATTTAATATTTTTGAAAACTTACTAATGTGCATAATTAAAAGATTATTATTTTAATGAAGCTTCTGCTTGAAAATGAGTTAACAAAAACATTGCCCTAAATGTCATTGAATATGGGTCATTAAACAGAGATGGTAAGCATCTTTTGATGCATATTTCTTAAGTTGGTAATTTGTTAGCTATTTTCAGTTGTAATGTATATTCAACATGAAGGAATTTAAATAAACTGTAATTAAAGTATTTTTTTTCTAAATCTGTAGGAATATTCCCCTAAATCCTATGCATTTAATAATATGTTATAGTTTTAATGACCAATTTCTAGTACTACATTTATTGTTATTACTGGGGCTCTATAATTTTATTTATTTATTTTTGTTTATTTTCCCTTGGAGTTCTATCTTAAATATTAAAAAGACTGCCTGTAGTCTAACTTCCTGTTGGACTGCACAAGATCCTCCTAAGTGTGATTAGGTCCTGGACCTGAAAACATAAGTCTGAGTCCTTAATTATGAATATGCAGTCTTTTAGGCAAAGAACAGTATACCTACAGTATGACTTCCTGAATTGGGAGTATATCTTTGAATATACTGGAAAGAAAGCAGGAAAGAACCATGGTATACTGATGGCATGCAAGTAATTTTTGGAAGAGATGCCCCACACAGTCCTTTTGCAGCATATATTCCCATTATTCCATGTGTTTTTAGCTAATGGAGTAGGAACACAGCAGTAAAAACTCGCACCTTAGCAATCATCTTTTTGGTTAGTAAATTTGCAGAGACTAATAAGATGTTTTAATATGTGATGCTATATTTTAGCAGCTATCTGTTGTAACTATTAAATTACAGTATTGGCCATTAAACTTTCTTATTAATTGCTGCAAATTTGGTTCTGAAAAGGTGATTTACACCCCCCCCCTTTGCCCTCAGGGAAGTGCTATTAGCTTCAACAGAAGATTGCTTGTGTCGTTCATTTCATTTTATAAACTGAATGAAGAGTCCTTGCAGTGTGGTGTTGGGTGTTCCTGGCGGCAAGGACATTAAAAAACAGATGGGAGTAGGGATGGAAAGGAAAACATCAAATGAGAAAGTTGGAAGCAAAGGAGGATGATTTAATAGATTCCAGTGAATGTGGAAGAGGGGAAAATGTGGGTATGTGAAGCAGGAAGAAAAGGACTATAAGTAAGAGGTATAAAATAAAGTAACCTGCTTTTTGCAGTGCAAAGATTTGTATACAAAGCTCTTAGTAATGCCCATGGAAGCATAATTTTTCATGTGCTGGATAAAGCTTTGATTTTTACTGTCTTGGCTTTTTTCCCCCCAGTTCTTTCCAAGTACATTTTGCTTAGGATTTTACCTTTAGATTCTTTCTGGACTATGGTATCACTTTGTATGATCATGATTCATCATCACCCATGTATTTCACTTCAAAAAGTGGAACAGTCAAGCTTGTATTGAAACTTTAATAGCAATTAATGGCAATACAGTTCTCTTAGAAACTGGCCCATGAATATAAAACTTTCATCCAGGACAGGTGGAAAAGATAAGAACAGATTTGTGCTGCATTTATAGCAAAATGCTAGCACTAATTTTTGATCTAGCCTTTTCACAATTATGCCTGTGTACAGATTTGGTCTCTGCTACGTTGGAGGATAGCAGATAGTGGTATTCACTTTACAGTTTTGCAAGGGGCGAGGCCACCAGTGGAATGGGTATCCTGGAAAAGCCAAGGAAGATTTCTTAATCCATAATTAATCGAGTCTCTTCACTGAAGCAAACCCTTAAGAAGTTTGGGTGAAATTTGTGTGACCCTTAAGAAATAATTAACTAAGTTTCAGTAGACTCCTTTATTCATGTACTTT
Source organism: Crocodylus porosus (assembly GCF_001723895.1). Taxonomy (NCBI): domain Eukaryota; kingdom Metazoa; phylum Chordata; order Crocodylia; family Crocodylidae; genus Crocodylus; species Crocodylus porosus. The sequence continues at coordinate 148,651,138 of NW_017728906.1, read as the reverse complement.
AATTTGGAATTCCCTTCTCCCCTAATACAGCTTGTCTAAATGTGTGTGTGTCTGTGTTTTGAATTAAAATGCCCTACATTCACAAGCACTTCTTGTGGATTGGATAATCCAGTTTGTGAACAGATTGAATTAATTTCTGGATGACTGTAAAATAAGATTTTTATGCAAGCATCTGTATTAGCTTAGTCCTACTGGACAAACTTGAGAGTCCTCCCACCTCTGTCCCATATGGCATTGCATCACAGGGATGTGCCCTGCTGCTACCAGCTGCAGCTTGTTGCTGGAGGGGGTCATTGCCTGAGTGGCCAAGTGCCGCACTTAGGCACCCTGGGACACATTGGCCAGCTGGACCTGATCTCCATGGCTAGGGATATTATCTAACCATCGGCAGTGGCTGCCACACCTGCCCGGTAAGCTGCACATAGGGAGGAGGTGTGGGGGGCAGGAGATGCCATAGTCACCTGTTCCCATGCCAGCTCACCAATCCATCCCCAGGCTGCATGCCTGGAGCTAGGGGCCCCTCATGGGAGGTTTCATAGTAGCTAGGGTCAGGAAGGACCTGAACAGATCATCTAGCCTGACCCCCTGCCAGAGGCAGGAATGAATGCTGGATTTACAAGTCCCCAGACAGGTGATCATCCAACCTCCTCTTGAATTTGGGCAAGGTAGGGACAAGGACTACTTCCCTGGGAAGTTGGTTCCAGATTTTGGCCACCCTAACTGTAAAATATTGCCTTCTGATCTCTAACCTAAACCTATTCTCCATCAGCTTATTACCATTATTCCTCGTCACCCCAGGTGGTGCTGGGGAGAAAAAGGCTCTACCTATTTCCTGTTGATCTCCCCTGATGAGTTTGTAGGCAGCCACCAGGTCCCCCCTCAGCCTCCTCTTACTGTGGTTGAACAGGTTCAGGTCCCTCAGTCTCTCCTCATAGGGCCTGTCCTGCTGCCTTCTCACCAAGCGGGTAGCCCTTCTCTGAACCCTCTCCAGGCTGGCCACATCCCTTTTGAAGTGCAGTGCCCAGTACTGGACGCAGTACTCCAACTGCGGCCTGACCAAAGTCACATAGAGGGGGAGTATCATCTCTCAACTGGCTTGAGATGCATCTCTGGATACACAACAAGGTATGGCTGGCCTTGCTGGCTGCTGTCTGGCATTGGCGGCTCATGTTCATCTTGGAGTCCATAATGACTCCAAGATCCCATTCTGTCCCTGTGCTTTCAAGAAGGGAACTCCCCAGCCTGTATGTATGCTGTGGATTCCTTCTCCCAAGGTGCAGCACCCTGCATTTGGCTACGTTGAAACTCATCCTGTTCTCATCTGCTCACTTTTGTAGTCTGTCTATTTGCAGCCTTTCTTTCCCTTCAAATGTGTCCACCTTGCCCCACATCTTAGTGTCACCAGCAAACTTGGACAGCATGCTTTCCACCCCCTTGTCCAAGTCACTGATTTTTAAACAGTGTGGGCCCAAGGATGGAACCCTGGGAGACCCCGCTGCTCATATCTCACCAGGTTGAGTATAACCCATCCACCACTACTCTCTGGGTGCGCCCCCTCAGCCAATTTTTTACTTATCCAAATGTGTAGACATCAATGGCACAGTTGCTTAATTTATTGATGAGGATGGGGTGAGAGACAGTGTCAAAGGCCTTCTTAAAGTCTAGAAAGACTACATCCACGGCGACACCATCATCCAAGGATTTAGTCACCTGGCCATAAAAGGCAACCAGGTTGGTCAGGCAAGACCTGCCTTTGAACCTATGCTGATTGCCCCTGAGCATGATCTCCCCTGCTGGCTCTTGGTTGGGGGCCCTTCCCTTCCCTCCTTGTCCTGCATGGCTGAGCTCTGCTGCCCCACCCCCCTGCCAGAGTTTCCCTCCCCCAAACATGCAGGAAGACATTTCAAAATTTTATTGAGCATGTACCTGTCTTCCAGCTAGGCAGCCAGTAGCCTGTCACACGTGGAGAAACTCGTTGATAGCAGCAGCATCTCCTTGGCTCTAGGGTTAGGTAGAGATACCCCTCCAGGTGGCACACATTACAGGGAAGTTTGGACTTGTCTTGGGGCACCATCGAAGCTCAGGACCCTGTGCCAGGTTCTCAGTTGCCCCTTTGCGAGAACCATTGCAATCAGTAGCAGCAGGGCATAGTGGGTTGGGCAGCCCTCAGAGCGCTCAAATAACTTGTTGTAGCATGCTTGGGCAATTCTGACCAGGGGCAAGCTTGGGGCACAGTCTGCATGCAGTGGCATCCTGCGTGCGGTGGGGCCCCTAGCCTGGGGTGCCTCTCCAGAGAAGCCTGTCTGGGGGAGGGGAGGGGAGAGGAAAGGGCCATTGCCAAGTCTGCATCCTAGCTGGCCAGGAGCCCCTGACTCAGAACAGGGGTGCCACAGGCCTGGCAGCATGGGAGCAAAGTGTCTAACCTATAGGGAGTAGAAGTTGTGGGGGGAAGAATCACTTTGGTGCCACTGTGGCAGGTTTGGAGCTGCCTGTGGCAAGCGGCTTCCCTGCCCCCACTGCAGAAGCAGGGAGGAAAGGCTGTTCTGGTGGCCACTGTCACAGTGCACTCAGGTGCCCTGTGCCTGAAAGTGGAGATGGCTCAGGAGAGACCCCTAGTGGCAGGAAGGGGGAGGCTGTGCTGCCAATCACCAGGGCTGCGCAGGTGCTGGTTGCCAGGGGCAACCAGTAAAACCAGCTGACAGGAAGGGGCAGGGCTTAGCCCTTCTTAAGCCCAGGTAGGAGGCCAGGAGAGCAGTTCCTCTCCAGCAGCTGTGGTACTAGGAACTCAGCTAGGATAGACAGAGGGGAGAACTCTGGTGATGTGAACATTCCCTGGTTGCTGCTGGGGCTGGGGAGACTACCCTGTAGTAGGGAGTGAATCTGGTTTGATCGGACAGTCTATTTTTTATGTTGTAGCCCAGGGGCTTTGTGTTTTTATGTTCACTGTTTTAACTGGAGGACCGGGTGAGGCTATTAGGGGTTGGAGGAGGCCTCATAGGGACTCCCCAGTAGCATGGGGGTTCCTGGCACTGGAGAGGGTGTAGCATTTGTGGGGTGCATTGGCCCCAGCCCCAGAGTGAGAGGGGGGGCAGCGAGGAGCCGCAGGAGTAAGCAGGCTGTTGGCCCATTACAGGAGGGTGGAGCCACTCCCGGAAAGGCTCTGATAGTGATACTCCTGTCACAGCCACCCATTGAAGGGGCTGCCTGGGCAACTTACCATGGCCCCTGGGTACCTGTCTGCACATAACCCCTAAACCAAGGGCAGGTAACGCACAACCCCTATGGACAGTGTGGGTTATCTTTGAAATTTTGTAAACTCTCACAATGCCCCTTTCTGCCCTTGCTCTGCAGAACCAGCTGTTGCATGCAGGGCAGAACCCCCTGGCAGCACAGGAGATGGACCCCCAAGGATGACTTCAGCCTCTGCAGGTGTGTTCCTCACATGCACTGCCTCTGCCAGAGCCTGGATTAGACAGTCTTCCTTGAGGGAAGAGAGTTGGACCTGGTGCTGAGAGCTCTGTGAGATGGACTAGGTGGACTACAGGACTGCAGGGTGTACCTCGTCCTCCTGCAGAGGCTCGAGACTTAGGAGTAGCAATACAAGGTGGTGTGCTGGGCAGCAGCCATCAGTGAGGAGAGTTACTGTGTTCTTAGTATGGTTCCGGCCTTGGCAGTGTCTGTTGCCATGCCTGGCATCCAGGCCCTGGCCTTCCCCTGGCAGCCACCTGTGGGCCTGCCGCAGGCTTCCCAGTGGGCATGGCAGAAGGTGCTATGCCAGCTGCAGCAGGCAGGGTCCCCAGCCCTGCTGCAGATCCTAGCCCCCCGGCGCCTTGGCCACCCACTGTCCACCACCTGCCCTGGCTTAATGTGGCCTCTGAGTAGGAGGTGCCCACGGTGGGACCAGCTCCCTATATGGGGTCTGCTGGCCCCAGCCCCATGGAGGAGGAAGGGGAGTGGACTCAGTGGGCTGGACAGTGCCCAACCTGGTCCTGGGCCAGCCTCTGGCTTACCAGCCTTGCCACAGCATCTAGACCTTGAAAGCCAGGGTGCTAGGCACTTCCCTCCAGGCCCTGTGCCGTTAGTGCCTCCTTCCCACTGTTCCTCCCCTGACACTTTTCAATAAACACTGTATGTAGTTTCACGGGGATGAGGGTTCTTTATTAGTGGTGTGTATTGGGGATAGTGAGAGGGGTATCTGTTGTTGGGAGGGTAGGGGGCATCTGTTGTGCTGGGGAGGGAGATAAAGTTTAGGGTTTGACAGCTGTCTGTAGTGTGCATGTTCTTGGGGTTGCATGTGGACTCAGGGTGTGTGGGCAGTCGCTCAGATGCCCTACTGTAGGGGTTGGTGGAGGAGGCAGTCTGTGAGCACCTTGTGGATACTGTGTCCTGGCTGCCGCTGTTGGATGTATGGCTCACCCAGGTCTTCAGGGGAGCTGGGCCATCATCACTGGCACCACAACTCGCACTCCTGCTGCCAAAAGTCCTTGTTGTCATGCTTCCTCCACCCAGGTCTCTCAGAAGAGTTCTCCCTGGGCCTCACAGATGTTGTGCAGTGTGCAGGCTGTGATGATGGCTCTGTGAACTTAAGGTGGCCTGTGAAGGTGCTCCAGCATCCCTTGAGGCAGGTAGCCCAGGTTGGTGGGTGTGTGGGACCACGGGCTGGGCCAGGGCCATGGTGGGGAGGACAGGGTTGAGAGCCATTGGGGCCAGGTGGCCATCGTTTTGGTTCTGGAGAATGGCTAGTGTGGTGGTGAGCAGAAGGCCATGGTGTGGGCTTCTGCTGCTGGGAGGAGGGTAAGGAGAGTCCATGGCATGTTAGGCACAGGCGCTTGGGACTGCATCCTGGAGGGGTGTCAGTGGGTCAGAGAAGTGTGTGGCCAGGGAACAAAGGGCAGGGCAGCCTTTAAAGATTGGGGCTGGCACTTAGGCAGCTGCAGCCAGAGCCTGGACCTCCTGCTGGCTGCTGTAGGGGGCAGAACAAAGCAGAAGCAGCCCTGGTCTGAATTGCTCCATGGTTCAAACCCTGGTTGCTGCTAACCCAGGTGCATGTGTAGATGCTGCACCCAGGAGTAGTTTACTCTGGAGCAGATTGGTCCAGAGTTTATTCAGTCTCATTAATTGCACATGTAGACATGTTCACTAGGAATTACCTGCTGTTTACTTGTTAGCTCTTTACTTCTCTGGGGTACAGTTGGCTAGATATCATCTCATTCAGATACTGGCAGCAATGCTACGTTTGCAGTTAAGCTTGTCTGGAATCATTTACTTGAATTAACATTCTGGCAGTGTCAGAGCAGCCACGTCTTGTGCATGTACATAGAACTAAGCAGAGGTCCTGCATTTCCTTTCAGCTGCTGGGCAGGAAATTTCCTTAGTAGCAGTCACTTTAATGTGAGTATAAGCAGGCATCTGTCTTAGGATGCTACTCAGTGCTGCTCCCAGAACACCGTTCAATGCTGGAGCAAAAGGAAATTGCTTTGACAGAATTAAAAAAAAAAAAAAAAAAAGTACTGACACAAGACTTGGCAGTGGCCTAATTGTCTTTGCACAGCTGGACAGAACTTTTGCCAGGGTGGAGACTACTAAACCTCAGTATGCTGTGGACCTTACTGAAGGCATCAAAGATACTGTAGTCCCAGAACCTCCTCTAACAGGTTGAGATGCCTTTAGAAAGAAAGGTGTTTTTTCTCAAGAGTCCAAGGAAGGAACTAAAGAAACAGACTGCTCCTGATAGCCAAGCAGGCAACCAGCCTGGTTGTAATGGGAACTGAGCTTTTGTGATAGTATTATAATCTCTATTACTGTACAGCTGTAGGGCTGGTTTAACAAATATTTGTTCCTAGGGCTTGATAGTTACTGCTGTTTTGGACAGATATAAATTGAGAATCTTTTCCAACTTCTACACCCTTATCGGCTTGGCACTACTTATTTCTACAAAAACTTAACGATACCAGGGCCCTAGGCATACCAGAACCAATCCCAATCCCAATCCCTGCTTTCCAACTTCTTTGAATGTTTCTGTTTCCTTTGGGTTGATGTGTTCATCTTTTCCCCAAAATGTACAATACCAGATGTTTGGTGTAGTGGTTTAACAAACCACTGGTGTTATTGAGCAAATGGGCAACTAAATGGCAGATGAAATTCAGTGTAGATAAGTGTAAAGTGATATACCTGAGCAAAAATAACCCAAAACTATACCTACACTATGATGGGCTCTACATTAACTGTTACCACAAAAGAAAGTTTTGGGAGTCATTGTGGACAGTTTGCTAAAATCATCTCAGTGCTCAGCAGCTGTAAAAAGGCAAACAAAATGTTGGGGATTAAGAAGTGAATTGTAAACACAACTGAAAGTATCGTTATGCCCCTTTTATAAATCCATGGTGCATCCATACCTTGAATAATGTCACCAGTTCTGGTTCTCACACCTCAGAAAAGATGTAGAAGCACTATAGAAGTTACAGATAAGGGCAGCAAAGATGGTGTCAGTTCCTTGTATGGAGGTGCTTCTGTATAAGGTGAGACTAAAAAGGCTTGGCCTATTCAGTTTAGAAAAGAGACACTTGGGGAGGATGGACATAAGGTTTACAAAATACTAAATGCCAAAGAGAAAGTAAATAGGGATTCCTTATTTACTATCTCTCACAATACAAGAGCTAGGGGTTAAAAAATGAAACTAGTAGGTAGTAATTTTAAAACTAACAAAGAGAAGTTCTGTTCTATAACGTGTGTAATTAAAGTGTGGAACTCATTGTCACCAAGGCTAGTTACAGACAGTCAAAGAGCCTGAGGCTGAATCGATTCAGTCTTTGCAGGTTAGTCTAAACTGCACAGATTAAATTGAAACAGAAGTGAGCAGTCATTTACCTTTGATTCAAGTAATTTAGCTACATGCCTGCAGTGGCTAAGGCCAGAAGCCAGGGGGTGCTAGAGCATGGCTTTCTGGCTGTGTTCACTACTTCTTCCTACTGCTCCCAAGGTTTCTGGGATTTGCAGTCTGGATTTACAGCAGCAGGACTCTGCAGCGTTGTTTATAACTTCCTCTTCCTGCTTCCAGGTGTCTCTAGGATTTGTAGTCCACAGTTGCAGCCAGCAGTAAGTTTGAGTGGGGCTAGAGGTGTTTAACCTCCCTCCCTGGCCCCAGACCCCAGCGGGGGTTTGCCTGGGGGGTGGTTAGTCCCCTTGGTGCAGACTGGTGCAGAATCCCTAACTAGGCTTGCCCCCTTGCCAGTCAGTCCTCACCACTCCAGCTAGGAAGCAGAGGGGTGGGGCCAGCCCTGCTCTTTGGAGCAGAGAGCACAGCCCAGCCCAGGGCTGGAAAGCATGTTGGGATGCTGGGGGACTGTGATTTAACTTGAACCAGGAAGAGGTCTAGAACAGAAGTTTCGTAAACTGGTTTGACCCAGATCAGTTAAGTCTGCTACTATATTCAGCCAGGTTGATCTTAAACCAGTTTCAGCCATTTTGAAACTGGTTTATGTGCACTGACCTTGTGTTCTGTTACAGGTTTAAACCAGTTTCTGATTGCTTAAACCAGTTTATGTGTAACTTCTGACCCTAGCCCAGATATTGTGAAAACTGACAGGTTAGCCTCATTCAAAAATGGATTGGACAAATTCTTGGACAAAAGGAGCATCAGTAGTTATGGAGCAGAGGAATTGGGGATGCAGCCTCTGAATCAGAAGTTTCTAGACCTTAAATGCTGGAGCTTGCAAGTAAGAGGGGAGCAGTGGGGAAATAAAACCCTGGTCGTACCCTGTTCATTCTTCTTTTCATCCTCCACTCTGCCTGTGTGTGACACAGGTCTCTGATGTGCCAGGGGTCACAGGCTGCAAGTTTTAGCACAGGTACTCTATAAACACACTTTCAAGGAGCACTTTTGTACCTACTTATGTATAGCACAGACTTTTTTTTTTTTAACTATTGTTTTTTTGTGTTCCAGGTTGAATTAGCCAAATTAGTTCCAAATCCTATTGACTGAGCAGAACTATGCATGTTGTTAGTCCAAAGCCAAATATAGTTCATTGGGGTGGGCCCCAGTAGAGTTAACAGCATTTCTAGCCATTGTGACCTCATAACTCGGAACTGCTCAGTATGTATACGTACTCGAGATACCCTCCATAAAGGAGCCATGTGCTAATTAGACCCCGTTCATGCCTGGAACCAGGTGTTCTTGTCTTGGTTCCTCGGATGCTCCAAAAATTTGTTGTCAGATGAGGTGCAGGGCAACCTGGTCTGTCTTCACTTCGTGGAGGATGGAGCCACACTAATCATATGCATGAGACTGAGAGAGGGGGTGATAGAGGGATTCTACGTGAACTGTTTGGGGTCCCATTTGATGTTTGCCAGGCATTTAAGGGTGGTGAAGAAACCTGACTCATTGGAAATGGGACAGAAAAGGCACAGCTCATTTGTGGGAGTGAAGAGGCAGTGAAAAAGTATGCAGTGTCATGGCTCACTATAACTTGAAAAAGGGTTGGTGCTGCAAGGGACAGCATTAACTGTGCAGTTTATTCAGAGGGGCTGTACTGGCTTGTCCTTGTTGTAGGCTTCCATTAGCATGTCCTGCTCATAGCACAGTCGAGGACTATTAAAACAGGGCTGAATGAAATGTACTGGTACTACAGAGAGACAGAAGAGATTGATGGGAAAGAAATGGCAGACCTCATATGGCAGAGAGGCGACTGGCATAGACGTGTTCAGAGGTCAGTTCTGAAAGGACAATGTGCGATAGCACTGGAAAGGTGATAGGTGTGTGTGTGCAGTGGGACTATAATAGCTTAACTGTCAAAGTATATTTTGATCTGCCAAGTGAATTGTAGTGGTCATTTGACAGGTTGTTGGTGGGGGTGGTGTTTTTGGGTTTTTTTGCAAATAAATAAAATCAGCATATCAAATGTAGCATTTTTGGCACCAAGGGGAGGGTGCCAGGCTGGTATTATAGTACCTCCAGGCCTGGTGCCAGTTCCTTCTAGAGGGAATGCCTGCTTTTTTTTTTTTTTTTCCTTTTTTTTTAAGAGCCAAAAAAACCCCAAAACAGTTTCCATCAGCATGTTTCCCCAACATGGACTGTGTTTTATAGTTCTGCTCAGTGCTGGCTGCATGTAACCTACTTCATATTTAGTTCCCATTGCTGAGCACATGTTGCTTCTGGGAGAAGTTTAATTTCATAGATTTCTAGGGTCAGAAGGGACCTCAGTAGATCATCGAAACCGACCCCCTGCCCTAGGTAGGAAAGAGCACTGGGGTCAGATGACCCCAGCTGGGTGCTTTTCTAGTCTCCTCTTAAAGACCTCCAAGGTAGGGGAGAGCACCACATCCCTTGGAAGCCCATTCCAGATTATGGTCACCCTTACCGTAAAGAAGTTTTTCCTGATATCTAATCTAAATCTTCTCTCTGTCAGTTTGCGGACATTGTTTCTAGTTACCTCAAGGGGTACTCTGGTAAACAGAGTATCTTCTATTTCTTGCTCCTGCCACCTCCACCCCCAAATGAATTTATAGGCAGCCACAAGATCACCTCTCAGCCTTCTCTTGCGGAGGCTGAAGAGGTCCAGGTCTCTCAATTTCTCCTCAAAGGACCTTACCTGCAGGCCCTTAATCATGCGAGTGGACCTCCTGTGGACCCTCTCAAGGTTATCTGCATCCCTCTTGAAGTACAGTGCCCAAAACTGGATGCAGTACTGCAACTGCGGCCTCACCAATACTGAGTAGAGGGGAATTATCACCTCCTTAGATCTGCTCGTGATGCACCTGCTAATGCATGACGGAATGTGGTTAGCTTTACCTATCACTTCGTCACATTGATGACTCATGTTCATCTTGGAGTCTACCATGACTCCGAGATCCCTTTCTGCTGCTGTGCTGCTTAGGCAGGGGTGGGCAAAACATGGCCACGGGCTGGATGCTACCCACCAGGCCAGTCTATCTAGCCCATGGGGCCCCTAAAAAATTTGAAATTTAATATTGATATGCCCCTGGCTGCCTGTCATGTGGCCCTTGATAGTTTGCCAAAACTCAGTAAGCGGCCCTCCACCCAAAATAATTGCCCACCTCTGGCTTAGAGAGTCATCCCCCCAGTCTGTAAGTGTATTGTTGATTCTTTCTCTGTAGGTGCAGCACTTGACACTTACCTTTGTTAAACTGCATCCTGTTCTTTTCTGCCCACTTTTCCAACCTGTCCAAATCTGCCTGAATCTGTTCCCTTCCCTGCAGTGGGTTTACTTTGCCTCATAATTTCGTGTCATCTGTGAATTTGGACAGCGTGCTCTCCACTCCCTCATACAAGTCACTGATGAAGATATTGAACAGCACTGGTCCAAGGCTTGAATCTTGGGGGACACCACTGCCCACATCTTTCCAGTCGATACCGACACGTTCACCACCACTCTCTGGGTGCATCCCATAAGCCAATTTGCTACCCACCGGACCTTGTAATCATCTATGACACAGCCACTTAGTTTATTTATAAGAATGGGATGAGGTATTGAAGGCCTTTTTGAAATCCAAGTAAATGGCATCTACTTTGATTCCTTTGTCTAAGCATTTGGTGACCTGATCATAAAAATAAACAAGGATAGTCAGGCAGGATCTACCTGCTAGGAATCCACGTGGGTGGTTGCTCTTCAGTATTGTTTTTCCTGCTGGACTCCCACAAATGTGGTCCTTAATTTTTTCAAAGGTTTTTCTGAGGATTGAGGTGAGACTAACTGGCCTATACTTACCCAGCTCCTTTTTTGTCCCCTTCTTGAAAATTGAATGACACTGGCCCTTTTCCAGTCCTCTGGGACCTGTCCTGAGTGCCAGTTGTGCCAGTGGTTTCATCTATGACAGTGGCCAATTCCTTCACCACCCTTGGATGAAGATCATCTGGGCCTGCTGATTTTGAACACATCCAGCCCCTCCAAGCGCCCCTTCACTAGGTTGGTGCTAACTGTTGGTGGGCTGATGTGCCCCTTGTGCCTGTCTATAGTCCAAATAGGAGAGATGTCCTTATCCACGTTCAGGAATACAGATGCAAAAAACTCATTGAAGAGCTCAGCTTTGTTCCTCCCATCTGTCACCAATTGCTCTGGTCTGTCCTGTAGGGGTCCTGTGTTGCCATGCACCTTGTTTTTGCTTCCTGTATACCTAAAGAAGGACTTTTTGTTCTCTGTAATTTTTGTCGCTAGCCTGAGTTCTATTGATGCTTTGGCCTTTCTAACTGACTCCCTGCAAGTATGAGCCAAGTAGGTATTTTCCTCTTTGGGTGGGTATCCCCTGCTTCCACAGTTTGTATGCCTTTTTTTTCAACCCTAGGCTTTCCTGGATTTCCCTGTTCAGCCAAGAGGGTTTCTTGGCTCCTTTACCAACCTTGATGTGCAGTGGGATAGTCCTCTTTGGTGCCCTAAGGATTGTTTCCTTGAGAAACAGCCACCCTATGTGTACTCCCATCTCACCAATGTTCCTGTTCCTGGGTACCTCACTTGCTAATTTCCTGAGCTCATGATAGACAATGTATTTAGTGAGATTTCCTAAATTCATAGTGATTATGAATAGCAGCATGGGTATTAGATGGGTTTGATTAGCATGGGTATGAGATTTCATATTCATAGTGAGTATGCGGTTATAAGACGAGAGCCTTTTTTCCCATGCCAGTTGGGGGGAAAGCACACCTTGTCTTATATTTTAGTAAATGTGGTATTTCCAGTGTTGGTGCGTGTGAAATAGGAGAGGGAGCAGATGGGCAAGGTATGCTTCTTTTTGTAGTGTTCTCAGGAGTGCTGTGGTACAGATATACTTTTGCTAACTGTAATCAGACTCTTGGCATCTATTAAATTTTGTGGTTTGTCCCAGTAACTGCAGGGTTCAGTTTTTGCCTTATCAGATTCATAGACTTCTTATTTCATTGCTTTCAGCCCACAGACTGCTTGTTTGCTCAGACAACTTTAGCTGTGCACAATGTTCTGAAAATATCTGCACCTTTGTCTCCCACCCTTCTGGTGAGGCTTCCTATATTGTTTTTACAGATGGCTGTGCAAAATACAACAAGGAGGCAGGTATTGTTTAGCTGCTTCTAGTCTCACAATTACTCAGTGCCATTTACCTTTCAGCCTTCCAAACAAATTTCAGTCTCCTACATGTGGTAAAATTGAACAAGTCCTTTCTTTTACTCAAATGACCACTAAAAGACTTTGGAAGCCATGGAGAAGAGGGTAAACTTAGGTCCCTGAATGGTAAGGATAATCCTGATGGCATTAATATCAATGGTACTCCTGGGAGCAAAAAAAGTAATGTGTGAGTTTTGCAAAACATTAGCATCGCCCCCGAAGAATAATAATAGCAGCTGTGCCATGGAGAAGACCACCAGGGAGAGCTATCTCCTTCTGTTCTAATATTAAAGATAGAGAACACATACATGGCATATCAGGTCCTCAGTATAGTTCAGGGTCCTCCAGTGTTCAAAATCATGAGTAACTTCCTGTGCATTGCCTCCAGTACATCTTTCTCCCCCACCTTTTTTTTTTTTTTTTAAATAGCAGCGCTTACCTCCATGATGGTAACCCTGACAGGTTGATCTACTAACCCCAAACTTGTTAGCTACTGATGGGTAGTAATCTGGGGTGCTGTAGTGGCAGGTTTCCATGTTGCAATGGACACATGTTCCCCTTGACATGGAGAAACTTCCTTGTTGGTGTGCCACAGCCTCAGACGTGATTGCTAAGTAGATCTCTGGGAAAGTGGCCTTTGCCTCCCTGAAATTCTGCTGCCATTGCTGATCATTCCAGTCACAGCACTATCCTTTCGTGCCAATCAGTGCTAGTTTCCTGAGCCCAGAGATGGCAGTCTGCTGAGTGAAGCTGTTAGAGGAAAGGCTCATCTATAAGTAGCTGCTCGATTTCATCTCACCCTCCCCCACTTACCCTTCCTTCTGTGTCCAGATGGGTTCTGCAGCATGGTGGCTGGCTGCCAAAGCTACCCGACTGTGTGATTGCACCTACATATGAAGCAACCTCATGCGTTAATGACTGTCAAGACTGTTACGCACAGCAGTGTTCCCTCTATGCTGGCTGACAGAAGTTTGAAAATGGCGCTGCCTTGCAAAAAAACGAAAAACCAACCCCGGCCAGATAAATCAGTAGAAGAAACATGGGGACTTGCTCATTTGATCTCATGTTCCAGAAGTCAAATAATTGCTGGGTAAGTATCCTAAATTGTGGTTTGAAGGGGAAAATTCCCAGAATGTATAGAACCCAGCAGCAGGAGAAAGTACCAGGCTCTAAAATACAGGGTGTGTCTACACGAAACATTTACTGCAGAGCTGCCTAATTAGTTCTGCAGTAAACATCTCATCATCTACTCATGCAACCCTATTAAGTTGCAGTGAACTAATAAACTCCTCAGCAGGATAGTACTCGTAAATACAAACACTATCCTGCTGCTGAGATTTTTACTCCGCAGCAGTGCACATGTAGACGCTGATGCAGCTGGCTGGGGCATGAGGGCACTTCAATGGGGGGGGGCTGCCTGCTGACTAGTTCCACACTGAAGCACCCTGATGCCTGAGCCAGTCCCTCTGCAGCATGTTGAGCTGGGTCAGAGCAGCCTTGGCTGGCAAACTGACTGCCCCCCCACCTCCTGCTCCAACCCAGCTCAAGATGCTGTGGTACTGGGCGCACGTTCAAACAGTATGCCTGAGAGCAATAAGCTGGTGCAATGAGTGTTGGAGTTTATTGCTTCAACTTAATTGCACATGTTGGACGTGCCCACAGAGTACTTCTTTCAGAAGGAGGCAGTATTGTATGTAGACACTGATTCCAAAGAAAGCAGATTAAAAACCGGTTGTGTGGACACAGTTATTTTTAGAGTATTTGTTCTGCAGCAGTTTGTGTGCAAAAACCATAAAATCCCAGGTCTTAGTGCTGGAATCCAAAAATCAGATGCGAGGAGCCAGAGGAAAATTATTTCCTGTCTCCACCCAAACAAATCATGGCTTTTAAGTATGCTGGGTACATTCTGTCACCGTGAAGTTTATCTTGCCCTTACCTGCAGCAGGAGTAAGGAGAAATAGTTCCACATGTAGGAAAATATTTCCATACTGTTATTGAGAGATAATCTGAGACTTTCTGTTGTTTGGATCAAAAGAGTAAAGTCAGAAGCATAGGCTGTGGATGGTTCATATTTTATTCTTTTCAAAAGTTATACAATTTTATACCTCTCAAAACTTTAGCACAATCCCCAGTATTAGTGTCATTGTTGCTTCATGGAAAATAACTGGTAAGGTCAGTGAACTGGAGTAACTTTTCCCTGAAAGCTACCAAATAAATACATGGGGGGACCTCCTAAATTTTTTTCTTCTAAGGTGCTAGACAGCATTCCTAGGATCTGATCTTTGCCACCTACTTCTCCAAGGCATAACTCGGGACTCTGTCCAGTAGAGCACTTAAGTGCCTGCCTAAATTCCCCATAGTTTGTCCATGTGCTCTATGTTGCTGGATCGGGGCCATGTTCTGAAGCATTACCAGTAAAAGCGTTTCTTTTCAGTTTGCCTGCTACCCAGAGAAGGTTCACGAAGGTCTTTTAGGCATTATCATCCATTTTTACCCATGCTGCTAGCACACAGCTATTTTTCTGGATGACTTTGTCATCTAATGGTGTACCAGGGAAGCTGCTCAAGCAGTGATGAACAGTTTTAACCATGCCCTGGAGATGTGTTTTTATCAACAACCTTGAGAGGAACAACCTGACTTCCCCTGTGAGTTACTAGTGAGGAGTTCTGGGGTCAAAGTAGGTATGAGAGTGACAATTTCTCTTCCTCCAGATTATTTCCTCAAGTTTCAGACGATGATCTCTCTCAGTCTTCGCTAAGAGTCAGCTGCAGATCAGACTTTCTGTATCTTTGTGTAAAAATGGTATTGAGTACAGAACTATTGCTGTGGTCAAAATAGAGGGGAAAAAAAGCCCTATAGGATATCAGTGATAATTCTTGGTGTAATTTGTCACTGATAAAATCATGTCCATGCATTACAGAAGTCTCCAATATTTATTTTTTCTTTCTCCCTAGCTGTTAACAGAAGTTCTTAAAGGTTGGGATTAGGGATCAGATCCCATCACACAATTGCCCTGCCTTTCATGCCGCATGCATGGCAGGACGTGATTTTTGGGGTTCAGGTCAGATCCCAATTGTGCCTTATTTATCAATGTAGTGGGAACCCAGGATCCTGATCTCAAGATTCCCTGCACAGGCAAGTTGAAAACTGGGTGACCAACTATGTACTGATTTTCAGCGAACTCTGGAATCACGCTAGGGCTCAAACTGGCGGCAGTGTGATCCCTAGAGCTGGCCAGTGATTAGCAGATTGTCACTTGGTAGGGACCACACCAGGGCCATCTTGAGGCCCTGTGTGGTCCCAGGGCCAGCTGACAGTCAGTGGATTGTCAGCTGGTGGGGACTGCACCAGGGGCCAGTTAGAGACCCTGTTGCAGACCTTGCTCTGCTACATGTTCAGTTTAAATCATAATGGAAACTATCCATAAAATCATTACACGTTTTTTGTGTAATATTTTTGTGGTTGGTTTCCCTTTTTGTGGTGCCGTTAATTCCCTGAACATGTGGCCAGATTACTATTTATGACCTGATTAACAGGCTAATTGTACCTTAAGTGTAACATCTGCACTGGGGGCCTTAGTATGTATCTGTTGTAAATTTGATCACATTTATTAACACGCCCACACGCCTACTTGTTGGAGTTACAATTTTTAAATTAAAGTTTTTAAATTCACTTTAAATACTATCTCTCTTTGAACACAAATTAAGGACACAGGATTAAAGTTGAAAATTGTGGCTGATAATTAGGCATCATCCTGGTGGATATATCATGATGGTATATAAAAGAATAATGTGTGATCTTACCTTTTCCAAGTGCCTGTAGTCCTTTGGCACAGGAAGATGAGTTGAGGACAGAATGTCAGGATGATTTTCAACCTGAGCTCTGAATTTGCTCTTTGCTTGCTGTTGTGGATTTGTGTCAAACTGTTAATACTTTAAAGTTGACTTCTTCTCTGGTCTGATGCTTTAAAAATGCCTAGCTATGCTTTTGTCCCATTAATTTTTGATAGTTTGGCTTTCTGCTGTTAAGCAGAAATCAAGTGTCCTGTTTTTATTCTTCTTTACCTTAAGAAAATACTTTAGATGCTAAACTGAAGAATATACATTTTAGTGTTTGTTCCACTTTGATGAATACTGTACTGTAGACTATTGGTTTATATATTTTTATGAATTACAAAAGTATTTTTTGATGTTTTACGTATCTACTGTTTATCCACACAACTGTCATCTTTTTCCTAGACAGTCTTAAATGTCATGATTGCCAATATTTCACTACTCCTTAGCTAGATTTACCCTGTGCAGCTTAGCCATTTTGTTAAATGTATGTCGGAGACTGCCAAATTTCAATTAAAGAATAAATTGACCCTTAGTTTCTTTTCCCCTAACACAATTTGCTACTTCAAAAATATTAGTCCGTTATGGAAACATATAAAACTGATGTCCATTTGTTTTGTGTTGTAAATCTGGCTCACATATTTGCTACCTAAAATAAGTGCTTAACATAAAGAAAATAATTTCCCAGAGGGAAACACTGCTGTGTGGGAGAAAAATATGTTTTCAGATCATCTCTAGAGCTTCCAAACAAAAGGGAGAGGAATAAAACAAGCTCTACTTGTTTTAGTAGGTCTGTAAATGCTGGGTGATACATGTGTCCAGTCAGACACATTTGAATGTTTTATATGTTCATGCATTTTTTTAATCGAAATGCATCGTGCAGTGAATATTTCAGAATGGCACAGACTTTGTGTGTATGGTGTTAGAGGCAGGTTAAATTGGACATGATTTACATTCTTTGCAACCCAACTGACATTTAGTATAGAATTTAGCCTATCATTTCAAATGCGTGGGCTCTGTGCTAGGTAGTTTGGTTTGTTATGATAACCTGGAGAGAATAGAAATGTGTAAGGTTCTTTCTCCTATTTTCACTGTTTTCATATCAGTTGTTGCTCCATGCTGTTTTTACTGTGTTTTATGAGACAAACTGAAAAATGTACTTAGCCAGTACAGGCAATTAAATGTATGCTGTCTTTTTATTCTGTATGCATATCCTTTCACAGTTAAATGCAATGTATGCTGTCCTTGTTTAGTGACCTGGGCTTGGGCTGTTTCACACTCAGTGCAATTTGACCATGAAAGAAGGAGATCTACATCTATACTTATGCATAAGATGGGATTGTTAAAACTGGGATAGCAAGGTTAAGTTAAAGATTGTATTGTCTTCTCATCATTTGTAGGCAGAAAAAATTTCAATCCTGAGATACAGGCTAGTTCTTTGTAAGGCCCTTGACCAGCTAATAAATGATATGGTTTAAGAAAGACCTGCCAAGTCGACAATTAATGAGAATTAATCCAGGAAGGAATGTTTTTAAATTTATAGTGTATGAAACTATTGTCCCCGGTTTTCTGCTGCTTCTTTTTAAAGTGTTTAAGCATTGGGAATCTGTCAGTGAGCTGCATGTGAATTAATCTGAAATGGTTCTAGAAATAGGAAACTTGCTTCCTATTTTGTGCATATTTTTGGAAAATGTTTGGCATTTTTAAAAGGAATGGTACAAATGTAATGCAGAAATGGGTTTGTGTATTATTCACTGGTTTTTATTTTCTGGAGATTTTTGGCATGTAGATAACTGTACATATGTAATTTATATAAACCTGTATCTGTGTGGTACCTACTAGAATATGTATACTTGTAAATTGTAAAATACCTATCTGAATTTCTGAGGTGCACTCTTATTTACTCATATTTACTAACCCCCCCCCCCAAACCCCCTGATTATACCTTCTTAGTTGACGGTGGCAGCAACAGTAACAGCAATGGCAGTGTCTCTCAATTTGATATGTTATCCTGTGATAATTTCTTAGTGATATAAATGTTACTGCTGCTTTCTTGCTTTCCATTGTGGAGGGTACTGCCAACCACCTTCATGTATGAACTGCATATACTATTATGAGGATATTTATATTATCATAATGCTCAAAAGTACTAGTTGTGAGCCAGGACCCCACTCCACTAGACCATGAGTAAAACACAAAAGCAAAGAGACTATCTCTAAACCAAATTGCTTAAAGTTTGAGGCACAAGGCAAAAGATGGATACAGATGGATGGGGTAGTACATGGAAAAAATGACAGCATTGGGCAGCAGTGTCAACACGTTAGTAATCTGTTGTCAAGCTTTTTTTTTTTTAAGCATTGGAGCAAAGGAGATTTTCAGAAAGGTTCGAAGCATAATGATGCAGCTTTGCAGATATTTGAGACCTTTCTCCTAGGCATGAGAGTCTACACAGAGAAAAAACATAAAGGTGTTTGCTTGAAATTTTAACAAGCAGGCATCATGAACTAATGAGAGGAGCTGACTTCTCCATACAGAAGGAGAGATGATAGGTAAAATGAGGATAGGCTGTGAAAGGCCTTGGAAGTGAGGTGAAGTAACTTCCCTTTGGCATGACAGTGAAAAAAAGACCATGGGTGGAATATAAAGAGAAGGGTAACATGGTTACACTAATAAGTTGGGAAAAACATCTTTGTAGCAGTGTTCTGAATTGATGTGGGCAGTCAGGACTACATTTGTCAGGGCCAGCAGTGAAAGATCACAATGAGTGCTTGGCTGAGATATTTAGCTGTGTGGGTGGATATGAAAGGTCATATCTTAGAGATGTTTTGCAGAAATAATCTATGAGCCTTAGACAAAATTTGGCTGTGAGAACTTGGGGAGAAATCAGAGTTGAGGATAATGGGGTTGTCCATAACTGGGAGAGTACATTATTGGAGGGAATGATACTGGAGAAGAGGGTGTACATTAGAGGCAGATCTTCCTAACTTCCAAATTGCGCTTCATTTTTATGTGTCTAAGTGGTGTGTATGTAGTTGCTTATATGAATGAGTGCCAAAAGTTGCACATTTGAGCTTTCCACCTGCATACCTACATTTGTTCTGTGCTAGTTTTATGAACATGCTTAGAAGACTGGACTATGGCCATGTGTGCTTTGGAGTGGAATAAGATTGCCGAAGTATGTGTGTAATTCTGTGCAAGTCCCTACAACTTTAGTTGGAGAAAAAAACATGGCTAGTGACTGATGGTGGGAGGAGTTGGACAGCTTTTCCATGTTTCAGATCAGTAGTCTAGTAATTATAGCACCTACTCTGAGTTTGGAGACCCAGGTTCTAACCCTCTTTCATGCAGAAGAGGTTTCACCCTTGCCTGAGTTCTGGCCACTGCTTTTGCGCTCAAAGGCTTTGCTGCACCTTGCATTTAATGTTTGTTGGATGAAGTGGATAAAAGCAGTAGGATAACTTCTTCCCCATGGGTTCTCTAACTTTTACTCATGGCTGTCCAGTGGGCCAGTTTCAAAAAAAGGTCTGGATAGTACTCTGGTCAATGTGTGGTGATTGGGGAACTTTTCTAGAACCTTTCTGGAACTTTTCAGTGTTGAAACCCATCCTATTCTTATCCACCCATCCCTGTAACCTGTCCAGATCTAGTTGTAGGCTGTCCCTCCCTTCTAGTGTGCCCACCTCTCCACACATCTTAGTGTTATCTGCGAATTTGAACAAGATGCTTTTTGCCCCCTCGTCCAAGTTGCTGATGAAGATGTTGAACAGTGTGGGCCTGAGGGACCGAGCCCTGGGGAACCACACTGGCAACCTCCCTCCAGCTCTATAATGACTCGTCCACCACCACTCTCTAGGTGCAGCCCTCCAGCCAATTTGCGACTCATCTGACTGCATGGGCATTGACACCACAGTCGCCTAATTTTTTAATGAGAATGGGGTGAGAGACAATGTCGAAGGACTTCTTGAAGTCCAGAAACACTACATCCATCGTGACACATGGATCCAAGGATTTTGTGACCTCGTCATAGAAGACAACTGGGTTGGTCTGATGGGACCTGCCCCTAATGAACCCATGTTGGTTGCCCCTAAGCATAATCTCACCTGCTGGTCCCTTGCAGATGTGGTTCTGGATAATTTTCTCAAAAAGCTTGCCCAGGATCGAGGTAAGACTAACAGACCTATAGTTTCCTGGGTCCTCCTTCCTCCCTTTTTTGAAAATGGAGACCACATTGGCCCTTTTCCAGTCCTCTGGCACCTTGCCAGTGCACCATGAGTGCTCGTAAAGCTATGCCAGGGGTCCCTCAATGACCTCTGCCATTTCCCTCAGCACTCTGGGGTGGAGATCATCTGGACCTCCTGATTTGAACATGTTCAGTCCCTCCAGAAGTTCCCTGACTAGGTCTTCACTGACCCTGGGCCTGGCTGTGCCTCTCCTGGCTCCGTCCAGAATCCTGGTGGGGGTGATGTCCTGTTCCCTGCTCAGAAAAATGAAGGCAAAGAATTTGTTAAAGATGTCAGCTTTATCACTGGGTGCGACCACCAGCTTTCCAAGCGTGTCCTGCAGGGGCCCCACATTACCTGGTGCCGCCTTTTTACTCCCTATGTATTTAAAAAGGGACTTCTTGTTATCTTTGATTCGGGTCGCTAGTCCCAGTTCTGTCTTGCCTTAGCCTTCCTAACAGCCCCTGTACAGTCTCGAGGAATGGAGGTATAATCCTCCTTGGTGATGGACCCTCCCTTCCATTGGGTGTTTGCCTCCTTTTTAGCTTTCAGACATTCCTGAATGCCTTTGAGCCATGGGGGCTTTTGAGCACTCTTGCCCCTTTGATTCACATTGGGACTGTCACCCTTTGGGCTCGGAGGATTGCCTCCTTCAGGAACGACCACTCTTCTTGGGCTTCCAACTCAGTGCCTCACCAACTAATCTCCTTGACACATTGAAATCGGCCCTCCTGAAGTCCAGGGCTGCTGCCTTGCTTCAGGCTTTTGACACCCTGTGCCGGATGGTGAATTCCAGTAGGCGATGATTGCTATCGCCCAGGTGGTTGAGCACCTGCAGTCCCCTCACCAGGTTGTAGCCTGTGGCTAGGACCAGGTCCAACAAGGCATTTCCCTTGGTGGGACTGTGCACCTCCTGGGTTAGGTGGAGGTCTTGAATCTTGGCTAGGAACCTATGTGAGTGGTCAGACCTGGCTGAGTGCTTCTACCAGCAGATGTCTGGGTAGTTTAGGTCACCCCTGATGACCATGTCCCTTGACTTAACTACCTCTGTGAGCTGACCTGAGAATTCCTGGTCCAGCTCTTCCTCCTGGTTGGGTGGTCTGTAGTAGACACCCACAGTTAAGTCCCTTTCCCCCTACCCATGTGTATTCTAACCCAGAGCACTTCAGCCTGCCCCTCCTCTGACCCAGTGCTGTTTGTTGAGGACATGTATTGCTCTTTGACGTAGAGCGCCACACTGCCACCTTTCCTCCCCAGTCTATCCCACCTGTATGGCTGATAGCCCTTGATGCTTACCACCCAATCGTACACTGAGTCCCACCAAGTTTCACTGAGCCCCACTATGTGTGGGTTTGTGTTAGCTAACAGGAGTGCAAGTTCATCCTGCTTGTTCTGCATACTATGAACATTGCTGTAGAGACATTTAAGGCCTCCTGTGGGTGTATGCACCACCCCCCTGATCCCAGGACTATCCAGACCTCTGCCACTTACTTACCTGGGTACTCCTTGTGCTCGTTGCCAGTCTTGGCTGAGAAGTGTTGTCATTTCCTTCTGTGGCCCCATCCCCTGGTGAAACTAGTTTAAAGCATGCTGTACGAGCTCAGCCAACCTGAAAGAAAAGACACGCTTGCCTTTAGGGGAGAGGTGAAGCCCATGCCACCTGAGCATGCCCCCTGCATGCAAATGTGGGTCATTGTCAAGGAACCTGAGACCTGCCTGGTAGCACCAACTCCAAAGCCACCGGTTGACTGCTCTGATGTAGGCCTTGTGGTGCCATCCACTTCTACTTACTGAGTGAATAGAGGAGAATACCACCTGCACCCCCGTCTCCTTGAGCTTGTCCCCCAGGGCTTCATAGTCTTTCATGATGCTGGATGGACCGTTTAATGTTGGTAAGTTTTTGGGGGTTTTTTTTTGTTTTTTTTGTTTTTAATAGGGGAGTACAAGTACTACAATAGCAGGAAGAAGCCTCTTTCATATTCAGCCTGTAAGGGTGAAGTTACATGTTACACTTAGACTATACTAAAGGCACTTTAAAATGCAAGCATCCATACAGTAAAGCTCATTACTTTGTGCCATGTGCTTTCTGAGTGTCTCAAAGTTATGCTACTTTAGGTGAAAGTTAACTCTGAGCTCTGCTACCTAGCTCATGTTGAGGTAATTTCAGCTTCCTCCACAGAGATAAAATGAGCAATTTGCAGTCCCCTGGCCTCCCTGAATGCACTGCTCTCAAACCTTCCACCACCTCTCCCAGAGCAGGGATAGAGCCCTGGTGTTCTGGCTCCTAGCCATGCCCCTGTTCTCTAGCTTTCTAGTGCCAAGTTAGTTGTATAGGCAAGAAATGGTATTAACCCTTAATGTGTTAACTCACAGAATGTTCTAACTTTAACACCAATTAACATTACATGGTTTTAGTATGGTTTATGTGTAATGTGTCATTTTACCCTAAATGATGTCTCCATATCTGAAGCAGAGCTGCTAGGACTCAGCAGAAATGTCCTTTGTATTCCTTGACATGAATGGGGATTGCTGCCATGCTAGCTTTGAAATAGATTTAAAAAAAAAAAAGGATTGGGAGGTGAGGGGGTTGGGATTTCAAGAGGTTCTTTAAGGTGAAGAAAGGGCCTATGAGTTCAATTTCAGATTTTACCCAGGTACTAGATCCTTAGCCAATATAAACTGGCAATGCTCCCTTTAAGTAAATGGTGAGGCCAGTCTATACAGAAGATGGCCTGACATCTACAAAAGATCTGTATTCATGTCAGAATTTACATGAAAAAATACACTATTAGATAAATTGGCAAACCTGAATGAGACTTGCTGTTGTGACCAATTCAGTTGTAAAGAGCTGTTCCCCTGCTGCCCCCCCAGTAGAACTTTCCAAACAGCTCCTGAAATTGAAAATAATGTTTAGCACAAATCTGAGTACAAGAGTACTCTGTGAACTATTTGATGCATCATAATGTAATCTTAGGTCCCTGGAAGGCTTTATACTTAAGATGTAATTAACCAGTTAATTGCATCTTAAATAGTAACCTGGCCACATGTTCAGGAAATAAGCTGCAACTTGGTTCCATAAAATATGTGTAACTGTTTTGTGCCTGGTTTCTACCATGCTTTGAATCGAACGTGTGGCAGGGTTCCTGTCATGCAACCTGATGCTAGCGGCATGGTGGAGCTCTGGGACCAGCCCTTATGTGGCCCCACACCCAGCAGCATCTCCAACTGAGTCCAGTATGGTCCTGGACCTGAGATCAACAATCAACTGATGTTTGTTCCCTCCTCTGGTTTCTGTGGGAAGAAGTGTGTATAGTGAAGCAGTTTGTTTTAGCAGGGATTAAAAAAAAAAGATATATTAGAGTCCATTATACTGGTAGGAAGAAGGAAGAACAAGGATGGTTAGTGTAGAGCCAATAATGTCAGCTTTATGACAGTTGATTGTTGGTCCTAAACCTAGGATCACACTGGTTCACCGGGTACGCAGCTTTCTACTTGTTGAGGTTGGGGGGAGCCCAGGATCACGATCGTGGGCTCACCTTGCACCGACAAATAGTAATGGTGTGGCTGTGATCTGAT
Organism: Crocodylus porosus; assembly: GCF_001723895.1. NCBI lineage: Eukaryota > Metazoa > Chordata > Crocodylia > Crocodylidae > Crocodylus > Crocodylus porosus. The sequence goes on along the minus strand of NW_017728906.1, from coordinate 148,627,420 downwards.
TCTGATCCCATAATCATGAGTCTTGCCATGAACGTGTGGTGTGGCAGGATGCATGTTGTTGGGATGAGGGAATAGATCCTGTTGTGCCATTAAGTGAACGTGTTCCAGAGCCCTTGTGCAGATCTCTGCATGTGTGCAGATTTAAAATAAATATGTAAATAAATAAGTTCTGTTTATACTAGACTTTACAAATTCAAGTATGTTTAGAGTACTTGGTTTATGTTTCAGATGATACTATTCTTAAGAGTATTGGCTACAAATTAAACTGATTTTAAGTTAATGAGTAGAACAAAATCATGTTTTTAAGAAAAATAAAGGCTGCTACATCTCAGAATGCCCTTCACTCGTTTATTTTGACAAGTGTTGTTTTTAGAGTGCTTCATAGTATTCTAGTAAACGTACTGTAAGACACATCTAACAATGTTTTAATGACTAGTGTCCTTGCTTCATCCTTCTTATGTTAAATCTACAAGAGGTGATGCTGTGTAAAAGAATTTTTTCATTTTATGCATTGAAATTGGAATTAACAAGGTTCTTCTGTCATGCATAGTGCCTACTAGATTGTATCTTGAATCCTTAGGCTTGGTAGAGAACATTGTAAAGGTTATGAGCTACTTTCCTGGAAGCACTAAGGTCCCCTTTTGCGGCTCGAGCAATGCAGTAGAGACATTTTGAACATGCTCTGAATGGACAACTGGAGATATCCACAGTGTGGGGGAGGAATCAGCTGTTGTACATCTGACTTTATTGGCTTTGCACCGGCTTTTCTTGTTCCTTTCCTTCTGCCAGTGTACTGGGCTCTAATATATATTAAAAAAAGATCCTTACCAAAACAAACTGCTTCACTGTATGTACTTTTCCACCTGGAGAGCAGAAGAGGGAACAAATATGTGACAGAGATTTGGTTGCATTACTCAATGGATTATTAGAAGGTGGCCGGATACTATGGTGATGAGAGCTTGTATGTGGCAAGTCTGGGGTACAGTGTTGATGGCCTTAAGACCTGTTGAAGCTTCCAGTAGTTAGAGCTGCCCTTAGAAACAGGAACCTCATGAGGTCTTGTCCAGCCCTGTGCTCAAGGCAAGACTGATCACGTCTGACTAAACCATTCCAGCCAAGTGTTTGTCTAACCTGCTTTTGAAAATTCTCAGAGGTAGAGATTCCACAACTTCTGTGTAGATGCCCTTTTCTCTGTAGCTGTAGGGGACAGGACTGGGAGCAATAGTTTCACTCTGCAGTAAAGGAAATTTAGGTTGGAGATTAGGAAGAACTTTTCTGACTGTCAAGGTGGACAAACACTAAAACAGGCTATTTCCATCCTATCTATAATTGCCCTTCAGATATTTGAAGACTATTATTAATTCCCCCCATGGTCTTCTCTTCTCTATACTAAATAACCCTAGTTCTTTCAGCCTTTCTTTCTTTTTTTGTAAGCCATACTTCTCAGGCTTTTAGTCATTTTTGTTGCATTCCACTGGACTCTATCCAGTGAAATTAGTCCACGGTTTTCTTGACGTATGGGCCCCAAAACTGGATGCACTATTCAAGATGAGGCTCCATGTCATTCCGATTTGCACTAGAGGTGGGTACAGCCTGTAGCTAGTTTTAGGACTTGGGGTTAGGGATGGAAAGATGGCTTTCGCTACCAATGTCTCTTCTGTCCATTCAGTCAAACTGAAGTCTGCTCCAGTTCAGCTAGGTTTATTTAACTGTGGCAGGCTTGCTCCTTTTACCCAGCGTGCCGGGCTTGGAGAAGGAAACTTTGGATTGGTGGAACATTTCCACCAATCTGGCAACAGCTGGGAGAGGCTTGCCCTGTCCCTGCATGGAGCGTGGGGGGATTCGAGGAGCTCCTGGGCCCGATTGAAGACTGCACTTTGCAGGTCTGGTAGACTTCAGGGGCGGGGCCTCTGGTGTAAATAAAAGCCTAGTGTGCTTAGCATGCTGGGCAGATGTGGTGAAGGATGGTGAGGAGAGAGGAGCTCCAGAGGAGACCATCATCAGGACCCCATCTGAGCCTTGATGGTGTGCGGACCAGTGCATGGTGCCCAGTCTCTGGGAGGCCCTCAAGGCGACTTGAGCCTGCAAATCTGGCAAGCGGCTGGGTGAGGTGGTGCATGGATCGGCACATGGAGAGCTGGCCCTGGGAGCAGTTCGATGCTGCTTGGGCCCCACACGATGCGCAGGTTGGTACATGGAGAACCAGCCCTGGGAGCAGCTTGAGGCTGCTCAAGTTAGCCCTGGCTCTAGGCTGGATAACCAGAGCCCTGCTGTGTGGCTCAGCATTATACTAAAAGAGCCCTGGTGCCCAGAGAAAGGCCCAGGAGGGGGAAAGACCCACAGAGTGATGCTGGGGAACTGGAGCCAGTGAGGGCTCGGCTCTCATCGGAGCTCCCTGGGTGCTCAATGTGGGGCATAGGGCCCGGACGAAAGGACCCTCAACTCGAGGCCAATGGCTCCAGGAGGCCTGAGATGGTGTGGGGACCCAGAGGCCAGATCAACAGCCCCCAGAGGAAGGACCATGAGCTACCAGGAACCCGGGTCCTGCAGAGGAGGTGCCCCCGGGCAAGGGACCCTGTGGGGAGTGGGCAAGGGGGAAGGCCCCACATACTCTCCACTGATGGAGGGGAGGAGACCCCAGATATACACTGGGGAGGGTTCTGTGGAACCCCCAGGGGGCCTAAGGGGAGAAGACCGTATCCCATTTGAGGGCGCAAGTGGTTGGAACCCAGATAGGGTGTGTAATATCTGGTATAGTTATGTTTCCTATTTGCTATCTATTGTTGTTGTTGGTGTTATAAATAGTTGGGTGTATTAATTCTGTATAATGGACTCTGTAAGGATGTCTTTATTAGCTAACCCACTTGTGGTATAAACTTGCTGGATTAACTGTTCTGGCATCCACCCCTCTTCTGGGCCTGAGGCATGGGTACTTACCTGAATGCCCTCCCTAGGGCAGACTTCCTCTTGCTAACAGACCTTTATATGTCTCTTTGTTTCTACATCTGTAATTATATCTATCTTAGAGAGTTTTATATATAAATGTTGGTAACTCAATCAGTTGTATAGAGTTCAGAACTTTGCGGTTCTGAACTTTTTCCAGTCAACGTACCCCTTGGTCTCAGAGTAAGGCTTCACATACCCCCTTTCAATGGGAAATTAATTTTTATGTCAAACTATGTGTAATCATGTATTGTAAAAACAGCAAGATACTCATACAAAGACTCTTTCATTTTAAATCAACTTTATTTATTCCATACACAGAAAAAGTTGTGGACTTGGTGTCAAATGCCAAAACATACCAAAACTTCTTAGTGCAAGCACAACTGCTGCTTAGTATCAACTGACATTTTAATTCTAGGCAACGTTTTCAAGAGAGCCAGACGCAAGTCATGTTCAGCTTTCAGTTAGTTCCTCGCTTTGCTTTTTATTGTAAAAAGCACAGAAAATCCTGACTTGCTGAGCTAGGCTGTGACAAACGGAACTAGAACTCGGTAAGGTTGCTTGGTCAGAATGGGAAATGCCTCCCCAAGTCTGCATCAGAATCGATCCAATTTCATTGATTCAAAATCAGCACAAAGTTTCTGATTATTGAGCAAATCAAGTAGCTTGTCTATTGCCAGGTGGGCATCACTGTTTTGTTCAAGAGAAACAGTAAAGGGGCTCCTTACACAAATGTTGGCTACCTGAATAGTCAGGATAATTCCTTCAGTGGTGATAATTTGCCTCCAGTGCTGGCTCCATCTGGGGAGTAAATCCATGATTGGAGAGTGTGCCTCTTGTTTCAAATCATTTTTGCTTGATTTTTTAATAAAGCTTCTGGATCTTTAGCATTCTCAAGGTGGACAGTCTGAAGGTGCTCTTTAAGTCTAGATGGCTTCATATATCCATTGCAAGGTACCTTTGAGCAAAGGAAGTGTTGTGGCTTTTGCAAACCATCTGTATCAAGCATGAACATAAAGCCATACTATACATATGAATCCTGTAATAACGCTTCTTTGATAGGATAAATCGATAGGTGAAGCAAAAATTCAATCCTTGGAAAAATAGTAGAAAGTAAAAAAAAAAAAAAAAAATTATAATGTACATCATAGGTTGGTAATAATGTAAAATTGAACATAGGTACTTACCAAAATGAAAGGAAAAAGTAGATATACAGTTACTTGTGTGGAACCACCACATGTATAAAAAAAACCCATGTAAAAAACTCAAATACAAACGCAACAACTTTGAACATACAACTATGTTCAAAGATTGACTTTACATGACTGAGTGATGGGTGTTCAGAGTGATGTTTCCAGTGTGAGGTTGAGGCATGGAGCAGGAGCATGATATCTGGTTTCCATCTGCGTGCGTTTTTTTCGGCAGTAAAACCCTGGCAATTTCAAATGTCAAGACTTTTTTTAGGCCCCTTGACCTGTGTTAGACAATGTATGAAATGTATCTCGTGTATCTCTGATTCAGAACCACTGCTATAGAGGAAAGAGGGATCCACCCAAAATTCTGGCATTCTCCTCGCAGCACCCCCTCCTGCCTACCCATCTGATCCGACTGAGAATACGGCACACCCTTGGGTGTACCCAGGTTACATAACTGTATGTGAAGAAGTTGGTTGATGAACTGCATGACTTGGAAGTCCTCTATCCTTTCTCCTATGAAGGAGGAAAGAGAGGATTCTGGTGTTTTTTTTCTGGCAAAATTAGCAAAGTAAGGAAGATTCATGAAGCGTTGCAAGAAAAGATTTCTCAGCTTAAAAAAACTATTGGAACAAAAACAAAGTATTCTTCCAAGGCCTTTCTGTGTCTCTTGTGCTGCATGTTGAGTGCTTAAACGGGGCTTACATAAAAGCTTACATAGATCATACTTGTTTCGATGAGAGAATTTCAACTGGGGAGAAGACAAGAGTGTAGTTAATAAACTGAACTAAGTCTAAGAAAGCCAAAAAGGCATTCTCAACAATATATGTAGCAGCTGGAGAGATCATTCCTGGGGAGGTGAAAGATTTAATGAGGCATTTCTATATTTTTATATCAAGTCATATACATTTCATCTACTTAACTCAACAATGACCATCCTGGACCTTTTGAAGTGCAGTGAACAATTTAGAATAAATAATAATGATGATAAAGGTGGCTGTTTGCCAGTTTTGAGAGGTAAATCCTGGAGGCCATTAAAGCTTTTAGCCCAGATCAACCCTCTCCACCCCACTCTCAGAGCTGGCCCTGCAAACCCAATAAACATGATGAGCAATGGGTCCCCTGTGAACATTTATAACCAGTTGGGTGAAGTATTTCTCCTGTTATCATAAGAATCTTTTTGGTTGAGCTGTCTGAGTAGACATTCCTCCGTATTATGTAAATCTTTAACTGATTACTTTTGCAAAAGGTCTTCCAAAAAATTTGAACTAAATATCTTCAAACTGGTTTATTGAGACCAGGTGAGTTTTGTTAGGAAAGATTTGTTGGCAGGCAATCTGTAAAATGTGACATCTGTTTAAAACATCATTAAAACTGTTCTTTTCTTGCTGTGATCTTGGCTTTAGCCTTAGGCACTTGATAAACTTTTATGCTGATTTGTTTTCATCCTTGTCTATTAAGAATGTCAGTTTGCTACACTGTTTTTGTTCAGGAGTAGCATTTGGTATCTCTAGCAGCTATGGTCAATAATACTTGATTTCTTCTAGTAATATTTGTTGGCTGTCCACGCAGACCTTGGGCACTGAGTAGAATTAAAGCAACTTATAGTGGATATGATAAAAGAGATTGCACTTGCAGATAGCAAGTGGCATATTGTCCCATAATTGGAGAAGCTAATAACCGTAGTAACTATGGGAATAGCTGATAAAGTTTGACTCGACATTCTCTGCTGTATGTGCCAGATGAGGCAGGGTTGATATGAGTGCTACTCAGAAGTTTCTGATTTCTGTGCTTCTAAACTATTGACCAACTAATGCTGCATTTTTATGCTGATTATAGTAAATAATGTCTCTGTATGCCTGCCTGCATGCATACAATGTGTACATCCCTAGCCAAGGATTTTTGACCTCTGGGAGGGGGGGAAAAAAAAATTGTATAAATCATTTTTGTAGAATATTTGAATAGTAGTTAAACTTTTTTTCTGTCTTCCTTGTTATGCCCTCTCATGGAAAGTATTTCAAAGGCCACCTTTACTACTGAACTTGGAGTAATCTTCCCATTAGAAAAACAGGGCCAGATTCTTCAGTCTCGTAGCTCCATTGAAAGTAGTGGAATAATGCCAGCAGAGCATCTAAGCATTATGGCTGCTCGCAGATGTGAAAAGAAAAACCCAAAGCCAGTGCATTACTTTCAGTTCAAGATGTCCCCATGCTGAGCACAGCACATGCCCAGAAGAGGCACCGAGTCAGTTTGACCCAGCTCTCCCAATGTGTGTATAGATTGTGTGCTTCAGCGGGGCTTTTTGGCTCTTGTATCTAACAGCTAATTAAATCAGCTATTAGATACAAGTGTGAAAAAGCCCTTCTGAAGTGCCAGATCTATACACCTAGTCGGGAGGTAAAACGAATGTGCTTCCTTTTCCGGTAAAGCGCTAATTTATTTATTTATTTATTTGGGGGGGATGTTACACATCTGTCAGTGCCCTATGGCTTCAGTCCCAACTTTGCCATGAGCTCAAAGTAAGAGGCAGTGTAGTGCAGTGTATTGAGGCCAAGGCTCTGAGGAGTCCATACCTCATTTTCCTCTGCATGAGGAGCACATAGGAGCTCTGTGGAGCAGGATTCCTCTCACGTGCTATTACCTGTGATGCACAGGGATATAAAGGAGGTGGACAAGATGGGGGCTGGGAGCAAGTTGTATGAAAACAGGTCCTGTGGCACTGCTGTAGCTAGGCTGCATATGGGCTTTTATAAGTAAAAGAAGAAGGGTTACCAGTCTATTCTGATCATGAGAAGTACTCGACTCTGGTACATCACACTGAAATACCTGACCCTGATGGATGCTGTCAAGCACTTTCATGTCCACTCATTTTAAAGGGAGCTGATTATCACATACAAGGCATACATAGAAAAGGAAGAATTAGATTCCTGTCAGATAAGTCTATATACAGAGCTTTGTGTGACTTGCTACAGTAAGTGTGTTAGCAGTTATCATAGGAGTGCTCCTCCCCTTCCTGATCATGCCCCATATCATCTCCTTCCAGGATCTTTGACATTTCTTTTCCACAGGATCATAGAAACCATTGGCCTCAAGGATGAAGCTTGGGTGTACTGAAAGGCGTATTATCATTCCTCTTGGCCTGTAAATATAGCACTCGCTCACGTGGGCATTGGAGTGACCGCTTTCTGACCCTATCCATAGAGCTTGTTACTTTGCCCTTTCAGTTCCATTCAGTAACATGTAATTTCTGTCAGCATTTCTGACCAAGCAAATCAGAGCCTCATTTGCTCAGAGCAAATGATAACCAAGACTCAGCATCCTTGGCAGCAAGCTAGATCTTGATTTTTGCATCAGAAATCCTGGACTCAGCGGTATTCTGAGGTGTCAGACTGGAAAGCCTGCCTTATTTTAAGTGTTACAAAATACTGGGTTTTAATTTAATATTATTTACTACATCAATCTGTGTATTTATGTGTATATATCCCATCCCTCCCCCACCACACCACATGGACTGCTGATGTATTCTGTGTGTGACCAAGCCACAAGCTTCTACCCTGCTCCCCCCCCAACCCCAGAGACATGCCACACAATACCTACCGCCCCTCTGTGTGCAGCATGGATGTACTATGATGCATGGTACAGTTCCCCACCCCGCCATCCAAATGTGCCATGCAGCCTTTCCCTATTCCTTCCCTTGCCACATAGACATGCTGGAGCATACTGTCCTCCCTCATCTCTTATGGTAGGTGATTCTTGCTGCATGGCACTGGTGTGGGTGCCACGTTCCCCAAGCCCTCCAGCCATAGACTCCCTCAGCCCTCTGGGCCCTGCTGCTTCATCCTGTCCCTGGGTGAGGACCAGGCAGTGGAAGCTCGAGGAGGGAGGAGACCCTGGAGAATCCAGTGGCAAAATAAAGGGGACCAGGAGCCCAAGGGCCACATGTTAATCCCTTGGGGGCTGCATGCAGCCCATGGGCCACCAATTGAACAATTTTGAGTTGGAATATGCAGGGCCTTCCTCAGAGACTTCTCAGTGGAGGGGGAGTAACGCTTTCTCAGACCAGATTAGTATACTGGTTCTTGCCCCTAGAGTGCTTAGCCTAGTATAAGTGTGAACGGGGAAATCATAGTCATACAGAGTAGGGCTGGAAGGGACCTCCATAGGCCATCTAGTCCAACTCCCTGCCTGAGGCAGGATCATTCCTATCCAAACCATCCTGTGCAATCTGTAATTTTATGGATTGTATGGAGAAGGGGAAATTGAAATTCTGGGTAAAACAGAGGTAACCCACCAGCAAATGTTTGTCAAGAGTCCCCCTCCTTGTGTATATATGGATAGATGGTGCTCCAGCCTCTAGCTTTTCAGTTCAAGTTATAGCAGTTTCTTTTTAAACTTTGCCGTTTAGTCCCCCAGGTGTGCCCAAGAGGATGTCATCACAAAATGTTAATTTTTCTCTCTCTCACTTTGAATGACTGAACTCAGTCGTGCCAGCAAAAGATCTGAGCGGTGGGCCTTCCCCATTGCAGTGTTAATGCTCTACCCTTCATGGCTGAGAGGTCTTGTCTATGCTTATGACATGTCTAATCAAATGGAATTAGTGGGAGGATAAGTACTGTAACTTGAGTTGTATTAAAAACAACATGAAAAATGGGTTCTCTGCATGGTCTCCTGGTGTTCACAACATTATTTAAAGGGCCTAATGTGCTGTCATACATGATTTATGCAATGTGAACGTATTGCTATTATATTTGGTGCAGAGAGGGATGTTACAAATAGTATACTGTGATTTGAAATATAAGATGATGTGAATGATAAGAGGACATATCCTATAAAATTGGTTCACGGTAGGGGGAGCATATATTTCAACAGGGTTTTTTCTGATGAGAAATGGAGGGCCATCTACCTACCTATATTCTTCTGCAATGCAAGTTTGCATTTTTTTTCTTTACGGTATGTCTATATTACTTTCTTCATGCTTTCAGGAGCTCCCTGCCCACTTGTGACAAACCCAGGAATGAAGTGGTAAAACTGTTGCCCTTGAGATCTTTGTCCCTGACGTTGTTGATAGCTGTGGCTTGCGGGGTGCCTTATGTGTTTGATGTGGCATGTACAGGGTTTGGCATGTACAGCAAGATGGTGTGCTGTAGAAATGGTATAGATGTGTCCTGAAATGAACATACTCTACAGGACAATCTTATTTCCAGGCTTTATTAAAAATTCAAGAAAAAGCTTTGAAATATATGTAAATGGATTTGTTTTGAGAAATTGTTTTGAATGTGTGGATTCTCTCAGAATTCAGCATAATTTTTAGTGATATGTTTGTAGTTTCTTTGTGGGACATAGTGATTGTTATTGATTTATCACAAAAGGAACTTGATAACCCCTTGCTCCTTTCTAAAATTATTTTTTACATTACTGCATGGGCATGTAAGTGTAGCATGACTGTATTGCCATTCCATTCGCATACTTCTCAAAGTACGAAATTTAGGTGGGGGGAAGGAAGCACCTTTTAAATTTTTTGCTAGAACTATAAAATTACCATGGTTTCTTCCCTTCAACTGGAAAATAAGTTCTTTAACTAACTCTTCTGAGAGCTAAATGCTGTTGCTTGGATTAGCCCGGAGGGACTGCTGTGTGTGTAGATTTCCTTGCTGGACTCCAATTAAACCAAACCTCGAGCCTTGGCCTGACCAACATGGCTGCAGTGCTCCTCCCAGCCTGTCACTGTAGAGCTGGTCACCCAGGCTAGTCAAGGCTTTTTCAAAGCTCCTAGCTGTTCCTAGCTCTCCACCCACTCATTGGCCCTGGAGTCACTGGTCAGGGTCAGCTGACCCTCCCTTTCCTCTATATAAGCCCCTACCTGGAACAGGAGTGTCTGGGTATCAGCCCAAACTACCTTGCTGTTCCTTTTGCCTTGTGCTCTGATTCTGCTTTCTGCTTGATTTTCCTGCCTTCTTGAACCAGTTTGCATTTTGCCTCTTCTCTTTGCTTGATCATCTTGGCTTCTTGACCTGTCTTGTTTTCCGACTCTGCTCTCTGCTTGATCTGGCTTCCTGACTTGGCTTGTTCCTAGACCCTGCCCTCAGACTGACCTTCTGGCTTCATAACTTGACTTGTTGCTGGATTGTGCTTATATCTCCTGACCCCAGTCAGCACTATGATCCCCAAGTAGACCCAGACCTGGCCACCCGTGACCTGGCATGACACACCTACTATGTAGTCATTTACCATAACTCCGAAGTCCAGTAATCTACGTGCAGCTCTCCAAGGTGACATAGGAGTGTCACATCATCCAGCTGGATAGAATAGGTTAGAATACCACTGAGTAAGATATTTTCTCAAAAAGCCTGGACAAGAAGCCACATTAGACACTTTAGGCCCAAATTTGCATGCTCAGGTCAAAAGTAAGGAATCTAAATGTTATACTTGATCATCTAAATAAATTCGCCAAGTGCTCGTAAAGACTGAGGACACGCAACTTTGAAAGTAATTTAGAAGTTTAGGCCACATTTCAATGTTCCTGCAAGGTGGCAGTCATGCCATCCCAGGGAAGAATTGATGCCCTGCTTGAGCTTGCTGAGGGAAGACAGTAGTCAGAATTGCTATCGTCTGCTGAAGTACTCTTTGCAGTCCGATTCTTTGCCATGCCCTTTGTTTTCTTTCTATCACAGCTAGAACCTAATAATGTTTTCTCTTTTGCCTGCATGTCTTTCTTAACAGCACATCTTTCTTAACAGCCTAATGAGAAAAAATAACTCTAAAGTAATTTTTTAATTTTTTAGTATGATTTTTATAGATTTGCATTTATTCAATGTTCTATAAATATTTACAACCTTATTTTGGGTTGTTGTGATGCACAGAAGCCATAATTGTAGCTTGCCTGCGTTGTATTAGGTCTGTACAAACAGAGAACAAAAACAGTCCCTGCTCCAGAGAGCAAAAACAGCAAGTCATGAGCTCTTTAGCAGGAGCTGGTTTGACGCCAGGAAACATGGAAGGAAATGCAACAGATTGATTCGGGAACTTTCAGGTCATCCTTCTATGGTCAGTTGGAGCTTTGGTTCCTGGATAATAACAGTCTTTTGTTTAAGATGGGTTGAGACGTTGTTTGCTTTTCCTCCAGTACATACAAAACTGCAAGGAATTTGAATTTCCAGTCTCACTGCTAAATGACATCTCTTGAAACAGGCTACAGAAATAATACCAAGGAGAAGACTACTGTCATCTTGTTATATAGTTCCGTCTTCTGTACTGGTTTTATAAATCTCATTTAAGTATCAAAACAACAGAAGAGGTTTTTCTTTGAATAGCTTTGTTTTCTATATGCTTTGTTTAATCGGAAGTATAAAACCACTACTGTTTATTAGCGTTGTGCAGTAACATGGTTCATAACTCTATAAAGCCTCCAGGGAAACCTTTTTTGAAATGTTACAGTGGGCTTTTTTATAATTTAGGATCCCTCAGATATTGATAGGTTTGTTATTATTTTATTATTATTGTTATTTATTATTAGTTTCCTGCCAAAGTAAAAATTTTGCAAGAGTAGAACGATAACTTAACATGACCTACAGTGAAAATCTGGCATGTGACCTGTTTTTGATCTGACATTTGCAAATGGTGTATCAGTAGGTCCTTGACAGTACTTACATACACAAAGAAAGCAAGAAAGATCAACATAAAAATTCTTGCAGAAAGCAGAGCAGAGTGACACCCTAATAGTCTATAAAGGTGCCACTCTGTCCTGCCTTTTGCCTGAAATTCTTTCAAAGCTCTCTTGTTTGTTAATAGTCTATAAAGGTGCCACTCTGCCCTGCCTTCTGCTTGACTTACGGCTAACATAGTTAGCTATCTCTCTTTGCTCATAGAAATAGAGGTTAGAGTTTGTATCACATTAAAAAAAGAAAAGGGGAAAAATATAACCTTATTTTGATATTTTTGAATTGACTGACAAACTCCAGGACAGAACTAGATAATACAGATATGCAAATTTTTAAATATTCAGAAGATGAACTCACTTCTTTTCATTTGTAAAATCTTGGTATGAAAACCTAGCATACAAAAACTAATCTAGCAATGTGCCAAAGTAATTAAAGCAAAGTAAATAATCTCCAATGTTCTTATTCCCTGTAGAAATTGTTTAACATCTTATCTTTCAAAACTAGTTTTCCGCTAATTCATGATGTCTGTATAGAGCTCTTCAGCATTCAGGTGAGGTGGTTGTTTTTCAGTGGTGTGAGAATATCTTCTAGTTGTTACCGGGGGGGGGGAGGGGAGGCGGTGTTAAGTGCTTTGGATACTGCATGAGTGCTGAAAGGACTTTTATCATAGAGTGGAAATACAAAGCATTAAAGCCAGTGACTGGATTCCCTCAGTTGTTTGCCATGGGATTTTTAAAAGGAAAGAATTTGTCTGACATGTTGGTTCTTCATTGGGTGGCGAGCTTTTGTTTTAAGTTAGTGAAGTACCAGTTGTGCACCAGCATTGTGCTTTGTGGCACTGCTGCTGCCTGAGGCTTGGGGTTTGGGGCTTGGAGCCTGAGGTCTGGGGTCTGGTGTTGGTCTAAGCCAGGAGCAGACAATAATTTTGGGCGGAGGGCCGCTTACTCAGTTTTGGCAAGCCATCGAGAGCCACATGACAGGCAGCCAGGGGCAGATAAATATTAATTTCCTGAATTTTTTAGGAGCCCCTTGGGCTGGATAGTGTGGTCTGGCGGGCTGCATGTAGCTTGTGGGCCACGGTTTGCCCACCCCTGGTCTAAGCTGAATTAACTGAAGTTAGATCAGTATAAAATTTTGAAGATAAAGATCAGACTGCCTTTTGGATTAGGCTGGTTTTTTTGGTAGGCATGCCATAAATGAAGCCCACCTGCTCCTTGAGTGCCGCTCTGATTCCCTTCCCTTGCCAAATCTGCTGCTCTGCTTTTCTGTTTGCAGCCCTGTGCTCCCTACTTAATCTACTGTTCTACTTTCTGCTTTCTTCCCTGTGCTCCCTGCCTAATTTGCTACTTTGCTTTCTGCTTCCTGTCCTATCTGCCACTGGGCTGCCTGTCCTTCCCCCAGTCTGTCACATGCCACATAATGAGGCTGCCCATGCCACTTGTGGCACCTGTGCAGCAGGTTGGCCATCCTTGGTTTGGATGATCCATAAATATTAAGCCCCAATTACTTTTTAAAAAAGTAATAGTTGCACATTTAATAAGAGAGGGAGTGTTATTCCCTGGGCCATTGCCAAATGCCAGTTTGGGTAATTACTGAAAATTATTGATACCTAACTTTCCTGGGCTATATGGATCAAACACAGTACCCTTTGTTCACTTTCTGACTTAGCTAATAGTCCGTGTTGTTTCATTTTGTTAATCAAAAGCTACATTCTGCAGAGAAGATGAAGTCTAACTGATCCAGTAGGGACTTGAGTTCAATTTTCTGTTTTATGGCAGACTTTTTGTGGGGCTTTGGGCAAGTATTTATAAGGTCACTTATGACTGGATCCACAAAGGCACTTGGGGTTGTTGTGCTCAGTATCATAATGCCTAATTTTAGGTGCCTGACCTCTGGAGTAGAATCCATGGTCTTGAGTTAGATGTCTTGGTTCCTTGTATACCTGTGGTGCTCAACTTCTCTAGCTCATGGGGGCTTTGCACAGGTCTGGAAATTTAGTGGCAGGACAAGTGGCAGCAACATTAATGTGTCCATTGCTCCCACACGAGCTCCATCTTGGTCACCCCTGCTGGATGCTACTACTTTAGAGCTTGATTCATGTGAGCCAGGTTGCTGAGTAGGGAAGCCACCTAAAGCTGTTGGTAGGGAATGCTGTTCACAGGGGTATATTCCTCTCCTACCTGGAGTTTCGAAATTTGATTGAAAACTGAGGGGTGGTACTGACTTACTTTTGGTATTCATTGCTCTGCTGCAGTTTTTGGGGTGTTTTTTTTTTTCCAGAAATAGGGCAGAGGTCTCTCTTTTCTTTAAAACTCGGGAAAGGGGAAGTGGTGGTAGTACACCCCTTTTATTCTATAGCCTATATACTATAGTGGTTGGAGAATTTGTCCAGGAAGCAGAGGGCCCAGGATCTATTGTGACCTGCTTAATTTGAGGAGGTTCAAAGCACACATTTTCAGTCTTCCACCCAGCCCAAAAGTGCCCTATTTACAGGACTATATATTGTTCTGGGATAAAGCCTTTCAGGCCATCTCATGGAACTCATTGAGCTAAAAAGAAAAGAAATCAAGATTCATTGGTCAGGAAGAGAGAGCAAATATATATAGCCCAGCAGATAGTGTGGGAGACCTGGTTTCTAAACTTTTCTCTAGGGACTCTTTATGTACTTTTACGTGAAGCAGTCAGTGGATAAAATACAGAAACAGCCTTTGAAGCCAGCCATGTTTTCAGTGATGATCAGTGGCTGTTGCTGCATTCAGTGTAGAGCCAGTTCTGTAGTTGTATAGTACGTGCTCTGTGCACACACATGAGACTGGGTGCAGCAGTGGAGACGTGTTTGGGAATGCCTAGCCTCTGAATTCTGACTGATCTTAGACATGATGGACAACAAAGGCTCAGCACAGAGAAGATCAAGATACTTTATGGCATGCATGGGAACAGATATGTGGATGCCAGTTGAAAACTGAGGCACCTGCAAACTGCATGTGTGTATCACGTTAGGTGAGGATCATTTTTTTTTTTTTTTTTTTTGGAATTGGAGGCTTACATTCTGCCTCAGTCCTTAGGTGGATGTGGGTTTGAGTCTATATTTCTTAACTTTCCATGAACTTCACCACCTTTGTACAGGTATTGTGAGGGTGAATATTTGTGGTTATGAGGTTAAAGTTTGTGAAGCACTCAATATAGTTTTTAGGGCTATGGAGATATGAAATGGTTTTTGTTTGTATATGCTGTAAGGAAGACATATTTTTAACTAAATCATAACCATATTATAAGTTGTGGTTTCAGTGAATTGCACTAGTCTAAAACTTGCACTGTCATTCTTTCCCAGAGCTGACAGTGTTCCCTTATGTATGTGTGCGTGCATGGTAAAGAAGTTCAGAGACTGTGATAGAAGTCACTGTCCACACGAGATGTTTTTGACAACCTACTAATACATATATTTTTCTGTGTGTAAAACTAATGCTAAATCAAGTTGGAAAGTGCCCTGACAGTTTTTCCCGATGTACTTATCTCTATGCTACAGCTACTATGAATGGGATCATGACCATCACCAGCAGGCTTGGAATTGCCAATTTAGATCACATGATTTCCTTTTCAAATGTTAGCTTGTTCTGGGAGGGATCCAGAGTGGGTGTGGCATCATGTTCACACCCTCCTTTCACTGTGTCAGCAAAGAGCCTTGCTTTTGTGTGGTTCCAGAGCCCAGAGGGTGAACACCACTGCCACTGGTCTTCTCGCCTTTCTCTTCCTAATGAATTCAGCAAGGAGGGGAAGGACAAACAGCAGTAGTGTTCACCTCTAGGCTTCAGAGCTGTGGGAAAGCAGGGCTTCAGCTAGACCTGCCTTGATCAACTGGTGAGCTCAGAGCTTGATGCTCCTGCAGGAGCCCACACTGACAGTAAGCTCAGTGCTCACTGTGCATGTGTGGCACAACCAAAGTGAGAGCCTTGCCCTGTTTGTGGATCTGTTACTGAGCTTGTCCATGTTGAATACTGCTTCTCTTTCCAGAGAACTTGCCAGTAGTTATACTGAGCAAAATCCATAGAGCAACTTCTTTTTAATGTTTCTTGACATTAACAGCTTCTTTTCTCAATTAGTATAGGAAATAAAGTTGATTATCCATGTCCATGGGGAGACACTGTACATCTGATCACTAGCTGTAATGTAAACTGGAAAGGTCACTATAAATAGTGGTGTAGCTTAATTGTTCCTAGAAGGACTGCAGTGACTCATTGTAGTTTTTTTCCTATGACTAGTAAACACTGCTTAAAAGAATTATTTTATATTTATAAACAGATGCAATTTGCTGATATAGCTGTGATGTTGCAAAGATAATTTCTAAAAATATTGCCATACATATTTTCCTTATTAGAATTTGCCTTTTTCTTTGGTATAATTCTCTTTACTAGAATTTAAAACTCATTACTATCTTGTTTTTCTTTGCTTTTAGTTGATGCTACAAGTTTAAGTAAGCCTATGAAAACTGTTTGTAGTGTTCTTGTTTAATATGTTGTTTGTGATGAGGAAATTTCAATAAGTACTCTACAAGTGATGATATTTGAAGTAAACAGACTTTGGATAATAATTGTACAGAATTGACAGTAATAAAGACTTGCTAGTGGTTATAAAACTGATCAAAGAATTCAAAGGAAAAATGTCTCTTTATTTTTATTTTCTGTAGTTAGGCTGGCCTAATTTCTTTAAGGAAAATATCTAATTGTTTGTGCTGTTTGAAAGAACATAATTTGTCTGAATCATACGTGTAATTAGTAGCAAGTTTCTAAATGGGCATCAGAGGTTTCCCATGTGATTTCTACTGTTGTTACTATGCATGCCTATATGTTGTCAACGGATTTCACAAGGGGGAAAAAAACTACCAGTTCTCCATAGACACTACTCCATATTCTTATACTGTTATTACTTTTGCCCTTTGTTAACATCTGCTCAATTTTCAGCCTGCAGACAGCTCCAGTTGGTCATAGGGAAAGTAAGTGGTACTAGGAAATCTGAAAATAAACCTATGTTTGCTTTTGTCAGTGGCTCTGCCTGGAATTTGCTATGCAGAGAAGTTGGACTAGACAGCACTCCCCTAGATTTGTTGTCTGAGACAAACAGAAGTTAAAAGTTGTGGACAGTGAGCTCATCTACACAAGATGCTAAACGCTGAGTAGACTAATACTACTGCATATTAGTGCGGCAGGCAAAAACTGTGCTAATGTGCAGTAGAATTAGTCTATGCATTAGTATTACAAAAAGTGT
>NW_017728906.1:148566216-148610264 GCF_001723895.1 Crocodylus porosus | reverse complement strand
GGACGTCATTCTCCCCTTGTACTCGGCCTTGGTGAGGCTGCAGCTGGAGTACTGGGTCCAGTTTTGGGCTCCACAATTCAAAAAGGTTGTGGAGAATCTTGAGAGAGTCCAGAGAAGAGCCACGCGCATGATCAGAGCTCAGGAAAACCGACCTTACGACGACAGGCTGAGAGCCATGGTGGGGCTCTTTAGCTTGGAAAAGCAGAAGCTTAGGGGTAATCTGATGTCCACCTATAAGTTTATCAGGGGTGACCACCAGTATCTGGAAGAACATTTGTTCACCAGAGCACCCCATGGGATGACAGGGTCGAATGGTTATAAACTCCTGCAAGACCATTTCAGGCTGGACATAAGGAAGAACTTCTTTACTGTCCAAGCCCCTATGGTCTGGAACAGCCTGCCATTGGAGGTGGTTCAAGCACCTACATTGAACGCCTTCAAGAGAAATTTGGATGCTCATCTTGCTGGGATCCTATGACCCCAGCTGACTTCCTGCCCCTGGGGTAGGGGGCTGGACTTGATGATCTTCCGAGGTCCCTTCCAGCCCTAATGTCTATGAAATCTATCAACCTCAGCTCTTCCAGCAGCATCAGTTCATCTCTATTGAAGAGGCCTCCATGAATACTGAGAATTAAGCTAAGGTCATCAAATAGTTTTTCAGCCAAAACTATTTGTCATGTTTGCAGGTAGTATTGGTTTCCTTGAAACTGCATTTTTTATTGAATTCTTTTTTGGCCAGAGAAAAATCATTGCCAAACCCACTTCTTTACTGTCTGTGAGGAAAGAAACACAGTGTCTGTAGCTTAGTCGTTCTTGTTGGCATATAGATCAACTGGAGCAGCTTCCAGTTGGCTGTACATACATACTTCTTATGATGCCAAGGATGGATATGGTTCTCTATCTCTGCCTACTTCTGCAGTAGTTACTCTAAGGTAAGCCTAGAGTTGTGTGAGCTATGCTTTTTTCCCCACAGAATCTCTGGCCAACATGGTTATGATGTCAGAATCCAGATTTTATTCCCTTCTGAAATGTGAGGATGCTCACAGAACTGTTTTCAAATGAGAGAGCTCATTGCATCATTTCTGATGGAATGATGCACCTGCTTCTGTTCACTAATAAAACGTCTCTTTAATGTTCTCTCCAGTATGCGTTTCTCTCTTGTTCTACTTGAAGCTCTCCTGGTTAATGATCTGAATTTGCCAAGCACACTGACTCATTTCTCTGCTGTTTTTCATTATGTAAGCTATTAACAGGTCACTGCTCAGATGTTGGAAAATCTGTTAAAGGCTAATGGCAAGGTGCACAAGTGCCTCTTTACTCTGCAGTTGCTACCTGCGTGTACCAGTTCTGGCTTGATCGTCAGTCAGTGTGCCCTACAGCAATTTGGGGTTCAACACCTGTTCCATTAGCAGTCACTGTCTAATCAGTCTTTTGTTAGCACACACAGAACCTTATCGCTTCTAGGATATTTGCATTATGTGACATAGGGAGTCTTGGAGGAAGCAAGTTAATATACTAGAGGAAAGTGTCAAATAACCAAAGTAATAACCTCTTCCTAGCAGGGAGGGGGGAAGCTGGTGGAGGAGGTAATGGGATAGGAATGTAAACTGTTCAGGGAAATGTCATATCACATGGACCCATATGAGAATATGGTGCTTTGGCACAAAGTAATGGATAAAATATGTTCCCATGAGATTAATTACAGAGATCTTGGGAAATCAGGTTGATGAAGCAGGATTCCCTCCATTGAGAGAGAAAATAGCAGATGAGAGCTTTAAAAGGAAAGAGAGAGGGTTATAGATTACCAGGCCTCATGACTCGGAGAAAGATCTTATTATATAGTTCATAATCAAAAAAGCAGGTGATGGAGTTCTAGTTCAGTGACATCAGCATTTTACCACTATGTTCAAATAATAAACGTTCCACTTTAGGATGCACGTGCCCACATATCTTCAAGTCAACAGTGAGAGGAAAGTGTTGAAAAACTGGCAGTGGAGATAGAGAGGGTTCAGGACAGGCATTTAATTTTTGAACACCAGCAGTTTCCTTGGAAGGGGAGGTGTTTCAAAATCTGGATCCAAATATTCTGGCTCATGCCTAGTCTCTGCTAGAAAATGTTCCAAATACAGTATATATCTGTTTATACCTTCTAGAGCTGAGGGTCACTTGTGAAGGATGAGTTCCTTTTTTTCCCTTTGTTTTAAACAATGTTCAGAAAGATCTTCTCAGTAACCAGGTGAAGGTGTGTGAAAGGGAGCCCAGCATGCAGTAAAAGCAGGCCTACAATGGAAAAAAACACAATTAGCACATGTCGGGGCAAAGTTGTGAAACAGTTTTTTGTTATAGGGTTGTGAGGTGAAAGACCTCTCCAATTTAAATGGGTGTGTTTAGAGTTGCATTAAGCTAAATTCCTGATGTTATAAAAGCAGAGTGCTTTATTTAAAAAAAATTACTAAATGAGATATAAGCTAAAATCTGAGTGACATGAGTAAGAATTTATCTGCCATGGTACTCATCTTTTCTGGCCACTGGCAGTCATTTCATGGATGTACGAATAAATGATGGAGAGCCTATTTTTCTGCTAAGCCTGTATTGAGTGCCTACTGTACCGAGATTTAGGGACACAGTGTTTTTCTTGAGATGCAGCTGAACTTGTTGTTAAATCAGTCTTATTGTGACAGTTGGGTTTGTTCTGTTTACTGTGGTTCTTGCAGTAAGAACAAAATTGTTAGATGGTTGTGTCAATAAATATGATCCCTAGTACAGGCTTGTGTTTTACAGATTTGGTTTTGTTATCTGCTCTGGCTTCCCCATGTCTTGTTGCTGTAACTAAGCAAAGTCCACATTCATGCTGCTGAATAAATATTGTGGTAAGAACCTACCAGTAAAACTATGTGCCATTAGTCTTTTCCATGTTTCTCTTGTTTCAGTGATTCTAAATGTGATGTAGGAGATGCTTGCACCTCCTTTTCATTTGGATTTGAGAAATTAATTTCTCCTTGATATTCATCGGTGACCAGTTGATGCCCGTGATGTGAAGAACTAGGAATTTGGGAGGGCTTTGGAATAATCTTCCATCTCCAGTAGTGTCTGAACTGTAGTTTTAGAATGTCTTATTCCCACCATGAAGCTGCTGCAGTTTTCTTGTAAGACTGACTTTGCAGGGGATCAATGAATTTAGGATGAGAGTTGTTAAGTGATAGACCCCTGTTAGCTTAGGGACAGTGAAAATCAAGGTTGTGTCCTCACTAGGTGTCTGACATACAAGATGAGTAGAGTAAGGGGTGGGAATATTATACCTTAGTAGCAATTAACCACCTGTCAGGGACTTTCTCACACTCAAAGAAGTAATGCAGGACTTACTGATTCTGTATGTAGTACTTCATAATATGGTCCTGGGTACTTGCCTACCATATTCCAGGACCTGACATTTGACACATTACTTTGCCCTCATTTGTTCTCATAATACTGTGAAGGTCTGTGGTGTGAGTCAATGGGTAGTTCCCAAAGCAGCTGGAAATTGTTCCACCTCATAGAAGATACCTTCTTACTGTTACTGCAGACAACATTATATGGGAAATGAAGCAGGTTAATTTTTTTTCTTAGAATATCACTGTGAAGTTTGGCTAGAGAATCTCTTACAATGGTGTGAAAGGCCCTGTTGCCAGGGAGTGTGAGGGCTTCTGAGCTTTAAACCACTGACTAACTTTCTCACAACTTTCAGCTCTGCCACATTTTCTGCAGGACACACCTTACTTTGTTGGTAATCTATAGACACTGTGGCTTTCTTCACAGATGTTAAAGAAGTGGGTTTGGCAATGATTTTTCTTTGACAAAAAAAAAAATTCAATAAAAAATGCAGTTTCAGGGCAACCACTGCTACCTGCAAATGTGACAAATAGTTTTGGCTGAAAAACTATTTGATGACCTTAGCTTAATTCTCAGTATTCATGGAGGCCTCTTCAATAGAGATAAACTGATGCTGCTCAAAGAGCTGAGATTGATAGATTTCATAGACATTAGGGCTGGAAGGTACCTCAGAACATCTTCGAGTCTAGCCCCCACCCCAGGGGCAGGAAGTTAGCAGGGATCATAGGATCCCAGCCAGATAAACATCCAAATGTCTCTTGAAGGTGTTCATTGTAGGTGCTTGAACCACTTATGTGGCAGTCTATTCCAAACCATAGGGGCTTGGACAGTAAAGAAGTTCTTATGTCCAGCCTGAAACAGTCATGGAGGAATTTGTGACCATTTGACCTTGTCATCCCTTGGGGCGCTTTGGCGAACAGATGTTCTCTCAGATCCTGGTAAGCACCCCGATAAACTTATAGGTGGCCACCAGATCACCCCTGAGCCTTCGCTTTTCCAGGGTGAAGAGTCCCATAGCTCTCAGCCTCTCGTCATAAGGTCTGTTTTCCTGACTTCTGATTACGTGTGTGGCTCTCCTCTGGACTGTCATGGAGAGTAGTGCCAAATGTCATGCTGTGTATTTCAGTGACGTTACTGTATCTGCAGAGTAAATAACTACTATTCATAGGTTTGTAGAATAAGAATTTAAATCATTCTGGCATAGAAGATGGTGTTGTGTGTATTCAAATCTACATCTTCGAGAGGGGGAGGTAAAAAAGTTAAAATCAGTGAACTAAAGAGAGGGCAACACAGAACAGTATTTTCTTTAGAAAATAGGTGTCATCTTTCCTAGGTTATCTGTTCTTTCAAGTAGGGCCAGAACATCTGGGTACCTCTCTAGGATGGGCATAATATATTGAAGCTAATTGCTTAGTCATTCATGCTTTTTATTATATAGTAGCAAGACTACAGTTGCAATTTTTAACTTGGCATACACAATAATTTAAGAGGGAAATGGGTCATTAGATATTTAACTTGTATGGCTAGTGTCTTTTCCTACCTTGTAAGTACAGGACTCTAACCCTCCCCTTGGGTTATGTTTGGTTTAAGATTTTGGTGGTTTTTATTGCACATCTAATCCTTTCCTCTTGGGTAGATTGTGAAGATTTGTACCTTTTAAAACCCCATTTTATAAATCGTAAATTCTAAATAATGCTTTCAATATCTAGCCCGCCGTGTATTAGGACGGCTTAAGCTGAAAATCCAAGCCACCTGGGGTCTGGTGGAAAGCTGGGAAGATTTGTTCCCTTAAAGGTTGAATGGCTTACTATGTGGAGAGAGGGCATTCTCTAACTGAGTTAGAATAGGATATGTCTGTATTGCCTGAATAAAATTAGCAGTTGTGGGCTTAATTGGGTACACATTGATACTTGCAGACACTTTAACGTACAGCAAATTTTGTCAGTATTAGTTTATTTTCTTGTGCTGTTATGATAAATTTAAAACACCACTACTGCATTGGACTCCATTTCTTCCAAACCAAAAAAGAAGGATTTGAGATCGTGACATCACAACAGGCTCTAGTTACTTAGTGTTTTTATGGATGGTTCTATTTGTTTTATGGATTTTTATGGACATCTTTTTTTTTAAACAGTGTCTCCAAATAAATGGACAGTTGGCATCCCTGACCATTACCTAAACTATAAATTGCAGTCAGAAAATAAACCATGGCGCCTTATGTATCATAGATCACTCTTATGTATCACATTTTCCAAATTTTCAGTAAAATATTGAGTTGCATACATCATTATATATAAATGGCGATTTTACAGCATTAACAACATCCTAAACTGCTGGAAAATGGTATCAGAAGCAGTTTTCACAACTTAGTGCAGTAATTACATTTAGAACCTTAAAATATGATAATTTTTAGTCAGTCCCCATACATTCAGAACATAAAAACAATTTCTTTAATTTTAGTCAACTATGTAATTAACTAATTGATAACTAATTAACCTATTACTAATTCATTTTATTTTAATCGGTGTCCACTTATCTTCCGCTAAAAGCCCTACCAGCACTTTCCCAAATCTCCCACCCTCCGGGTTTCTTCTTTCCTAGTTTTGCTTTCTGTTCTCACTGCAAACCTCCTGTGTACCTAGGTCTGCTAACCTCCTGTGTACCTAGGTGGCAGGGGCAGAGAAGCTTTTTGTAACACTCTAAGGACTATTCCTGAAACTGTGAACATCTCACAATTTGGGCTTCTCTAGGTAGTGGGTCACTTCCTATGTTGGAGTCTTTCAGAGAGCTTGTCACTCAAAGCCTTTCTTCTGGTTGTGTCTCCATCCCAGTGGGTCATGGATCACATTGTGAACCCTTGTGGGAATTGAGTGTAGTGCTGTCCTTTGTTGTTTTCATTTTAGTCTTGTTAACAGAAAGTTATCATAGAGGTAAGTCATTAAAAGTAATTCTGAAGGATAACAAATTTGTATTTGAATTTAACACTTTTGCCTTCTTATCAAAAAAGGGAGGGAGGTGGCAGGAAAACTCATGCCTGCTATGAGTTCATTAGGAGAAAAGGAGGCTGAATTCTACTCATCTGATACAAAGTTGGCACTGATTAGTGTTTAGCAAGTCAAGCTTAGATTTCATAAATGTTTTTAAAAACAGAAAAGCTACTTTTCTAGTTCCATGACTAATCAAATATGTTGAGGTTCAAAACAGTATGCAGATCCATTCCATTTCTGTAGAGGTATTAAATTCATACATTGCTTTATAGAAAAGTATGTTCTATGCTATTACATCTATGTGAACTCTGGAAATGTAGGCCTGTCCAACTTGGGTTCTCTGGGAAAGGGTGGGACATTTGTTTTGCATTTGAAAAGTCACAATGCTATGGGTACAGTGGAATTACAGTGGACTGATAGAAGACAAGTATTATACTTGAAAGGAAATCCCTCAGAAAATATTTTTATATATGCATTATTGAGAACATCTAATATTCCCTGCTGAGGGAAATCATGATCCTTTGAATTGAATAGTGATTCTTTAAGAGAACTTGTATATTTTGCTGCTATTGCCTAACAGACAGCAGAGGGTACATTAACTCTGTGGCTCTCTGACACTTCTAAACAATTAAACTATAAACCTTTACAAATTCATTTTAAAATATAGTTATAAAAACTAATATAAATAGTTTATGAAACTTTTTTCACAGTCAATGTGTGGCATGCAATTAAGTGGAAATATGTACTTAATGGATGTATTTTCGTTTGGGGATTTTTTTTGGCTTGACAGGAGTTGGCATCTTAGATCAGCTTAAAACCAATTATGAACAGCTGGCACAGCAGAAATCAAGATCAATATGTTTACAACACAAGGTCGTTTTTTTTTCTTGTAATGTTATATTATTAAGGACATAGAGGAAGGAAGAAGCAATAAATGTACGTTTTTAAAACACTGTACAATTGTTATCTGTGCATCTAAAGCAGGGGTGGGCAAAATACTAGGGCGGTGCGAAGCTTTGGTCCCTGATTCAATTTGGTGGAAATGCGGAGCAATTTGGCAGCCAAATCTCTGAATGCAAATCAAATCAGGAGACCCTTTAATTTCTATGAATCTAATCGGAACGCTGTGAATTGATTTCAAGAGATTTGGTAAGATTCGGTGGTTTGGATATAGACACATAGCTTTAAATGTTTATTAAAACATTTTTTTTCTACATACCTCAAGGTACCAGGCGGCTTGTGAATGCTGAGATGGTGGGGCAGATGAAGTGTCCAACAGGAGCACGGGGGGTCCCCAGCATGCTCAGCAGCAGACCCAGAAGCACTTCTGGTCCACTTCTGGATCCACTGGGAAGCATGCAGGGGAGTCCCCCTGAGTTCCCCTGAGTCCCCCCTCGCTCTGGCTGGTGCTTCCTGGGTCTGGGGGGGCACCTGGGGTCCTGCTGTGGCTGATCACTGAGCTGGGGGGAGGGGCACAAGGGGCCTCCCCCATACACTTGGCAGCAGATCCGGAAGTGGACCGGAAGTACTTGGAAGCATTCACGTGTCATGCCTGGTACCTCAAGGTCTATAGAAAAAACATTTAAAGCTGTGTCTATGGCTGAATTGCTGATTCTCTGAATCAACATTGAATCTTCAGATATGGATTCAACTGAATCGACAGTGATCCGAATCAACGAATTGAATCATTGTCCCTGATTTGGGCTGAATCCGAATCTGAATTGACTACAGCCCATTTTGCACACCCCTACAAAATACTGCCTGCAGGCCAGATCTAGCCTGCCAGCTGACTGGATCTGGCCCATGACTGCCCCTGTGGTGCTCCACGTGGTGCAGAGCCCCAGCAGCTCCCACTAGGGCAGCCCATGCTGCGATCCTGCTGGCTGGGGGCCCTGACCAGTGCATGCAGCTTCTGGCGGGGCTGTTTCTGCTGCTACTCTGCCCCCCTCACCTCTAGCTGGAGCTGCCTGGCTGGAGCTTCCCGCCCACCTGCCAGAGTGGGGTATCAGGGGCAAGAGCAAAAGGAGGAGCCGCTGCTGTAGACAAAGGCAGCCAGAGCAGCACCTGGCTGGCTGCAGCCACTCCAGGAATAACCCTCGCAGAAGCTGTGTGTGCTGGCCGGGGCCTGGGGCAGCTGGTTGCTGCTCTGTTCCCCTCGCCTCCAGTGATGGCTCCTCTTCTCACTTCTGCCTTTCCTGTGCCACTCCAGGTGGGCTGGTGGGGAGCTTCAGCTGGGCTGCTTCCGCTGGGGGTGAGGGTAGCAGAGCAGCACCCAGCCATCTGCAGCCACACTGGGAACAGCCCTGCCAGAAGCTGTGCACAGGACAGAGCCAGTGTTGAGGCTGGGCTGGTGGGCATGGGCAGGAGTGCAGTGCAGGCTGCCCCAGGCGGGACTCAGTCCCATGTGGAGTGCCCCCAGGCAGTGTCCCCCCTGCCTCCTTCACCTCACCCCTAGCTGGCTCCTGGGACCTAGCGCCACACACATCCCCATACACACCCTCCATCCCCCCACAGGGAGAGGGTGTGCAGGAAGCAGATTGTGGCTCAGCCCAGGCTCTGGCCCCGAGCTATCACTGCCCTTCCTCCTGGCCCCATGATCCTGGTCTTGTCCAGCCATCCCATTCCCAAAAACTACTCCCCACCAGCCCAAAGCCCCATAGGGAGTTTTGGTGAGTTGTTGTGTGTGTGTGTGTGGGGGGGGGGGCAGGGGTGCTAATCTGGCCCAAATAATTGCCCACTTCTGGTCTGAAGCGATATAGGGGATGCTTTTTCCCTTTTACAAGATGCCCTGGTTGCACTCTTCAATCTTCTCAGCAGAGAAGTGTGCAGTTGCTGCTAAACTTATTTCTCTTGCATGCTGGTTTTATTGGATTATTTCATACAGTGGAATGGTAAGAATTCAAAAATGAAAAAAAGCTGTTGAGTCATCTAGTCCATATCCCAGCTATTGCTGGATTGTTCTCTGAGGATCTTTGTCCAGTTTGGCTTCAAATGTTATTGGACTTTGTCCAGTTTCCTTGGAAGATTATTACATTCCATTATTAGGAAACTTTTCCTGTCAGTGTAAATTTTTCCTGCTCAGTGCAGACACATTAATCCCTGTTATATTTTCTTGAAAATCCCTACTAAAAAAAAATCTAAAGGAACCCTTTCTTTAGTGTATGCATCTTCCTAATGCTTACAGATGATTATCACATTTTCCTTCTGATTGTAGTTTAGTCAAGCTCGTATGTATTTAATATTTTCTCTTAAGTCAGGTCTTCTAGGTTAATTTTAACTTTTAGTATTATTATATTATTGTGTCAAATTTTGAATTCTTCAGTTTTATACTCTGCAATGAAAACTTTGCCTGAGTAAGGATTTAAGGATTTGTAAAATTATTTGGAGGGTTTTTTTAAAACCTTTCCTGTGACTTTATTGAGGTATATATCAATTTCCCATGCAAGAGGTATGATCTTGCAGGGTGTACAAAATGGATGACACTCCTTTGCTCTGTGATATATGGTTCGGTGGGAAACTCTGTTTCCTGTTCTGCCATTATTTGATAGTGTGCTCTTGCCGAAGTTGCTTGAACTTTCAGCTTGTTTAATTTTCCCATCTGTAGAATACAGTTTTTGGAAAGCATATTGAGATCAACATGTTGATAAGTGTTGAAGATTGACTACCTCAATGTACATTTTCACTGGCTGACTTTATCACATGCATACTGGCTTCTGGCTTCTTTAGTATTCCATCCAGGAAGAGCACAGACCAACTGCAGACACTTCCTCAGCCTGATGAAGGGTATTTGTACCTGAAAGCTTGCAAAAAAGAACTTTTCCAACTATCTGAGTTGCTCTAATAAGGGATATCAGATTTACCCAAAGAACTTTATCTGCAAAGAATCAATAAGGGCTACTATTTTTAATGCTTTCTTTTATACAATGTTCTTCATTATATCATGTGCGTTGGCTGTTTCTGTGACTGTCTTATTAACTCCTTTAAGTACTGGCATAACTGGGTAGTTCTGTGCCCTAGGTTGTGGTGGTACATGGGGCAGAGACCGCTACTAAGCTACAGAAGCTGAGAAACCAGTGGCAGTGACTATTTTTTGCATTCCCTTTCCCTTTTCCTCCCAAGTTGACTCCTAGAGCTAGTGTCTTGGTCTGCCTGCCCTCCACCCCTGTCCCCCCCTTAGTTGTACTACTGTTGCTTGTTGACACTACACCTTTGTAATTATTAGCTTATACATCTCTAACTTATACTTGATTTGTGGGGGTTTTTTAGTCACGATCAGATTTTTCTCATGTTGTTTTTCAGCTGTATGTTTTATATTGACTTCAGTGTAGTTGCACTTAATTTATACTGGTGTAACTGGGAGATGAATTGAGTCTCAGAGCTTTCCTAGGTCCTTTTATATTATTACTAGGTAATTGCCTGTCAAGAAGGATGGATTTCAGGGAATGTTTACATGGCTCTCCCTTACCCCCCACTCACCCTTCGGGGCCAGCCATGTAAAGACTCCCTCCACTGCTGCTGTGTCCTCCTCCAGTCTCTGGTGTGGGGACTCTCTCCACCTGCCCACCTCTGCCTCACAGCGGGACTCCCCTCCCTGCCGGTTGTTGTTGGGGCCAGATGGCAGGGGGGCATTGCCACCATGACTCCCCACCTTTCTTCCCTTTTTCTCCCCTCCCCACTTCCCTCCCTTCCTTCCTTCCTTTCTTCCCTGTCATGCAGCCCCAACAACAGCCTGCTCCATGACCGCCCCCCCCTTACCTCCTCCTGCCCTGCACTTGCTCGGATCCAAGCAGCCTCCCTCCCCACTGCCTCCCCTTCCCTGCTGGCTGTTGTCAGGACCCCCTTCCTGTTCCCCTCTCTCCTTCCTTCTCTTCTACCTGGCCCTGACAAGAGCCACCACTGTGACCCCTCCCCTTTGCCTCCCCCTGCCCTGCTCCCCTCCCTCCCTCCCTGCCCACTGCCTCCCCCTCCCTGCTGGCTGTTCTGGGGGACGTTGGGGATGGGTGGGGGGGTGCTGCCACTGTGACCCCCCCCCCTTGCCCTCAGGCAGGGAGGCATGGGGAAGCCCTGCTGCTTGGATGGCCAGGGTGTATTCATCGCCACCACAGACTTCCCCAGCAGCAGCTCAAACTTGGGCCTGTGCAGCCAATTGCTGCCTGCCCTCTTGGTGGCACATGTATTGTTAGCCAAAAGCATTATATAGACAGACTAAGCCCTTTATTGTGTTAGAATTCTCTCCTCACTAGCATGTATCATTACTTTTTAGTGTAAGTGCATTTACAGCTGAAACTAATAGCCCTACTTCTTCCAGAACATGAATAAAGAAATTAAGTTAAACTCATCCAAATATAACATCCAAATATGTTGAGGGATAGTTTGTTACCTATCTCATGACTCAGTGTGTTCAGCCTCTACCCTCTGTAACTTCTAAACAGCTAAGAAGAAACTAATAGTCAGGAGGTCACAACCTAAGCACAGTAACCAGTCTTTGCTCAGTTGAGGTCTATGTTGTAAATTTGCCTGGAGTCTGAGCTCTGCACTTAATTTATATTAGATGGAACAAAGTACAGCTGTTTTCGTCATTCGCACAGACATGTGGGTCTCAGAGACTACAGGTTCTACCATAGTACACAATGCTTTATCTTGACAGACAAGTTGCCAAGTTGTCTGCTGGGACATATGCCTCTAGGTATCAATCTCCTTATTAGAGATGAGAATGGCCCTACGGTAGATTTTAAGAAATTTGTTTAAGAATGCTCTGCTAGCCTGACATTTCTTTATTTATCACTGTACTGATCTTACTTTTCCAGAAGCCTCTTGACTTTCCCTGGACAAGCTATTTTTTTTAATGTTTCTGTAACATTTGGGTACCTCTCTTCCCTTTTCATTTGTTGGCAGAGGCGGTCACTTAACCAGACTTCTTGGACTCTCTCGCTTTATCCTCCTGCTGTTCCCCTTCACAGCCCCAGTTTTTTGTCTCCTGCTGTGGAAGGCAGACTAGTTCTGGTGCTTTTTCTCCTTTCTACTCTGTGAAGTCAATTTCTAATTTTGCCAATATTCAGAGGAAATACTTTTCCATGAACCAATGCATCTAACTTGATAGCCACACTGATTCTAGCTTCAGACAGGCATTCAGTACTTTTTCTGCCCTTTTCTTTTTAAGGACTTGAGGATTGATGCAGAATTCATGCATTCCTGAGATGAGAACTGAGATGGCCATTCTGGATTGCTTCTTGGCATGTATAGTAGGCCAAATTTAGTTGCTTATGGATCTATTAAGACAAAATAGAGGCGTATAAAAATCATTTTGGTAGTTTTGTGACTGGTGTGTGAGGTGGAATAGGATCATGGTTTTTGGTGCCTAAGATTTGTCCAAATGTCACACAGGTAGAATGGGGTGTAAGTTGTAGCCATGCTGGTGTAAGGACATAGGCAGACAAGGTTCTTTGGGGTAAATCCAAAATCTGTTATTAGACCAACTCAAATAGTTGGAAAAATTCTTCTTTGCAAGTTTTCAGGTATAATGTCCTTTGTCGGGTTGAGGAAGTGTCTGCAGATGGTCTATGCTCTTCCTGGATGGAATAGAAAAGCAGCCAGAGGCCAGTACATATGCAAGAAAGCCAGTCAGTTAAAATGTAAATTGAGGTGGTGAGGAGGGGAAGGATGCATCTGTACAGATGCATCTGTAGTAAATGGTTGAGAGGGAGGCGAGAGGGAATGAGAATAGCTGGTAAAAAGTGGAGGGTTTACCTGGGGAGTCAGATGTTAGGCAGGTTATTAAAGTGTCATAAATCCAATGTCTATATTTAGTACATGATTTTTGTATCCAGTAGGTTGATGAAGTGAATTGAAGTTCATAGGCTTGTCTGTGAAAGGTGTTTTGTAAATTCCCTTTGAGGATTAAAACTGAGAGAATGGCGAGAGAATGGTTTTCTTGTGAGAAATGTTCCCCCATAGCTAACTGGGTATTCTTGTCTTTGATAGATTTCCCATGTGTGGTAATTCTGGTGCACAGTTGTTGTTTGTTTTTTTCCTACATATTTTCCATCAGGGCATTTGATACACTGGATGAAATGTATAACATTTCTGGAGGGGCAGTTGTGAATTCCAGAAATGCTGATGGTTCTGTTGTTTGGTGCAGTAATTGTGGGGTGGTGGAGATGTCTTGGCAGGTTTTACATTTCTTGTCATTGTATGGTCTTGATCCATTTGCTGTGTTTGGGTCCATAGGAAGTTTACTTCTGGTGATGAGCAGGGATCCTGGTTTTCTCTGATGTAAAAAAAAATCCCCCATTTTCGGTTTTAAAAAAAGTAACCCCAAATCCACATTGGTTTCATGTAATCACAGAAAAAAATTGGATTTGGCATTAATTTTTTTTAAATTGAAAATTGGGGATTGTTTTAAATCAGAGAAAACCAGGATCCCTGGTGATGAAGTTGGTGAGGTTTGTTGCTTGTTTAAAGGCTAGGATGGGTGATTCTGGGATCTTCCCAGTTTCTGTGGTAGCCAAAGCATTCATTTGGTCCTACCAAGGGTCACTGGGAATCAGTTAATGAATGTGGACCCAAAAATGCCCGGCCAGTGATTGTGTCTTCCATGCACATACGCTTAAGGATGTGAACCCAGACTTTACATGCCAGTGTGTCTTGATAGAGAAAATGACTTAACAGGTTAAAAAGTCTTATTTCATTATCGTGTAGCACACTTCATTGCACACTGTGTGTGAAGTTAACTTTATCAATGATACACATGCTAATATATTTTAGCAAAGCTATTTTGATATACTGAAGCCGAAGTCCCCTATACAATACTTTTCTTAAACGTATTAGACGTTGCATCTTAGGGGAGCTGTAAGAAGATTGACTCCCAGGTATAATCTTTTCCTTTCTCTTCCACGGAAAAGTTAGAATGTTTAATTTGACTTATGGTAATTAGTATAATTTCATATGGGTTCTGGAGATAAGAGAGGAGGTGGGATGTATTTTGTTTCCCTAATTTGCCTTTATTAAGTACGCCAGGCACAAACTTTAGGGCCTTGATGTAGAGTCAAAGGTGGAAAATGCTGACGAACTAAATTTAAAATGAGAAGTTATTTTAAAATACTGGTGATGATGAAGATGGAAGTAAAAGTGGAAGTCTCGATTAAAGGAAGTATGATAACGGAATACTTCACATTTGTTTATTCCCTTATTTTAGTTTATGTGCATGGGGCTTTTGGAAATGAACTAGAGCCACGAACATGCCTATCTGAAAGTAAAATTATGATGAACAAAGTAGAGCAGGGTGGCACCTTAAAGACTGATCACGGGCGGATGTTACTTTTATAGTGCTAGTTGTGTCACAGAACTTTGAAACAAAGAAGTGCTGTAATACTCTCCAGGTAGGGTGCATGGTAGGGATTGCAGTTCTGTGCCCTGACTGTCTGTCCATGGGGGTGGCAAGCTGTCAGTGCATGGGCTGCTGCCACTAGACACTCTTGGCGGGGCTGCTGCTTGCTCCCTTGATCCCTTCTCTCCCCTTCAGGGAATTAGAAGACTAAGAATAATCAGGGACTGCCCTCCCTACTCTCCTTCCCTCTGCCCTTGGAGGAGAGGGACAGAGCACTGCACCGTGCTGGGGGACCAAGAGATTCCCTGTAGCATTACAGTACATTGTACAGATGTTATATTTAGCATTACATTTCCTGTTTCCTATTTTTTTGTGGAACGTCTTCCATTTTGTAGCACTATAGGGGATGGGCAGTTCTGTCCAATCAGCTATTTTAATCCTACAAACCTAACGGCTGTCTGTTTCCTAACTGGTTCAGAGTGGCATGAGTTTTTATAGGGAGCAACCTACTTTTTCATGTGCCACCATGCACTACCTTCTTCCTGTTTTCAAACTAATAGGGTTAACTACCTTATTAAAAAGTTACATCTTAAAATACATCGTATTTATTGAAGGAGTTATTGTTTGATTGGTAACTGAGAAAATATTAATGGTGAAAATAATCAAAATGCTAAAATTCTAAAATAATTCTAAATCTGGAATGCTAAAATAATCATTTGAGAATAATGTTGCAAAGAAACAAGCCATGCTAGTTAGTATTTCTTTACTTGATGCTGAAGTTGTTGCCCTCTGATTCAAAAATGCAAAAATTCTGTACTGTAGACCATCCAACTTAGTCATGTTTTCTAATGGATGAGTAAAATGTATCTGTTTGATAGCTGCAGTAATTACTTCAGTAATAATATGAAGTGGGTAAGGGATGATCTAAGACTTGGGGTGAGATCATTTATTAGACAAAATCTGTATCTTGTTTTTATTTTCAGGTTGTGAGACAGTCGGTGACAGTGGAATTCTCTTCTCATATAGATTAATAGATAATTACTCATTGTATTATTTTTAGCTTTTGTTTTTACCATGCTAGGATTAGAAACCTTTTTCTCTAATATGAAAACTTATGTTCTGCATAAATGTGGCTCCCTCCAAGTGAGTGGATTTTTGGAGGTCTAGTGCATGTTGTCTAAAAGAATTGGAATAGATACTTTTTGGCTTGCTCGTCATTGAGAGATCCTCAGCAGACACCAACAGCGTTTTTCTGTGCCATACCCAGGTCTAAAAACAGAAAGACGAGGATGCAGGAAATCTGTATCTCTCTTTCAGTTTTTGCTTGGTTTACTTTGCTGCATTATTCTTTTTATGCTTTCCTCAAAATAAGATACTATTTCTTCCAACAGGAGAAGTCTGGTTGTAAATGACAATCTTTTATCCTAGTAATTTAATTTAAAGCTTAGCTATTGGCCAAACACATTCCATAGGGTTCTGCTATGTGACGCACAACTAACCCTTTCTTTATTATAGAGGGCTAGGTACAGACATTCAAAAAGCCTGAGGTGGAATTGATCCAACTTGCGCGGTTTCCTGTAAGTGGTGTAGTTTAGATCAGTAGCAAACAACACAAATTCATTCTTGTCTGTGGGAGAGGGAGCAAATCTTAGACTGGGTTTTGCCATTTTTAACCAGTGCGCCAAACTTCTGTTCTATTAGCAGGTATAGACTGGTTTTGTGTGCTGAACTTCTGTTCTGTTATGGGTATAGACCAGTTTCTGATAACTTATAACAGTAAAAGTGTAATCTTTACCTGGCTGAGAAGTGTCCTGCAGAGGCTAGAGGTTTCAGCATTCAGTAGTAATGCTGCTACAACTGATGAATGGATGCTGGTATATCTATTTTTATTTCTCTTATATATCACTAATGGTGGTTACAAATTAAGAGGAAGAATCTTGTATAAATGTTCAGTTGCATAGATAGCATAGGTGGTTGTCAAAGGAAATTAATTTTCATGGAAAATTTCAAATAATTTTAAGCTTCTCCACCCACACAACATTCCATAGTTTTTCTTTCTTTGTCAAACTGGAAAAAAGTTGTTGTTGTTTTTTTTGTTTTTTTTTTAAAACAAAAAACCCCACTTTTAAGAAAAACCACCAGTTTTGGAAAAACAATCATAGAATCATAAAAGTAGGGTCGGAAGGGCCCTTATAGATCTTCAAGTCCGACCCCCCGCCTGGGCGGAAGAAAAACTGGACTCAAATGAGTCCAGCCAGGTAGGCATCAAGCCTCTTCTCAATGACAAGTTTATGATAGTTTCAATATTTGATTTCTAGTTTTTTATTCCTAAAAATCTGGAAACTATCAACCAAAATTACAGGGTTTAAAAAAAAATAATTTTATTTCAGAAGGTATATGTTGTTGAAATAAATGGTTTGATAAAGAAGGTAGATCAGCTCCAATAGGATGGTGTTAAAAATACAGCAGCTGAAAAGACCTGGGGCTCCTTACACATCTTTTGATGTATCCTTCAGTTGTGGTCAGTGCTGGAGAATGTGACTAGGATTCTTACTTTTAAATCTGGGAGTTGCTGGGAAATCTCACTTCAGGTTGAAATTGTGAAAAAAAAAAAAGAGTGCTTTTCAGCAGGCTTGGAAATAACAATAAATGCCAAGACATAAAAACAACTGAGGAAAATATTCAAGTTATACCAGTATGTAGCAGCATGCCTTCAATTTGTCTGTAGCCAAATGCTTTTTTTATTTAATAATCCTGTCTTCCAGGGTCTAGAGTGGTGGTTCGTTGCATGTAATGTGTTGCTGTCGTGCCATTGGGCATTAAAAAAAGAGATTGAAATTATCTTGAGGAAACCAAATCGTTTTATTTCAAAGACAAATTAGATTGATGTATCTTACCATCCTCTATAGATTTCTTCATAAGCGCATTACTAGTTGAAGAGGTACCAGACATTTTATATATTATAGCAATTTGCATACATTCATTAAGCTGTACTTTGTAAGGCGTACTGACAGGGGCATTTGATGAATTTTTTTTGTGCACTGTATTGTGTCTTTACACAGAGCAGTCTGTTAAATTATGCCTTTGTCCTTTAGTCTGTCAGTTTGTCAGTACTGGAAAATGAAGATGCAAGTAACTTTGGTAGGTTTTTTTGGTATTTAAATGTAGGATAACTTTGGAAGGCATACTTTTTTTCTAAGATGCAGCCCATAGTGTTAAAGAAAGAAGAATAGTATACATAAATATGATTTCTGATTGGTTTCACATCTATATGTGCTTTTCAGAATGTCCACTTCTAAAATGAATGCTACTTGGATGCAGGGTTTTAGAAATGAAATGGTAGTGACAAGAGTGCAGGTCTGTTCCGGTTAAAGAATAGTGTGAGCAGATAGTTTCCTGTGTCACTTTTGCAGGCAAGTATTTAAAAGCAGCACCACAGTGCAGTGTAATAGCTGATTTGCCAGGCAGATACTGTGGCACTTTCTTAAGCCATACCTGTGAACCATATTTCCCCTACTAGATCCTTTCCCTCTACTAGATCCTTCACACAGCATATTGTGTGTGATATCCCAGACCTTTCCTGTGAATTTTGGGTAGTAAGTTACTGCACTGCTGAAATAGCTGAATGATGACTACAACTACATTATTTTAATGAAGCTTTAGGTTAACACCCCTTTTAGACAAATCAGAGTAGTTCATGTATCAGACATTTTTGTTTCAGACTGCCTACCAGCTCAGTCAGTGGCATCTGACATTGTGATGGCATTTGATACTTCATTCCTATTTTGAATGGTGTTAGAAGAAAAGGATCATTCCCCTTGTTCCCCCACTTACTATTTGGGTCCCAGAAATATCAGCAGAAGGAGGTTTTTTGTCAGACCTATGCCAGTTTCCACAAATTTTGAAAGATTTTGCTGCTAACAAATCCTTGTTCACACCAGGGGTTTTCCCAGCAGACCCGTGTTGGATATAGGGAGAGATCTTTTCACATCCTTATCGGTCAGATCTGCTGGCAGAACTTTGTGATGTAGACAAGCCTATGGAATCCAAATGACAACTTGTAGGAAAAGCACTGCCTTTCCAGGCTAGCCAAGTTCAACCTGTGTGTGATGATGTTAATGTGCGATAAACACTGCAGCAGGTAACTGGGACTGGAGGCAGAAGATATTGGCAGAAAAAAGGGTAAGGGATGAGACGGAAACACAAGAGGGGAAAGGGTAGATTAGAGATTTTACATCATCTGAAGAAAAGAACATCACAAGGCTAAGTGATGGACTAGGACGAAAGCAAAGAAAAAGAAACAGATAGTGGTAGGGTTTACACAACAATTCTTTGTATTGTTCCTGACGGTATAACTTACTAAGTAGCTCTGTTGCTTTTATAGATGTTTGGCTAATTTTCATTTTAGTTTTAATGGGATTCTCTGTGTGATTCATGTGTTTCTCTTCTTGGAGGCACTGACACTTTTGGGGATCAAACGGTATGCAGACAGAGAGCCCTGTTGTTCATACACCTTTAGTGTGGATTCCAAACTTTTCAAGTCATACATGTGACAGAAACAGTAGGGGCCATAAATGAGCATATGGAGTAAACAGTCTTGGAAACTGTCATATTGATAAAGATTTCCTGGAATATATGAAACATAGAGTCATGTGGGATATTTGGGGTTTTTTGTTTTTAATAAAATAGTAACTTCAAGTTGATGTGCTGTATCTTTGATAAAAAGAATTGGTAAAATCCTTACAAACTCTTGATTTGAAGTTTTTCTTCTGGTTCTGATTCTCAGAAACACCCTGAACTTTATGCCTGTTTGTTTCTGCAGGAATGATAACAAGGGAAATAAATTTAAAATATCAGCTCTGTTAATTATCTTTGGGCTTTAGAGTAAGCAGCACATTAGGAGGAATGGAAGGACTTTATATTTCTCTAACTGCACATTCACACTAAGAAATACCTGTTTTTCATAAAAAGGGAAGTTACGTGACCAAGAGTATGAATGGCTGGTGGGCATAGGTTTCCTGACTACTGGATCGTCTAATCTTTCTGGGGTGCCTTCACTCCATCTACATGAGAGTTCATACTAGTGGCAGCAAAGGTGTAGTTTGCAGGTGAAATCTGGGCAAGAAACTAGTGTAGACTCACTTGTAAGGCTATTATTGTCTAACATCATTTTCTGCATAATTCATAGATGGTGATGGGATAGGTGTCTAAGAAATATTCAAGGTAAATTGGTAAACAAAAACTGATGGGGTTATCAGTGAAGTGGTGCTACAGAAACAAGGCTGAAGCATAGCCAGATACTTAAACTGTTGCCAGTTCTTTCTGTGTTTTCTTTTCTCTCTTTCCCTGGTCTGTTGATTTTTTGTTTGTTTGTTTTGTTTTCTTTTTGTGCTACATCTTTCTGAGTTAACTGTCTCCCCCCACCCCCGTGCCTTCTTCACCACATTAGATTTATCAAATAGATTATTCCATCTATGTATCAGTGTGTCAGAATCACTAGGAGAATTTATAGAGGCTCGAGGGAATACTTGTGGCTAGGTGCTACGCATGTGCCTGCAAAATTGTATGCAGCCAACATTTAGAATCTGTCATAGAATTGCCCTTTTTAGCATTTCATGAGACTAAAATGACAAAATATAACGATGATCCTCATTTGTACATGGTTCTTTTATTTGTGCCCTTATTCTACTGCAAATACAAGGTTGTTTAAGGCTCAAATATGTGTATATATAGCAGTGTGTGTGGTTTAATAACAGATTTTTCCCCTGGTATGTCACTAACAGTTTTGCATATTAAATGTAGGGTTTTTGCTTTGTTTTGTTTTTGTTCTGTCATTATGGATGGTTGTTACGAAATTAGTAGTCTGAAACATGTTTCCAGAAGCTGTCTTGTGCTATTTTTGAGTTTTTTGTCCAAGTTTACTTTAAAGATGTATATAGTTTTTCTGATATTCAGCAAATTATTAAATAGTGCATCATTCTTATCATGCATAAAATATATTGCACTTGGCATGATGGTAAATGACTGGTATATTTGAAACTTATTTCCAAATGGTAATTTTGTACATTGAATTTACTTTTTCTTTTATGTGCTTAAACCACTTACTTTTAGCAAGATATTTTTAATATATTTGATTTACCTTTTCAGCTGTTGGACATTGAACTTGAAGCTTGATTGTATGCTCCAACAAACTTGGAGAAGATCTACAATACAAAGGTACCATATAGGATAAATCTATACGTTGTGTTAAATGATTTGGAGAGTGATATATGCTTTAATGTCAGTTTAATGTTGCATTTCTTAAATCTCCTGATAAATCTGTTGTCATGAACAAGGTAAAAAGTTAGTTCTTGCTGGGATTGAATGTTCAGTAATGTATGTGTCATTTGTATGGCAAAACTTAGAAATGCATAATAAAAATTTGTTATTTAGAGAGAGATGCATACTAAATGTGCAAGTTTTTTTTTCAAATCAAGTGCAAATGTGTTTGTGCATGTCGTGTTATGGAATTTGGGAAGGCAAAAAAGGATGGAGAATCAGTAAGGCTGATACGGCTCTCCATTTGAGTCCTGCTTCTCCAAACACTTTGTCATATATACGTAACTTTGCTGCTGTGCTTATTCTCACTGACTTCAGTTGTGACTACTCATAGCGGTAAAGTTAAGTATGTAAAAAAATATTTTGCAGGATCAGGCCCCCAGTAGACAAAATCTAGCTGTCTTTTAAAGTTTATGTTAAAATTGGATGCTGTTGAGGCTGGGATGTCACCTGAGACGTTATGTGGATGTACAGGTGTTAAAGAATAAGGTCACATGTATAGGTAAATAGTTATCAGCTCATTGGGAGTCACTCAAATTAGGTCTTAACAGCTGTGACACTTGAAACAGCTGCTGAACTACTGTTGATGGAGAGAAAGAAATTAAGAGATTCTCAAAAGGATTTATTGATCTAGGCAATCTTTCCATTTTAGATCTAAAGAGAAGCAGGTTTTTTGAATGGATGGATTTGGCAAACAAACTTTTATTTGATCTGTACAGGGAGCTTAAAGGAGATTTTGAATGGCAAAGAATGAATTGTTCTTATGAAATAAAAATGAGGACCAGCTCTTGATGTAGTGGTACCCCTGATAAAGGACAGAATTTGACATTAACCTGGCTGTTCCCTAATGAAAATACAATATATTTATATAGCTGTATTTTTATCTGGAGACCCCAGAGTGTTATTTCCTTATGGGTGAGGATGCTGAGAGAGAGAGAGGACATCTACATCGTTAGTGATAGACCCTCTCCTGCACCACCACAGTTCTAGCAGAGCAGGGCCTCATAGAGCAAACAGTAGCAACTCGTGCAAAGGACTTGGGGGGACAAGTTTTTCTGATCTTGTCTCCCTCACATATCAGGGATTTCCTTCTTTATTTCTCTCCTTTAGCTTTATTCTGCT
The DNA here is from genome assembly GCF_001723895.1 of Crocodylus porosus. Classification (NCBI taxonomy): domain Eukaryota; kingdom Metazoa; phylum Chordata; order Crocodylia; family Crocodylidae; genus Crocodylus; species Crocodylus porosus. Next base: position 148,588,142 of record NW_017728906.1, on the reverse strand, counting down.
CTTCCTTTAGTGCTTTTGTTCTCTAATTTGTTCATTCTTCTTTCTTTCTTTTTTTGCCTTTCATTTTTGCCTTTTTTACATCTTTGGGTTTTCCCCTTCCCTTTTCAATTTGTTTAGAGTCTCTGTGGGATTGGCAGCAGTAGCATCGTCTTATATGTGGAAAGAGTATAGTCTTTAAAAGGAAGCTTAGTAGAATTAAATTCCCCTTTTTATCACCAATTCAGAGCCCGCGCTAAAAGGAAATGTGTTAGCCATCCTGTAAGTTTTACTTTTGTGGCTAGCTCCCATGTTTGTTCCCTGTAGTTTTAAGACCTATGAGCATCTGCCTTGTAATTAATACCTACACCCAGTTGAAGAATAAGCCTAAACCTTGTTCTTAAACTGGACTCAAACTTTTATTTAATGATCGTCTCAATCTGTTTGTGACCTAAACTTGTTCTCCTCGGAGGAACGTAAGAGCATTTTTACATGTGTTCCCTACGCGGTGCCAGGTGCTTTTAATTAGCGAGCCGGGCTAACGAAAAGTGTCTGCACGTCACATGTATCAGTGGCGCAGCACACCTGCGCACTTAGAAAACGGTGGCGGTATGGTTTTAACTAAAGCACGTTGAACATGTTTTAATTCAAAGCACACTGCTGCCATTTTCTCAGCATGAAGGCGCGCTGCCCCACTGCGCATGACACCAAGGCTGCTGGAGCGCATCAATTTATATGCTCCAGTGGACTTGATTAACCAAGTCTGCTCTGATATGCTGGATTTCCAGTGCACCAGAGCAGGCACCCTGCATGTGTTTCAGTGCCTTAAATGCCCTTCAGTTGCATCAATATTGAACCATATGTCTGTACACATCCAAGTAGAGATTGGGTTAATAGGATTGCTGCTTTCTGGCTGGTGTTCTTTTCTGCATCATGTCTGGTGCTCAGATATTAGCAGAATTCCTGGGAGCTCCAAGCTGAAAGGTCCTGCTGTTTCCAAAACAGGCTGCCATTACCTATACTCCTGGTCAGGAGTAAAATGGTTCTTCTGCTCCTTTCTCTACTCACAATTCCCCTTTCTATGGGGATATAAGTTACTCTGTTTTCCTGAAGCACTGTCCAACACAATTCAGTTCCTGAGATGTAATCTCTTTACAAAGATATAGTTCCCTGGGCGGACAGGCAGAAGTAGTGTATGATTTTTTTTTTTTTATGGCACAGTTCACTTTCTACTGGTCCTAGGAACTAGTGACCACATGCATCAAACCATGCAGGCACCACCCAATGGTTCTCCGTAGACAGATGGCTCATAAACCTGCAAGCATTTAAACTGTAGTATATGGAGTGCCAAACACTGATGAGGTAACCACATTCTTTGTTCCTGTCACTTTGCCCAGGATTCCAGGAAGGAATGATTTACATATGTGCACATTTTTGGATAGTCTTTCAGGCAGGTCATTGAGCGTAATGTATTTGTAAATGTAACCTCAAATGGATACATGGTTCTGAGTATGTTTTTATGAATAGTGGTTATGTAAAAGTGCATTCCCATTTGACTGGTTATTCGCCTGAAATGTTTCACAAATGGTTGGCAGCACTGTAACATGAGTTGGTAAGAAAGATGAAAGAAAAGCACAAATGGAATAGGTCAGGTTGACTTTAGTTTAGGTCACTGTAATCTTGGGTGGAGTCTGAGGTGGAAAGACTCTAGCAAGGATTCATATTATGGTAGTGGAGATTGGGTGGCCCCTTAAGGTGGTGGAAAGTCATGGGGAGCCAATGCAGGTCTAAACTGGCAGTTCTGCCCCTTTGAAAAGGGACTCAGGTCAACCTTGTAGGCGTCTCCACCAAGGGGCTGCAGTGTTTTTTGCCATAGGTGGTTGATCCAAACTGATAAAGGTAAGCATAGCATGGCCACCACAGAGGACAGTCTGGTTGTCCCCTGTCCTCTATTGGTACAAAACTGGATGCCTTTATTTAAAAATAGAGGACATAAAGGTGTCAGGTTTTGTATCAATAGAGGACAGAGTAGCAGAAAACCGGAATGTCCTGTATGATGGACACCCTATAATTACCTATGCTCCTGCAGTAGAGAGAGAGTAAGGGTGATTCTGAGAGCTCAGATACTGAGTTGGGAGGTGCCTAAAGATAGTCAATAAGAAGTGGTAGGCACAGAGCTATGTCTGAATCCGTGCCTTTCTTAAGGGGTTAGGCTACTTTCTAAAACATTAGGTGCTTCTTTCATCTCAGATTCAGGGTGCTCAGAGTGGAGGCATCTAATTGACCGGTAGTGATAGTGGTGCCCATCTTTTGTGTAATAGCCTAGCAATGTGAGCATTTGCCTGTAAAGGGGGCTCTCTTTTAGGTCCTCTTCCTATTGAGGGGATTCAAGTTTTTTTCTCCCTTCTCTCAGGAGAGTGCATTCCTGCTGCCAGGACTATTTCTGGATTTTTATGTTAGGCAGTCACTAGTTAAAAAGCAAAAATAATCCTGGCAAGAAGGACTAGAACCCAAGTTTCCTCCTTTCCATTGACTTGTTCATATTACTGGGCACATGGTGTAATTTTATCCTTCTTGATGTCTGGAAAGTGCTCTAACCAGTAAGGTATTGTGCAAAAGGTAGATGTTACCCTTCCTACCTTCCAGGGTTCCTAAGTGAGATTGATTGATAGAAAAGCACTTTGTACTGAACTGGGTGATGTCAGGGTAAGTTAGATGTTCTCTGTGGGCATCTAAAGGGGTCAGGGTAGATTTTAGGCTTTCTCCAGTTGGGCTTAGCCAAGATTTTAGATGCCTTCCTACTTGAACTGGATTGCTTCTGATCATATTTAGAAGACTTGAGACCTGTGGGTGCCTGTAGACTGCAGAGAGGCTGCTCCAACCTGGTGTAATTACAGTACATCAGAGCAGCATGCTAATTAGAGTGCTCCAGCAGCTTCCACGTCTCATGTGACAGCAGCCCTGTGCTTTAAAAAAGTGGTGGGGGAATTTTAACTAAAGCTTCCTCTCCACTCCTTTCATTCTCTTCCCCCCCCACTGAAACAGGGTTGATTTGGACTTTTTCTTTTTGACTTAGACAACATCATTCCACGTAAGCCATGCATAGGTGCTTATGGGAATGATTTGGAGTTGGCTCAGCCATTTTGGATACAGAATGCACTGATTTAGCAGTTTCCCTGAGAGACTCCCATTGGCAGAGTGGCAGACCTTGGTGTTAATTGAATATTGGGTAACATTATCTTCCTTCCATTCAGCAGGACAAGCTCCATACATCTTTATATCTTTCATCTTCAAGGACAAATTGGTGGAACTTGGATTGTTGTTTTTAAAAGCTAATCAGGAAAATAAACTCTGATTTCCAGACTTCTTGTTTATCTAAAAAAAAAAATAGAGAGAAATCTTGTTTGTTCATAAATGTTATTGAAGAAAGAAGTGTGTTTGGCTTTTTGTACAGTTGGAATGTTAGATTGCAAAAATTTATATATATAACCAAGCTATTTTGAAGGAGATGGAGTAAAATCCATCTTCCATCTGTGGAAGTTTGAGGAAAACAAAGAAACGCTTAGTTGGCTTTTATTAACCTTGGAGAAATAACTGGCATATCTTTTAAATGTTCTTAAATGCTAAGTGTAAAAACCATTGTTACACTGTGACAATTTGACAAAAAGCTTAGAACTCACCTTCTGTTGGCACCAGGGATGGCCAAAACCTAATTTCAGCTTTTAAAGAGATGATAGTAATGTCCTCAGCTGACTGGGACTACTTGCCATTTCATAGTTACAACATATTTTAATTTTCTCTGTTTGTCCTGTTTATTGAGCAAAGTCCAACTGGTATGCACTGAAATCCCAAGACTTGATTCTGAGCCTCCCTGTGACCATTTTGCTCTTTCCAGCAGTGCAGTTTTGCCAGAAAGATAGCAGTGTACAGTGTATGTGAAAGGGTGGCTCTTACCATGGCAGGTACCACAACTGGTGCCTCCCGAGACTGGGGGGGGGCACCATTTGTAGTTGTTATCAGTAGCAGAGGTGGGGGTTGGTGAGCGGGGAACCACCCACAGATGGTGTCAGCAGCTGGGGGGGTGGCAAGCAGAGGTTGCCTGCAGTTGGCGGTGAGCAGTGACCACCTGCAGACGCCAGCAGTGGCGTTGGTGGTAAGAGGGGTGGTGGTGAATGGGGACTGCCTGCAGGTGGTGGTACCAGGTTAGGGGGGGCAGGTGGTGAGTGGCGACCATCCATAGAACCTGGTGGTGCCCAAAATCAGGGGGGGCACATGACCCCCCGTGTCCCTCCTATGTGTCACTTATGGCTATCCCTCTCCCCACACTACTGTCAGGTCTCTGAAGAAAGGGGGTTCCATTGATGAAGTAAAGGAATGGACAGGTATGGCCAAAACATAAAACTCTAGCTGGCCCATCAGCTCCTTTGGACCACAGCCAACAGACTTGTTTGGACCAGCCTCAAGGATAGTTTAAAATCATGACAAAGTTTGTAAAAGCCCTTAGTCAGCTAAGGTTAGAGGAGCTGATAACAGCTGCTTTGTTCCTTTCACTACTCAGCTGCACCCTGCACTTATGTGAGGCCTCATTCAAAGGACTTCTGTGGATTTCATTGAGCTTTGGGTCCAGCTTTGTGCTGTGGGGAGTTGAGGAAACATTGTCTATTTGCTAATAGCTACAGGCAATAATAATTTTGAAAGTTTATTTGTTTAGACACAGCTTCAGCTTCTGCAATACTCCCATTATTTGTAGTTTACCCTTTGCTTTCTATGATAAGTTATGTGCTTTGTGCAAGTGTGTGTGTTTTCTGCTGTAATGTTGCCTATATTTAACAAAGTTTTGCAAAATGCTAAATGTTAAAATATTGTTGTTTATCATTTTAAATTGGTTTGGATTAGGTGTTGCAAATATTTGTCTCCCTCAGTAGTGCTGGAAAATATGTATTTTTATGGTAGGTGATTACCATCTACAATACTTTGGTACGTGGGAATTTGAAAGTAATGTTTCCCGGTGATTCACTGGAACAGTTGTGGGCGAGTCACATTGTTAAACAGTTACCAAGTAACATACTGTATTATAAATTGAAGATGTCAGTACTGCATTATACAGCTTTGAGACTTAAAGCAAAGGAACTTTGAAATTATCTTTGTTAATCTTGGTTACCATTTATAGATCTAGTAAATCCATGCACAAATTTAATTCCGAGTTAAGGACACCAAAGGAAAATGAGGATAGCTTTTTTTGCTTTCCTGCCTTGATTATTTAGGAATGAGCTGAGTATGGATCAGTGCCAGGGCAAGTGGGCTTTTTAAATTTCTAGCATCCATGTAAATGCGCCATGAGTTACAGTGATCCCCCAGACACAACAAATGTTCGCTGTTGGGTGGGGGAACAAGCTGCATTTTGGAGCAGCTGTGAGTCTGCAGCCACTTTCCTCTAGTCCCGTCCCTTCCTCTCCAAGCCCTGGCCTTGTTTTCAGAATGGGAGTCGGGGAAGGGAGTGTGGAGGGAGCTTGGTCTGGGAGTTGCCCAGCCTGTGCTGGAGAGTGGGGTGGGTTGATTGGAGCCCTCCCCCAGGTGGAAGCGGGACCGCCAATCCACCTGCGCCGTCCTCTAGTGCAGGCTACATCAGCCCAGCCCTGCTCCTGGCATGCGTGGACACAAGTTAATGAAGGCACTCCACTTTAGAGTGCCTTCATCTGAACTCTCGTGTATTGAGGGTTCAGATTGCTGTAGGATCAGGTCCTTTTAAAGCACTCTGTAGCCATGTGCTTCTGTAAGGGCATGGGTGTAGAGCACTTCAGGGGGTTGATCATGTGACAAATATCACTTGTGTCGGTGGCCTTAGTGACCATCTCTGATCCCAGACCAAGTTAACTGCCTGCCATCTAGGTATGCATGGTTGTGAAGGTATTACAGTATTTACACTCAACATATGCAGTGAGTCTAATGGTCAATCTTCTGATAATTTGGTTACAACTTTGTATTTTGTCTGTTCAGGGATATTTTGGGGCATCGTCTTAGGACTGAATGCAACTATACAGAATTATGCTTTACTTAATTTCTGTAAAGATATGAGTCTGTTTTTTGTTCCCTTGTATATCTGAATGATATATCTTAATATTTAATTCATTATGTTATGATGATGTCTGTAATATTCTAGACAATGTAGCAACATATGAAATGAGAAACACATTATTCTGTGGGAAGACAGGATACTGAGCATAGTGTCATACATTGGTTTTGCAGTGAGACCCAAAAGATATATTGTAGCACTGTGAATCTGTGCATGTTCTAATTGTATTAAATGATTTGCAACAATTTACACTTCGGTGTAGCTAACAAAGAAATTTACTCTCGAATAGCTAAGTGACATAATCTTTAAAATTATTATTTTTTGTCTGTATCATGTGAATTATTGTTTTGAAAACTCAGGATTTATTATGCAAGTGCCGTAACCTGTACCAATTATCTTATGTGCTATGCATGTACGCACTCAGAATGACTACTTGGCAACTCTTATGTGTTTTACAACTGGCAAGAAGTCTTGTGGTAGTTTTTATTGGACCAGCGTATGGTTGGTATAGACATAAGCAAGTATTACAGTGCCCTTCCTCAGGCATTTTACAAAATGATAGTAATGACTAATAGAGGTTTTTATATACCAAAAGATTATACATGGACTTTTCAACACTATTGGAAAAATAACTTGAATTCCCTTTTACAAAAATAAGGGTTTTTTTTATTTAAAGTCAGTTATGGTTGTACCTTGCATTTGAAAATTTCATAGATTTCATAGACATTAGGGCTGGAAGGGACCTCGGAAGATCATCGAGTCCAGCCCCCACGCCCAAAGGGCAGGAAGTCAGCTGGGGTCGTAGGATCCCAGCAAGATAAGCATCCAATTTGCTCTTGAAGGTGTTCAATGTAGGTGTTTGAACCACCTCCGCTGGCAGACTGTTCCAGACCTTGGGGGCTCGGACAGTAAAGAAATTCTTCCTTATGTCCAGCCTGAAGCGGTCTTGCAGTAGTTTATGACTGTTCGACCTCATCATCCTTTGGGGCGCTCTGGTGAACAAATGTTTCCCCAGATGTTGGTGGTCACCACTGATAAACTTATAGGTGGCCATCAGCTCACCCCTGAGCCTGTGCTTTTCCAGGCTAAAGAGCCCCATTACTCTCAGCCTGTTTTCCTGCCCTCTGATCATGCGCATGGCTCTTCTCTGGACTCTCTCAAGCTTCTCCACATCTTTTTTGAATTGTGGGGCCCAAAACTGGATGCAGTACTCTAGCTGCGGCCTCACCAAGGCCGAGTACAAGGGGAGAATGATGTTCTGGGATTTGCTTGAGAAGCACCTATGGATGCAAGCCAGCATTTTGGTAGCAAAATACATTTGCACTACCAAATTACTGTTACTCCTGCAACTAATACTGTATTACTCCTAGTTAAATTTCTTACCACAGACGAGAGAAGCTCTGTGATATGTAGCTAAGCCACCAGAGGAGCTTTGGTTGGAAAAAATATTCTTAGTCTACTTCAATGATGCAGAACCACATTTAATTACACAACAATGGTAACTTTTAAAATTAATTTACTTTCTTCCGGCTTCTGGAAATCTATCTGCATTGTAAATTTTTTTTTTGTAATATGATTTAATTGGGCCAACAGAGGGAGACAAGGAAACATTAGACAGTAATTCTGAGGAAATTTTTCACTGTGTGATGTGAGTTTTACCTTTGTGGTTTGAGACCAAAAGCATTTTCACTGGTGAAAATAAAGACATCTAAAAATTTAGCTTGCAGTAACGTGGTTACAACTTCAGTTAAGGAGAGGTTGCGCTTTTCTGAAATTATCCTGCTACAGTAAAAAAAAAAAATTGTGTGTATTTATTTTTAAGTGCTCCTTATTTAAAGCTATCATTTAAAAAAGCAGTTACGTCTAAAAATTTTAAAGCCATTGGGCATTCATCATGGCTTTAAGGTAAAGAAGTGTTCTAGATTAATATTGTAGATGTATGTTGAACTACCAAGGGAAGAGCAAAGGTTGATTAAATTCACAAAATAAGGTGCTTTGTAGTTTTCTAAATATGTCACTCAGCTTAAAATTAACTCAATTATTTACTAGTCACACACATGCTGATGAATCATGACAAACTAAATTGACCCATTGTGAAGTATTTCACTGTCACCTACATTATTACCTTGGCATTTTCCTTAAAAGGAAATAATTACTGTACTGTTTATACATGTAAAGCAAAATGCTTTTGGTTTTTTTAATACATTCAATTCCAGGTTACCATTAATTTAATTATGTTTAATTAGTTAGACTATAAAAATGCCACTGTATTTTTGCAAGCTGGTATTCTAAACTTTAATCCCTAAGAGACAGAGGAGGCCAAAAACATTGTTGTGGCAAAGATGATGGCTTTTTCTAAACGATTGTTGATTATAGTACTTAAGAAAGGACTCTGAGAGAGAATTTTTTCCGTAAAGTATTATAACACTAGCTTAAAATACTTTGGGTATGTGATGACTATGATGACTATTTTTAGGTTTAGAGTCAATTATTAATAAACATTTTTAGCCATATGCATCCAGTAGCTGCCCGTATTAATGACAAATATTTACAACAGGAAGTTAGCCCTGGGTAAGAATCCACTTTGACCCATAAGACAGACATAGCTGGGAGCAACAGGAGCAGGGAGCACCGTCCAACTGAAGAGAGTTTTGGCTGAAGGCTGTTTTACTCATGAAAATGGATACTTTTGAAAAATAAAATCTGTTAGGCAATGGCAAGCTATGTGCAGACAGCTGCATATTCAACCCTTTCGGATAACACGGTTAAGTGGTTAATTAAGTGGACAAGTCAAATCTCAGCAGCCCTCAGGGAGAAGATTGCCAGTGCCTCAGCTTCCCATGAAAATTTTGGCAGCTGTGGATCTGATGCCATGGCAGTCTCATCTTGCAGTATGGCTCCGTGTATGATCTTGTGATATGGCTTCTAAAACCCAGCTGATTGGATTGTATTCAGTCACTGCCACCCACAGGCAAATGTTAAAAGCAAACAAAGGTTTTGAAAGCCCAAATTTCCTTTTCAGGTATTTTTGTATTTCTTTGCTCATCTTTCCTAATTAATAAGATACTGTTTTTGCAAATAAGAGGTTTTTCTCTTTTTTAACATAATTACTGCAATCCTCTTATCTCAGGGGTGTTCTACCTCAAGCCCCCAGGGCTGATCCATCCCACAGTACTTTGTCTTCAGGCCTGCAGAGCTCCCCTTGGACCTGGAAATTTGGCAGTAAGAAAATGATAGCACCACTTCCCTGATGCCAAATTTCTAGACGCATGGGGAGCCCTGGTCCCTGCACACTGGATTGGATACAGCATACAGGGTCGGCCATGTGGAGATTGTGCTAGGTCCCAGGGCCTAATCTCTGTGTGTGAGGGTTGGATATGGGGCGGCTTCAAGCCCCTGGGTCATGATCCTGGTGTGCAGGTTTCAATCTGACTCGCATTCTGGCCTGATACCACTCATCTGGCCACTGGGGCCAAAAGTGTGAGCACCACTGTGTAAAATCATTCTGTTAGTGACACAAACCGTACTGGCCTAAACCTAAAAATGCAGTTTTTTAAGCATAGCTTAGAGGCATAATCGAATGATCCAGGTGGAAAGAAAAGGTTGATCAAAAAAAATGGAGAAATGTTTCTACTTGTAAAAATTAATCGATATTTATGAGAGTAAATAAACTGTAAACTGTATGAGAGTGGCTTAGATCTTTAATAAAATATTACTGTAACAGAGCCAGAACTTATAGTGGTTCCTAGGGACACACTGTCCTTAAATTATTTAATCGCAAGGATACTTGTTTGCATCATGAAACTCTGAGCACCTGGAATCACCTAATACAGTGCTATGGGGTCAATGCACTGAGGTCATCTGGTACACTGGACTGGCCCCACAAATTGGATCTGGCCGTATAGTGACCTCCATATACCAGCATGATTTAGCGTTCAGGGATGTCTCATTCAGTCTGCAGGGCTTGCCATGAGTTTGAAAACAAGGCGGCAAGGGAAATGCAATTAATGCTGCCACCTCTCCCCTGCAGTCAAATTTTTGGACCTTTCAGGATACCTATGGGCCTGATTATCTGGCCTTATGACTTTGAGCACCGCTGTCCCAGGGGTGGATATGGCAGTGGGGGTGTGTGCTCATTGGTGGATTTGATTCCCAATTCCCCATTTTGATTTCTGGTCCACCCAAAATTAAAACCTTCCTAGCACAGGCAACAGTGTTTCTAGTCACTTAACTTCATGTCTTATTATAATCTACCTGATCATTTCTAATTCTTCATTCCATAGGTGTTAATCATAGAATCATAAAAAATTAGGGTGGAAGGGACCTCTAGAGATCTTCTAGTCTAACCCCATGCTCCATGGGACCATCCCCAACTGGATTATCCCAGCCAAAGCTTTGTCTAGCCAGGTATTGAAAACCTCTAAGGATGGAGATTACAAAACCTCTCTGGGTAACTGTTCCAGTGTTTTACTACCCTTCTAGTGAGAAAATTCTTCCTAATATTAGGGGTGCACCAATAGAGATTTTAGGGGTCAATACCAATAACCAATATTTAAGGAGGCATATTGGCTGATACTGATCTGATATCTGATACAACTGCCTCTAGGTGGTATGTCCAGTGTGGTGGAAGGGGAGGAAGGAGGGAAGAGATGTGGAGGGGACAGATCAATGCCCCCTGTAGTGAGGGAGGGGTAGGGCAGGCACGGCACAGCCTGGGCAGGGGGAGGGGTGTGGGACAGAGGCACAGCTCATGGGGTGGGGGCAGCTCCTGCCACTGCTTGCACCTTGGGAGGGCAGGGGGTGGGGGGGAGCGTATGTCCCCAGATCTGTATGAGGCGGGTGGCAGGTGCGGGCTGTAGCTGTACCCAGTGCTGCGCAGGGCTTTTCTTGCCAGGGGCTGGGCTCGGAGTGGACTTTGGCAGCACTGGGAGGAGGTTGCAGCCACTTCAGATTTCACTGCCATTCTGCTCTCAGCCCCACACTGCCCCCCCCCAGTGCAGCCATGGCTTTTCCCAGTGCTTGGGTGGAGGTGGGGCATTCAGCCAGAGCTAGGAGTGGAGCTGCAGCAAAATTTGGGGTGGATGCAGCCTTCTCCCAGTGCCTCTGGGGCCCGCTCCGAGCCCAGCCACCAGCAAGAAGAGCCCCACACAGCATCAGCTCCACCCTGCAGCTGCTGCCTGCCTTGCACCATGAAGATCTGGGGGCAAATCTCCCACCTCCCGGGGTGCAAGCAGTGGTGGGAGCTGCCCCCACCCCATGAGCCATGGCTGTTCCACGGCTCTACCCCCCCGGCTGGGCAGCGCCTATCCCTGCCCCCTCCCTCTCTCACTGTGGGGAGGCGTTGATCTGCCCCCTTGCCCCTTCCCTCCTCCCCTCCCTTTCCAACTTACCAGCTGGAGGCAGCTCTCCATGTTGCCATCTCTGTTCTTTGCTACACTGCGGCTGTGCACAGCACGGGCATTTATCAGCCAAATTATTGGCCCCATAGGGCCAATATCTGATATAGACCATTTTCTTCATATTTGTACCAATCCAGTATCGGACTGATGTATCAGTGCACCTCTACTTAATATCAAACCTAAACTGCCCTTGCTGTAACTTGAGACCATTACTCCTCGTTCTGTCATCTGCCACCACTGAGAACAGTTTAGCTCCATCCTCTTTCAAAACCCTCTTCGGGTAGTTAAAGGCTGCTATCAAATCTCCCCTCAGTCTTCTCTTCTACAGATTAAATAAGCCCAGTTCCCTCAGTCCCTCCTCATCAGTCATGTGCCCCAGCTCCCTAAGCATTTTCATTGTCTTCACTAGACTGTCTCCAACTTGTCCAGGTCCTTCCTACAGCGGAGGTCCAAAACTGGACATAGTACTCTAGATGTGGTCTCACCAGTGCTGAATTGAGTGAAATAATTATTTCCCTCAATCTTTTAGCAACACTCCTACTGATGCAGCCCAGTATGCTGTTAGCCTTCTTGGCAACAAGGGCACACTGTTCACTCACATCCAGCTTATTGTTCACTGTAACCCCCAGATCCTTTTCTGCAGAGCTGCTGTCCAAGCATCCAGTCAGCCCGCAGCCTATACATGGGGGATTGTTCTGTCCAAAGTGCAGGACTTTGGACTTGTCCTCGTTGAACCTCATGAGATTCCAATCATCCAATTTGTCTAGGTCACTCTGAATGCTAGCCCTGCCCTCCAGCGTATCTGCTGCTCCCCCCAGCTTGGTGTCATCTGCAGACTCGCTGAGGGTGCATGCTATGCCATATTCCAGGCCATTGATGAAGACATTGAACAAAACCAGCTGCAGGATTCACCCCTGGGGCACTCCACTTGATACCAGCTGCCAACTAGACATTGAGCCATTGATTACTACCCCCTGAGCCTGATGCTCCAGACAGTTTTCTATCCACTTTACAGTCCATTTATCCAGCCTGTGCTTCCTTAGCTTGCTTGTGAGAATGTTGTGGGAGACTATATCAAAAGCCTTGCTAAAATTAAGGTATAGCACATCCACTGCTCTCCCCTTGTCCATAGAGCCAGTCATCTCATCACCAATGGCAATTTGGTTAGTCAGGCATGACGTACCACTGGTGACTGTTCCTAATCACCTTCTCCTCCTCCACGGGCTTTGCATTGTATTCCTTGAGCTTCACCTCAGTCCCATGGTTTTTCCAGGGACTGAGGTGAAGCTGACTGGTCTGTAGTTCCCTGGATCCTCCTTTTTCCCTTTCTTAAATGTGGGCATTGTGGCAGAAGGCCACCTCTGTTTCTCCCCAAAAACTCTGCTGTGTGACAATTTGAGCCCTGCAAAGGGTACACTATCTCTTTAGGTAACCTGAGCTGGATACATTCCTGAGGGAGGGGGGGAAACCTGCTCCCTCTGCCTGCGTGACTGGCATCACATACTTGGGTGAGGGGCTTGGGCACCCTGGTGGGCTAGAAACTGCCAGTCTGTCCCGCAACAAGTGATGCATTTCAAATTGGTTGGCTCACAGCCAACAGGTGCTGGCCTCCATTGGACCAGGTTAATGAGGTCATCAGGGCTATATAAGTTAAGGACTGCCCAGGAGGAGGGGGCAGCAGCCATGAGGAAAACTCAGAGAGAGAGAAGAGTTGGACCACCTGAAACTTGATCTCACTCTCAAAACTCATGATCAAGGAACTGCCTGCCTCCAGAGGGAACATTCACCTGTCTCTGGATGATACTTGTGAGTAAGCTATCTGAGATATATAGCTTGCAGTAACTCAGATGCATGATCAAAAGCTACTCCAGCCACCTTGTTTGCTCTATGGGATTTCTCTGATACTACTCAACTTTGTACCCTATTCCAACCCTACTCCTTGTAACCAATAAAGTTCTCCTTTGTACCTAGTGTGGGAGACTTATTTGGAGTGGATCTAGATTATGCCTTGGGGTCCCCTTGGTTTGGCTGACTAAGGGAGACCACTACTTGTGCTTCTGGCTGAGGGAAGCACCCCAAGTTATTGAAATAAATCAAGCACCCTTGAGGGCTACTAGGCCTGTGTTTCCCAGGGGGTGCAGTGCCAAAATTAAGCCCATCCCTGGGTGGTGGCAGCTCTACACCCAGGCTAGCGGGTGTGCTCCAGGAAGGGGGTCAGCCAGACATGAGGCACTGCCAGGGAGGCACTCAGAGCCTGGAAGGTAGTCGGGCTCAGGGAAGGTGGCACTCAGAGCCTGGAAGGTGGCTTGGCACAGGAACACCCCCTACTGGCCTGCCATAGGCACTATATTTGCAGTTCTCCAATCATCCAGAACCTTTCCTGATTGCCATGATTTTTCAAAGATTATGGCCCGTGGCTCTGCAATCTCACCAGCCAACTCCCTCAGCACCCTTGGGTGCATCCTATTCAGACCCATGGACTTGTATAAAGCTTTTCTAAATAGTCCCTAACCTGTTCTTTCACCACTGTTGGCTGCTTGCCTCCACCTGAAACTGTGCTGCCTATGCAGTAATCTGGGAGCTGACCTTGCCTGTGAAGACTGAGGCAAAAAAGGCATTGAGCACTTCAGACTTCTGCATTCTCTCCTCTTTTTAATGGTCTTGATTTTCCACCAGTCAGACTATCTTTTGTGCAGTTCTGCTAGCTGCTCCTGGTAATGAAGCTCCTATTTCATAGCCCGACAGATTGTCTGAATCTTATTCCAATGAAGTTACATTTATTTTTGCTTAGACTTTAAACTGAGTAATACAGCCCTAGGCTCCTAGCTTATTAGTAAAGCTTCTCGTTTGTTTTTAACTGGAGAAAAATATTGGTTCTTTTATATATGATGATGTACCTTGCCATATGTACCCGCCTTTTCAAAATCATGGGATGACCAATGCATTGACCTAACAGGCATGTAGAAAAGTCCAGATCCTCAGTGGAACTATAGTGGACCCTAGGTGGTATAATTTAGTATATCTGAGCATATAGGGTTTTTTTTTCCCCCCCAGCATAATGTGGCTGAAAACTCTTTGGAGCGGGAATGGTGTCTTTGTTCTTTTACAGAGCCTAGCACAGTAGGGCTTCTTAATGCTGCTGTAATATTATTAATAAAAAATGACAAAGCTTTCTTAGCTCATCACTAGTATCCTGTAGTGTACATCACAGGTTCATTTTAATTAAGGTCTGTCTTGTCAATAATTTGCATCTTAAAAGATCCTTGAACAATCAAAATGTGGTTCAGATTCTACACTGGCATAAATCAGAAATACCAGCACTTGAAAGCAATACAATTGCAACAGTTTTATACCACTGTATGTGATAGCAGATGAGTCCAATAAATGCAGGGGGGAATTTAGGTCAAAAGTCAGCTTTTCAATAAGCCTCAGATTATGGTTGTGTGTAACATGCTGGATCACAACAACATGAAGGGAATGTTTAGTTATTTTGGGTAAATGCTGTAAGATTCCAAAAAAAGACCCTTGGCGCATACAGCAACAAGAAGAGTTAATTTCATTCTTGTCATGAGACCTCACAGTGGGAATATTGTGCGTTGCTTGGCTCAGACGTTATTTCCAATAAATATGGAAATAATGGCTCACAGTGCTGCAACCTGTTAGGAGATCTCATGGGAAATCTCATCAGATTACGTGATGGGTTGGAAATTAATGCATGTCCCCCCCTATATTTACACAATATACTATTGTTTCTCTGCCTGCTCATGGGGAAAGGTAAACACTACCATCCTAAATTGTTGAGGGGGCTTGCAGCAATACTGTATAACAACAGGAAATAAATGTCCTTGTGTTAAAGTTTAAAAAAATAGACAAAATGATCGTGCGCCTTTGCTGCTGTAGACAAGTGGTTCCTAATCTTCCCAGAGTCAGGCCATCCCTCCACACCTTTTGAATTTGTTGGCACCCCTAGCTCAGAACCACTGTTATCTTGCCTTCACTTACCTCAGTGGTTCTCAGCCAGGGTGATGCTGTGTGCTCCTCCCTGTATTAGGGTTTTCTGATGACTCTAAAGCAGGCGGGACCAGAGGGATAACTATTAAGTGTTGTGCTCTGTGCAGAACTCCCCTGTGTCCCTGGAGTGTGATGGGGAGGAGGGAAGGTGAGTGGTCTTACCCGTCCTGGGTGTCCTGCACCCAGATCCTCCAGGCAGGCAGCACAAAGGGCTGCTTCAGCCCAGCTTGGACAGGCAGTACAAAGGGCTTCAGGTCTTGTCACAGTCCTTCCTGGCCTGAACCTGCAAGCCTTTCCTGGAAACAGAGGGACACAGGCAATCCCACCTGCCTCTGCAGTAAGAGTTTCAGGCTCTATGCTTTCTGATCTGCCTCTGTGGCAGGTGCATGAGATATTTCAACCTGGCTGTGGCAGCACCTATGTGCTGGTACCCCTGGAAGGGGCTCATGGCACTCCAGTTGAGAACTGCTGCTGTAGATGTTGCAGACATACTGCTGTCTTTGCTTTAAGTTACAATGTATAACCTCATTATACCAAATCATCATCTTTCCTGCAACTCTCTGACTTTCTTCACTTCCTGCAGTCATTAATTTTGAATTCTCTGTATGAAAATCTCAAGGGAAAAGAGAAAAAGAAATGGTTGAAGGCTTCTTGCTTTTAGTAGTAAATGTGCCCCACTAGTGACTCTCCACCTGTCTGTCGTTTTGAACCTAGTCAAAGGCCTCTTCAATGCTGCTCCAGCCTCACTCCAGACTGGGTTGCAGCTTTGCCGCATTTGGCCTGTTCAGGTTTGTAGGGCTCTGACCACTTCAGGCATATCTATTTTCCATTGATTTAGCAGTGGGCAGAAGGGTTTATCATCCATGAGGGTATGCATATGTTGTCTGGCATTGTTGCTAGTGTGATACCCAATAAGCATCTTACAAACTCTGGCTCGTTTCTAACACCACATTTTGACTCCTGCTTGTTGTTCTTCTTTCAGTAAATGAATAGTAAATAATCATGAAGCTGTAAAGAACTGTAAGGGCACAGTGAGGATGACCTTTGGCTAAAAGGTTTGAAGGGACTGGAAGCAAGATGATCTTTTAAATGATGCATTTCTACTCCACAGCTTGAACTCCAGCATGTTTTCATGTATACTGTGTAATATATACAATGGCAGGAATTGGCATAGTATCTGTAATGCCATGGGTAGGGACCTAAATTCACAGCAGAAGTAGAGTGTGTGGTGGCTCCTTTTTTCTTGCATGTTCCTCTGCGCACACCTTGCCCCTTGCCCCCTCCTTGCATTTGATTAGTGGAGGACCCTGGCCTGGCCCACGTGCTGCGCATGGAGCTGGTCAAAGCATGCTGCAGAGGGCCTGTCTTGGCAATGTGGTGCATGTGGCATACAGGGCTGGTTTGTGGGCCCATGGACTGACCCCATGCCTCTCCTTTGGCCCAAGGGGCCAGACCAGTTTGTTACCCCTATCACAGGAGATGGGCATGGGTTACTAAACAGCCTGGAGCAGGCACTTGTATTTTTTAATCCAACCTTAGTTGTCATGTAGCTTTTGCAATCACTGAAGAAAAAGTGAAACTCATGTAGTTCATTTTCTGCAATTTTCTCTTCCCCAGAGACTGCCCAGTGTCTTCCTCCTCAAGCATATTGCCTGTGATGCGTTCTGCCTCTTTTCCAGGAGCACCACATTTGGTGTTGGAGTTTTCCTGCCCGCTCCTATAAACTTCCTGTCTTTCCTGAAGACTCACCAAAACCTTAAGACCAAATCCTCACCTTCTTGGATCCTTTTTTATTAGGCTGTCTCCTTTCCCTGATGACGGTCAAGTCCATCTCAATTCCTTTTCCTTATGTCTGCTTTTCTGCCTCCTCCCCATTCAAATGGCTACTAGCTACAGAAGGTCAGACAAACAGACCAGTGATGCCAATCTCATTCTGACTAGAAAAAATTTGTGCAGCCTTGTTTGATAAATCAGAATAGGTCAGGTAAAGTTTTCACACAGGAACAATTTTGATTTGTTGTAAGCTGCAGTTCTACTTTAAAAATGAAACTCTAATGCAACAGACCACTGACCCTTGTGTATATCAGCAGTCAGACCTGCTGACATTAGTGTCAAAATATGACGGATACATGGCCCAGTTTTATCACTCGTGTTGAAAAAGACGTTGTATGGTGGGGGAAAACATTTTGCTCACTCTTTCTCACACTAATACTATATAGATTCCTAATACGTATGACTTAATAAAACGGATTAACAGAATCACAGAAAATTAAGGTTTGAAGGGACCTTGGAAGGTCATCTATTTCAACCCCCTGCTCAAAGTAGGACCATACCCAACTATATTGTACCGGCCAAAGCTTTGTCTTAAAAACTTCCAAGGATGGAGATTTCACAACCTTTTTGGGTAACCTATTCTAGTGCTTTACTACCCTCCTAGTGAGCAAGTTAGATATTAGGAAAAACTTAAATTTCCCTTGCTACAACTTGAATACACAACAGAGTTTTAAAAAGTTAATATCCCATACATTCTTTCTGATTGGGACCCATCTGATCCAACTTGCTTTGTATTTTTTTGTTCTTGGTATTCTTTATAACAGAGAGATTTTAATTTTATATTTCATTTGTAACCATGTGTGTGTGTCCTCTTGTTGCAAAAAAAAAAAAATACAGTCCAGTATGCTGTTGGGTTTTTTTTAGCAAGAGTGTCACTTCCAAATCAAGGGAAGTGATTCTTTTGCTCTGTTCAGCACTGATGAGGCCTCATCTGGAGTACTGTGTCCAGTTTTGGGTCCGATACCTTGAAGAAAGATGTGGACAGGCTAGAGACAGTCCAGTGCAGAATAACACAAATGATTAGGCCTAGGGACAGACATTCAAGAAGCTTGAGCCTGAATTGATTCAGTCTTTGTAGGCTAGTTTAACCTGCCTAGGCTGACTCAGTTTGTAACTGTACAGACATCCCCTCTGGACTGAAAAAATGCAAGCACATGCCTGCAGTGGCTCAGGCTAGAAGCTTGAGGGTGCTAGAGTATCCCTCTCTTCCCTTCTACAGCGCTGAGCTGAGGGGGGTGTGGCCAGGGCATGGCAGGATGCTCTTATTAGAGAGAGGTCCTTCCTTGCTGGTCATCAAGGAAGCCAGGGATTTATACAGCAGGGACCATTTATCACCCCATCAGCAAAACAAAGGGATCTCTCATAGTTTCATAGTAGCTAGGGTTACCTGAACAGATCATCTAGCCTGACCCCTTGTCACAGGCAGGAATGAAAGCTGGGTTCACAAGACCCCAGACAGGTGATCTTTCAAACTCCTTTTGAATTTGCTCAAGGTAGGGGTGAGGACCACTTCCCTGGGAAGTTGGTTCCAGATTTTGGCCACCCTAATTGTAAAATATTGCCTTCTGATCTCTAACTTAAACCTGTTCTCCATCAACTTATTACCATTTTTCCTTGTCACCCCAGGTACCTATTTGCTGTTGATCTCCGCTGATGAGTTTGTAGGCAGCCACCAGGTCCCCCCTCAGCCTCCTCTTGCTGAGGCTGAACACGTACATGTCCCTCGGTCTCTCCTCATAGGGTCTGTCCTGCTGCCTTCTCACCAAGTGGGTGGACCTTCTCTGAACCCTCTCCAGGCTGGCCACATCCCTCTTGAAGTGCGGTGCCCAGTACTGGACAGAGTATTCCAACTGCAGCCTGACCAGTGTCACATAGAGCGGGAGTTTCACCTCTCTGGACCGGCTTGAGATGCATCTTTAGATGCATGACAAGGTATGGCTGGCCTTGCTGGCTGCTGTCTGGCATTGGCGGCTTGTGTTCATCTTGGAGTCAATAATGACTCCAGGATCCCTTTCCGCCTCTGTGCTTTCAAGAGAGAAACTCCCCAGCCTGTATGTATTCTGTGGATTCCTTCTCCCAAGGTGCAGCACCCTGCATTTAGCTACGTTGAACCCCATCCTATTCTCATCTGCCCACTTTTGTAGTCTGTCTAAATCTAGTTGCAGCCTTTCTCTCCCTTCAAGTGTGTATACCTTGCCCCACATCTTAGCGTCGTCAGCAAACTTGGACAGCGTGCTTTCCACCCCCTCGTCCAAGTCGCTGATGAAGATGTTAAACAGTGCGGGCCTGAGGACCAAGCCCTCAGGTACCCCACTGCTTACATCTCACCAGGCTGAGTACAACCTGGCCACCACTACTCTCTGGGTGCGCCCCCTCAGCCAATTTTTTACCCATCCAACTGTGTAGGCATCAATGCCAGAGTCGCTTAATTTATTGATGAGGATGGGGTGAGAGACAGCGTCAAAGGCCTTCTTAAAGTCTAGAAAGACTACGTCCATGGTGACACCATCAGCCAAGGATTTAGTAACCTGGCCATAGAAGGCAACCAGTTGGTCAGGCAGGACCTGCCTTTGATGAACCCATGCTGATTGCTCCTGAGCATGATGTCCCCTGCTGGCCCCCCACAGATGTGCTCCTTGATGATTCTCTCCAAGATCTTCCCGAGTACTGAGGTGAGGCTTACAGGCCTATAGTTACTTGGGTCCTCCTTCCTCCCTTTCTTGAAAATTGGGACCACATTAGCCAGTTTCCATTCCCTCAGCACCTGGCCAGATGACCACGAATGCTCATACAGCTGGGCCAAGGGCTCTGTGATGACCCCTGCCAGCTCCCTCAACACTCTTGGGTGGAGGGCATCTGGACCTTCAGATTTAAAAATGTCTAGCCCTTCCAGAAGATCCCTAACTACATCTGCACTTACTGAAGGCCTGACAGAGCTATCCCCAAGATTGTCCCTACCTCTGGTAGGTGGGATATACAGGTCCCTGTTCAAGAAAACGGAGGCAAAGAAACTGTTAAAAATATCAGCTTTCTTGTCTGGCGTTGCCACAAGATTACTGTTTGCATTTTGCAGGGGCCCTACATTGCCTGATGCCCTCTTCTTGCACCCAATGTGCTTGAAAAAGGACTTCTTGTTGTCCTTAATCCTGGACTCTAGCCTGAGTTCCATCTCTGCCTTGGCCTTCCTAATAGCCCTCCTACACTCCCGGGCCAAGGAGGAGTACTCCTCCTTGGTGATAGCTCCTCCCTTCCACTGCTTGTATGCCTCCCTTTTAGTCCTCAGGCATTGCTGAATGCCCTTGCTGAGCCAAGGGAGTTTCTGAGCGCTCTTACCCCACTTGCTTCTCTCAGGGGCTGTTATCCTTTGGGCCTGGAGGATCACCCCCTTAAGGTACAACCATCCCTCATGGACTCCCATCTTCTCTACCTTCTGGGCCCTCAGTGCCTCCCCCGCTAGTCTGCTAAGTTCATTGAAGTTGGCCCTTCTGAAGTCAAGGGCTTTAGCCTTGGTGTGATCCCTTGATGCCCTGCGTTGGATAGTGAAATCCAGCTGGTGATGATCGCTATTGCCCAGGTGGTCAAGGACCTGCAGTCCCCTCACCACATCATCCCCCACGACCAGGTCCAGCAAGGCGTTACCCCTAGTGGGGCTATGCACTTCCTGGATAAGGCGAAGGTCCTATAATACAGCCAGGAACCTACACAAGCAGTCAGACCTGGCTGTCTGCTCCTCCCAGCAAATGTCTGGGTAGTTTAGGTCACCCATGACAATAACATCCCTTTGACCCCAACCGCCTCCATAAGCTGACTGGAGAAGTCCTGGTCCAGCTCATTAGTTCAGGCTTTTCTTAAACAACTTTTTCCAAGGAAGGAATGGAGGGACATTACCAGCTACCTGTGGATTGGCTCCAAAGAGCTCTAAGTGCCACAGTCCTGTCTGCCATAGCATGGACTGTAGCCAGCATGTGGTATGCTAGCTAAAACTGAGAGGTGTTTGTGTAAGTGAGAGGGGAGAATCCCTGGTTCAGTACGGAGTGGCTAGGGGGAGGAGGGAGCAGGAGGAAGCCAGACAGACCCTGATGTACATGAAGTTTCTGCTGGAGCTGCAGTGAGGGAGCAGAGGGGAGGGGCCAGCCCAAGTCCTTGGAGCAGAGAGACCCACCCAGCCCAGAGAGCATGTTAGGATGCTGGGGGGCTTTTGGTTTATCTTAAACCAGGAAGGGGTCTGGGATAGACATTGACATTGTATAAACTGGTTGGACCCAAATCAGTTAAGTGTGATATTACATTCAACTAGGTTGTTTATCTCAAATTGGATTCAGCCATTTTCAAACTGGTTTATGTGCACTGAACGTCTGTTCTGTTATAAGTTTAAACCAGTTTCTGATCACTTAACTGGTTTATGTGTAATGCCTGTCCCTAGCCTAGAGGTCTGGCTTATGAAGAGAGATCAAAAGAGAGTTAGGGTTACTCCAGTGTGGAGAAAAGACTGATAAGGGTGTGGGAGGGGGTTGATAAAAGTCTTCAGGTATCTGAAAGGTGATTATAGAGAGGATTCATAGATTCATAGATGCTAGGGTCGGAAGGGACCTCAATAGATCATCGAGTCCGACCCCCTGCATAAGCAGGAAAGA
>NW_017728906.1:148547938-148566205 GCF_001723895.1 Crocodylus porosus | reverse complement strand
GGAAATTAGGTTAGAGATTAAGAGGAACTTTCTGACTGTGAGGTTGGTCAAACATTGAATCAGGCTCTCTAGAACAGTTGTGGAATCTCCATTCCTGAAATCTTCAAGAGCAGATTAGACAGACACTTGGCTGGGATAGTTTAGCCAGGGCTGGTCCTGTGTTGAGCAAGGAGCTGGACTAGATGACCATGTAAGATTCCTTCCAGACCTACTTTCCTATGATCCTGTATCTTTTCTTATTTTACACTAAGGATGGTGAGGATGTTCTGTTGTGTTTTCTTTCTGTCAGCCCTGCTAATCCAATACAGTTTGGGTAGTGTGACTAATAATATTCTATTTAGTCTTCTTTTCATTAGTGGTGGGTGGTGATATATTGTCACTGAATTTTTTTTTAAAACTAAATTCCACTCCTCTAACTCTGGTAATGAAAGAGGGGCTTGGTTATGGAGGGACTATTGAGAGGACAAATGCAGGACAATGAGGTTGCAGAGGTAAGCAGCTGTGGGTCTGGAGGATTTTATAACTGTTAATGATGCATAATATGGAAAGAACTCAGCTAGACTCTGAGTTGACTTTGAATGTGTCAGGCTGGAAGTTCAAGAAGAAGGTGTTTTTTTTTTAAAACTTGTAAACCACATTAATTTCCAGTTGGACAGTTTTTCACTTTTTCTATAGAGAAATTTGATTGTTTAAATATGCCTTTTCACATTTTTCAAGTATTGCAAAAATTCAAACCTGAACAGTACTTTTGTATTTAAAGGAAAACTCGAAAATATTTTTAGCACAGTTATTTATCAATTGTCACTTTGAATCAAAATTAATAATAAACTATATTCATCACAGCCTCTATGCTTAGTATTTTTTAAAGTTTGAATACACAGAAATTCCCCCAGTTTGGAAACAGTGCTGTTAAAAACATTTTTGGTTTCATGTACTATAATGTGTATTTGTTCAAACAAAGAAATGCTTATCTGTTGAAAAGATAGCGGTGATAAATTACTTCAGCTTTCATGCTTACCTACTATATTCTTTTTGGCATTAAATTCCTGGCTGAATCTATTGAGGAGATGGACCTAACTCAAAAAGTTAACCTGATCTCTTTTTCAGCAGACTTTCTGTGACCTGACGATAAAAAAAAAAAAAAAAAATTAGACTTCCGAAACACCATCACCATAGAATGGTTTAGATGTCCCTTGATGGAATAAGGATGGTGGAGTTTGCTTTTTTTTCCTAGCCATATTAATTTTTGAAAGGCGTGTAGGGCCTCTACCTCTACTTGTCACAAGTGTGCCAGGTTAAGTATCAACAGTATAAGCAACTGAATCCAAACGGCATGTAAGTTATTGTGCTTTCCATACTCTCCATAGCTAATTATGGGCATTGCTGCATATACTGTGTTAATCTTTCTGAAAAATTACTGACTCCAGAGTAAGATTTTTACTACTAAAAATCATCTGAGTTTTTGTAATTGATTTTAAAGTTCAAGAGCCTGTTTTATTTTTCATCAGACAACAAATTTCTCTATGTTTAACACAAAGTGTGCCTGGCTTGTGTGCTTTATTTAATGACTTATTTTGAGATGCGTTAGTCTTTTTGTCCTCTTAATGCATAAGGAAGGTCTAAATGCTGTGCAGAATGGGAACATGCAGTTTAAAAGGAGGAAAGAACAGACCAATCAATTGAAAAACTGGAAGTGAACAACATACATATTAACAGTATCAGAATGTTTACAAGTTGTCTGAGGTGTTAAATAATAATTGAAGTCACTTACACCATTACTGATCAGTGGACTTCATTTATTGCAGTCATTGCCAGATCAAATACCATATTATGTCCTTCAAATAAAGGATTGTGAAACCCTTGAATGCTACCATTTATCTCAGTCTTCTGAGATGATTTTTCACACTTTGTTTCATGTCATTCCTTTTCTCATGTCAGGTGATCTGATTTGCCTAACAGCATAAAGGAAAATTATGAAAGGCCTCCAGTCTTGCCTTATATCTGAAACTGGAGGAACCATAGCTTAGTAGCTAGAGCACTTGGAGTAAGACACTTTGGACTCTGTTCTTTGCTCTACCATTAATTCATTCTGAGACTTTTGCCGGCACTGGATTTAAGACCCAGATACCTTGTTCTGGGTGGACCCAAACCCTCAGAATGACTACAATTCCTTGCAAATTTTAATGATACATAGTGATAGCAGATAAGAATAATGCAAACAATTCTATATCTACCAGTCTAGATATGTCTGGTCGGCTTCACCCTGAGGTCAGATGTCAGCAGCCTGGATGTTGAAGACCAAGAACCACCCCCCTGTCTCCCCAGTGGGGTGGATGAGACGGACTTTTGGTGTGCCTTCTGTCCATGCTGGCCTCAGGTTCCCCTCCTGGGGACCTTTTGCTGCTCTAAAATCTCTCCTTTTATATCCTTTTCCCTCTGTGATGACTCTTCATATTGGGCATCATTGATTGGTCTCCTTGTGATTGTCATATGGTCCACATTCTGTCCTGTCAGCATATTCCTTTGTTTCACAAACCCATCACATGCATACATCTTAATTTGGGTTTTTCCAGTGTCCCCCTAATTTGGTCCATCTACAAAAACCGGCACTCTTAAAGGCCCTGCAGTTGGGCACTGACTTGGTCAGTGTGGCAGAGTCCTTTATCTCTGTTATGGAACAATGTGGTATATGTCCTCAATTTTCCTGTCTGTGTGTCTGTTTGCTTCTTGCCTGTGTCTTAAAGGAGACTTGTCACAAACAGGCTTTTAGAAACCAGTTGACCCTTGCCATTGCCCTGGACCATTGTTCTAATGCTTATCTACTTTACCTACAAGCCAGCTCCCAAAAGCAAATCTCTAAATAGCATTTTCTAGCCATCAGCTTTTTACCAGTCACAAATATTGTCTGTGCTCATTTCCTAACCTATATTATGAGGATAATGGCAATAATCATTGTTAATGTAAGAATAGTACCTGAAAAGTAGTAGTATTATAAAATATTAGTGCTCATATAGATCTTTTCATATAGAACAGTTTTGCAAGATTCATTGGGACCATTATTAAGGTAGGTACCAGTTAGTTCCTCAAAATCCTGAAATAAGATCCTTTTTAATGCATGGTCCTGCAAAGGGAAGAACAGCCTTAACTCCCATTGAAATTTTTGTAAGTTGAGGGAACTTCACACTTTTCAAGGTTTGTGCTATATTACGTTAGATACTCTGAGCTACACTTTGGTATACCTCATGAAACTTTTTTCTGTTTTCTCCACAACGTGGGCTGTAGTTCTGTCACTTTGTGTTCATTCAGGGCCTTTAACAATTAGGTTTCTAGTGTGCTCGTGGCCAAAGAAAACATCCTCAGTTCAGGAGCTGCCTGACAAAATAGTTTAAAAACGTTACTTCCTAGTAGAAGCAATGTGAGGAAATTAGTATATGTCTGGACTGAACAGCTAATAATTTAACAAAATGTTCTTCTCAAAACCCTCTTCAACTCTTAAAAAAATGTGTACTGGGGGTGCATTGGCTTGTAGAAGGAGGAGAATGCACATGTACTAAGATATTTTGTCATTTAAATGTATGTGCTTTCTGCTAACCTTAGCCAGGATTAAAAGTGGCTCTCCTTAGGAAATATGTTAAAGTGTTCTTTGCTAGAAATATTGAACCTGTGTCTTTTGTCAATGCTTGTAAGTGTCTAACCTTTGGTGAATCCTGCCCCTTGGGGCGTTGTAGTGTCCCCTATACCCCCTGATTTATGCCTGTTACGTTCCCAGTACTGTTCTTTCATTAAAAGGTATATGGTTAAGTCCCCATTGGTGGTCTGGCTCTGCTCTATAGGGGGAGGAGAGTCCCTACACCTCCCACAGTGCTTGTGCCCCTGCTTTGATCCCTTCAGTTGGAGAGGGGTACCTCTTGGAGTACCGCCCAGGTTACATTTCAATATGGGACTTGTAGAAGCCAAGACTTCTGTGTGAAGGTCAAGAATGGTTTTGAAATTACATGCCATCTGGTGCAATATGGTTCATTCCACAGGTAAAAATGTTTTGATGAGCTTTAAGGAAAGGGTCTCTGGGAGGTGTGGTTTAATAGTATCCAGAACATGACCAAATCCTTTCTGTATTAGATAAATCATCCCAAAGTTCTTGCACTGGCTGAATTTTAATAGTGGGTTCCTGCAAGACCCCAAGTCAGTCTGCCCACATGCCAGTGCTATATGTGAAAATTTATTACAGAAAAATTAAGAAAGCAAAGAAATCTTTCCTGGTTAGGTAACTATTACTATAATTCTAAGAGGTAAGATCCTTTTGAGATTAAAATTTCAGCAGAGAAACGATCTGATCATAGCCACACTGCCTTTCTGCCTGTGTATTATATGTCTTTCTCTAACATTGTCAAGAGAAACTGAAATGCTCTGTGATTAGTAGACTGTCCTTATCCTGACTTTTTCCTAATGACAGCCCTGTTTGCTTTCATCAGTAACCTGATTCCCTTCAAAATATCTTGATGCAAACCATGGGCATTTTATATATCATTATATATTTGGAAACAGCAGAGCAATTCTCAAAGTCCCACTGATTAAGTTGTATAGCAACCCTACTAAGCTATTTCTGCTGTGTGGAATGCTGGTTGCTGTTTGGCAAGCTGCAGAAGAAACTTCTTTCCAATAACAGTGTTTTTCTTTTATCCCAGAGTGCAATGTTATTTTTTCTAGTGGTGTGATTAGCTTTGTGTATATTTTCATCACTAAAGAAATATTATATTTATAATATAATGAGTATTAAAATAGAATAATTTAAGTGATGTGTACATTCAAGTTTTTTTGGCTGTTTCTTAGCAATAATTGTTGCATAGAAAGTCTTGACTGAATACTAATTATTAGATTAAATGAAAACTGGTCCAGGTCTTACACTTAGGCTTTATACAGTGTTAAATGTATAATAATTTTTATTGCCATTGTTGAATTCAGATTCATTTAAATAATGGCTTTCCCATGTATGTTGATTTGATTGTAGAAACACTGATATTTTTAATGGAGTGAGCACAGGTGGGTTAAAGGAAGATTGAGGTCTTGGAAATTCATGGACCCGCAGACCTTGAGTTGAAGAAGCTGATGTTGGGGCATCAGAAAAGAGCATCCAGAACAAGAATGGGCAATTATTTGGGCCCAAGGGCCACATAGGGAATTTTGGTGAGCTGTTGTGGGCTCTGTCAGCACCCCTGCCCCATCCCCACACAACAACTCACCAAAATGGCCTATGTGGACAGTGGTGTTCAGGAGCGGGATGGGCAGGTGAGGCCAGGAGCATAGGGCAGGGTCATGGGCCATTGACAGTACAGACCCAGAGCCAGGTTGCCCCTGCGATGGGTGCAGGTTCTGCGGGCAGGGGCCTGCAGGGAGCAGATCACAGCTCTGCCCTGCCCTGGCCTAATGCAGTCACTGCCCCACAATCCTGGCCCCAGCTGCAACTCCCTGCCAGCCTCTGCATCCTGCCTGTGTGGCTTCCTGCCCAGCATGCAGCTGGGTGGGGAGCTGTATCTGGGGCCAGAATCTCAGGACGGTGACAGCATGGGGTTGGAACTGGAACTGGAAGCTGCAGCTGGGTCTCATTAAGGAGCCACAGCACCCATGAAGGGGAAAGGAGGGCTGCAACCCCTGTGGAGGGAGCTTAGGAGGCCAAGCGGGGGGAGGCAGAGGCAGGGAACTGCCACATATTACCACTGAACCCACCAAATGGGGGGAATGGAGCCTCCCTCCCCTTGCCCCTGGGTGTGTAGCCTGCAGGTGGGGGAAGAAGGGGGTAGACTTGGTGACAACTCCACATCGCTCAATGTTCGCCCTGCCACACACTTTGAAGTGGTAGCCAGGGGCAAGAGAGAGAGGCAGTGCTGGGGCACCACTGTCCTGTCAGCCCCTTGGCCTGGGATTTTGTGGCAGCAGTAGCTCCCAGCCCTGACAGCTCAGTGCGGGGCATAGTGATACAGAGCGGATTGGTGTAGGAGCAGTGGCAGTGGCGGGAGCCTCAGTGAGGGTGCTGTGTCCAGGGAGGACCAGGGGCTGGTTTGCATGGAGACTGAACAGCAGTGTTTGGGCAGGGCAGGACCAGCTACATGCACCATGGCCTGGGCTGCTTCCATGCCTGGGCCACGAGACCTGTTGCAGCCTGGGCAAAATTCCTCTGTGGGCCAGAGCTGACCCCTGGGCCATATTTTGCCCATCCCTGATCCAGTATCATTAATGCTATGAAGGAGTAGTAGTTAATGGATGTGACATACACAGATTTGGATGTGGACAAGGAACTTCCCATAGTTGGAAGGCCCCTTGGCTGGATTATATCCATGTCCCATTTTGTTGGTATTCTTACTGTGCACAGCAGTAGTTATAAGGGTGCATTACATTGCTGCTACTAAAGGGGAGGAGTAGATTATTACTGTGCCAGAGGTTGAGATTCTCAAAGATCCTGGGCCAAGTTTCATATTACTGGAGACCAGCCTTTTTTGCCAAGTAATTGCTTGTTATACTTTGTTTTGTGGTGATGTCACTACTTTACAGAATGGCTAAAAATATTAAATGAAATATGCTAAAAGTTACCTTTTAACCAGGAAATGCCTTCTGTGCAGTAACCTGTGTACAGCAACATTGTTTTGCCAAGGTTGCCAAATATATGGATTCCATAGATAAAGAAAAGGAAAAAGAGAACAAACAAAGCAGCAGCCCTCCTCCCTTTTCCCCCACCTAGTCTTTAGCCCACAAGGAATGGTGATAGCATGTTTATAAAAGTGCTCTTTGGTTCTGGGTGTGTAACCTGCATATTTATTTCCATCCTAAAGAAATCCAAGAAATACTTTGGTGTGTCCCAGCAGTGTGGAGAGACTTGGCCAGACACAGAGCTCTCTGAGTATGTATTTGAAACCTAAGCACAGGGAAATTTTAAACAGTGAGTCTGAATGAATTATTCAACAACAAGTCCTGTAGAAACAGAGGTGTAATTATTTACTTTCAGATGGAGACCAACAACCATTTTGAATGGCAGGGCAGTGCTTGTGTTCTGGCAGGTGCCACAGGCCATTTAATCCCTCTGTAGCACCCCAGCCCTTCCTGCTCCGTGCCACTTTCTCCTACTGACCTCTTTGCATACCACATGGCACCAGAAAGTGTGGCCAATGCAAATGGAAAATGGCTAATTTAGTGGCAAGTGTGAGTGGAGTTGCAGGAGGGCAAGAGAGACCAGCCATTGGTACAGAGCAGTGTGTGCTAGCGTGACAGCAGGCAGTTTAAATTGCATCCATTTAAGGGGCTGGTGTGTGCACAGTCATGTGTCAGTAATTTTCACCTTGCCCCCCTTCCTCCATCCCTCAGGCCCAATCCGGCCTACAGGCCAAACATTACTGACCCTTTCTTTAAGGCACTGTATATTTAATGTTGAATATAACCGGAATTGTCTCCTTGTACTGTGGTTTGCAGTAATGCAAGGCCTAGTGTGGTGAGTGTAATATTCATCAGTACAAAATATCTTTTAAACGGTGCAACAAAGCCAAGAACATGTTGGCTTCATAATAGCTCTTGCAAATTGCCTCAGCACTATGTTCCTGCTAATATAACTTGCACTGTTTGGGGAGTTGCTACCACAATGCCCTCTGCTATTAGAGTTCTGGCACAGTCTTACAATGGGTCAAAGGGTGACATGTAGTTTTTGCATGCCAAAAAGAAGAGACCAGGTTTCAGTCCACAAGAGAAATGTATATGAAAGTATTTTTTTTCCATCTCCCCACAAGCATAGCAGAATTGAAGGTAGATTGTGTATGTGGTAGAGGGAGGTATCACAAGGTTGGAACGAGATTCTGCAATTTATTGATGCCTTGGGATGGTAAAAACAGGATGTAAGAGGACTCAAACTAATGGAGGAGTCATCTTAAGGCTATTTCCTTGCTTTGTGGTTGCTTTCTAAAAGAACTGAATGTAAATCTAGAGTCAAGGTTTCCTTTGTGTGGGTGGTAAATATATTTTTGAGGAATAAGTGAAGTTCAGATGCAACAGGATGTACAGTAGTCATGCCCGGTGACTGAGAAACTGTTTGAAAAGTAGGAGAATATATAGAAGAAAGCAGGCTTGAGTATTTTTGAACTTGAAGTGATCACAGATGGACAGCTCTAGTCATTGTCTTTTCTTGTAAGCGTCTTGCTTTGCAGATCTTCTGCATCATAGAAAAGTAGGGCTGGAGGGGGACCCCTTGGGGTCAAACTGTATAAACCCCTGCTCAAGGCAGGATCCTTCCTGACTGAACCATCCCAGTCCAATATAACCTCTCTTAAAAACTTCCGAGGATGGAGATTCCATAACCTCTCTGTGTAGCTTTATTCAGTGCCTAACCACCTTCAAAGTGAGAAACATCTTTTTAATATACAACCTAAATGTACTGCAATTTAAGGCCATTTCTCCTTGGCCTGTACCCTGTGGCCACAAAGAATCTATCTCCAGCAAGGTCTGTCTTTAGTGTACACTTTGCAAAAGTCTCAAGAGGCCTCCGTGGGGTGGATGTAGAATAAACAGAATCTTGTTGAATTTTCAGTGGATTTTTTGTGGTCTTTCTCTGGGAGGGGATCATCAAGAATAGAATCCTAAATAGTCATTAGATTTTCTTTGCAGAGTATTACGTACTGTTGAAACTTGAGCCAAATAATAACCTCATCCATATTTTAAAATTCTTCACCAATCTCAGTGAGAATTAGGTATGTATTTCTCCAGGCAGAAAGGTCCTAAACATTGTGTTATTTCAGATGCATTTATCTACTGGGCTTGTTTTTGTTGAACTAAAATAAATGTATATTGCAATAATATTGAAAAAAAAAATCAAGAAATATTTACTTTCCTTTTCTGAAATCAGTTTAAGTACACTTATGCTTGATTTGTTAGTATCATTTATTTCTTTCTAATAGTATTGAGAGAACCTGGCTTGATCAGGACTTGTTGTACTATGTGTTGGAGAAAGTTCTTGACCTAAAGACCTTACAGACTAAAGAGAGAAAACTCAATGTTTGGGGGTAAGGGGTTGCAATCTGACTTTAGAGACGGAGTGAAAAAATGGGAAGTCCTGCAAATGAGATCTTGAATGCCACAGTTTTTGTATTTTGAGTGAAGATTAGCTGAAGAGATGGATAAAAGAAGACCAAAGTGACAGTGAAGGGAAGAGGATAAAAATAATTAGATAAGTGGGGAAAGATAAAAAGCATGGAGAGCAACAGGTGGTGTGAGTTGCAAGTGAAGAAATAGTGAGGGGATGGGTAAGAGACAGAGGGCTGCCATCAGCACATGGAGGAAAAACCCAGAGTAAATATCCTGTCAGACACTGGATTAGCCTGTGAAGGAGGGATCAGCAAAACTTGTCAGGGATTTCAGTATTTAGTTGGGTTTCTAGCCCATACTGTTGTGTTGCTATATCTTTGCTTTTGTTGTTACCCACACTAGATAAAAGCTAACTTGGATATGCCTGCTTTGTGCTGCAGTCATGCATGGAATTACAGTGTAAGGAGACCCAGTATCATAAGGCTACTTTTCTTTGTTCATGATAGTATAGTATAGCCTCCTACAAAAATCTGCAGTAGTGAAGACTTTTTTGATCAAATTCTCACTCTGGCTACAATCCAGCTTCTCAATGGTATACACAGCTTATAGGATAATTGCCACTTTTGTTTAGATGAGCAGATAGGCAGCTAATTACCCAATTTGTATACACAAAATCAGAATTCATATTTGGTTACTAACTCTGTTCCTTCTCCTAACTCAGATGGCATAACCATCGTTCATCGTTTTTCACCTGCACCATTACTGAACGCAGCCGTGTAAATCGCAGAGCGTAGGCTGGTGCTGTCATCCAGCTATGACACTTAAATCTTAATGGTTCTTTACCAAACAGCAAGTTACCCCATAAAGGACTGTCCTTCAGTAAAACATTTTAAAAATAAATCAGAAGTTTGAAATGAGCGTATTAAAATAAGCAAGGTGAGTTAGAAGGCAAACACCAACTTTGCTGGTAAAGACTTCATTAAGGTGGCCTGATTTAGGAATAATATAAAAAATAGAGCAAGGATGAGACCAGGCTTCCCAATGATTTACCTACTGTGTACATGATTCATGTTTTCCTCTGTTATTTTTAATAACAGTTTACTCCTATCGTTACTGACAGAGAAAAATATGATATTTCTTCAGGAATGATGGGAGGGATAGGACAACTCAAAGATACTGTAAGAGTTGTTATGATTGCAAATTACTTGAAGGTGCCTGTAGACATGCTGCTCGGCTGCTCGATGTGCTGTAGTTACAGTGTCAGAGCAGATTGAATTAATCGAGTCTGCTGGAGCATGGTAATTAACACGCTCCAGCCTCCACATCTCATGTGTCAGCATCCTTGTGCTTCAAAATAATGGTGGGTGTGCTTGAACAAAAGCTTGTCGAATGAGCTTTAGTTCAGGTGCCCCTGCTGCCATTTTGAAGCGTGGGGACGCTAATACCTGAGACACTGCGGCACTTTAATTAAAGCCGCTGTTGGAGCTCTTCTAGTTAAAGTGCCTCCACTCCACCTGTATAGAGGTGCATGTGTAAAAGTGCTTCTAAATTCTTCGAGATGAAGTTGCATTGTATAGGATGTTTTGAACTAATGTGACCTGAACTGGAAGGATGCCGGTCCAACAGACATTGATGTAGTAAATGTACTTTTCTAACTTCTAGATGCTCCTTATTGCATGTTAATTCTTTCTATCATGAATAATTTTGTGTGCTTGTATTGGCTGTTTAGATTTTGGGCATCAGTGCCCTTTCTTCAGGGACTTAAAAACCTTCCTGACATCTTTCCCAAGTGATACAATTACTTATGAAAACTATACTCCTACTATCAGCATATTGTTAAATATTGTAGTTTTGTTGTTCACATGTTAAAAATGTGGTCCTGCGATTGCTTGTCATGAGAGGATTTAAAGGCCATATGTGCATGGCAAATTTACAGTAGTACTGGTTCACATGGGCTGTTGCTTAAACCCAAAAGCAATGTAGCTGCCATCCATATGACATCCTAGACGGGTTCATTAGCATGATGGGAGGCTAATTGGCTCTGTCACTCAGCTGTGTCAGTTAGCCAAACCCATATTATTTTTACCATGTAGGCTTGACCAAAGAGCTTTTCAAATGTTAAGTTGCATTTCCATGGATGTTGGAGCTAAATTTAAATATATTTCCACAGGAATATTTGTGTGTTATGTGAAGTTTTGGGGAGGCTAATAGGTAGCGCTGACACTTGAAAACATGTAATGCAAATCAGTAAGATATGCACTGTTGGCTACTAAAAACACATGGCTTCCCCTTTATGCACACAAATGCCCTGGCTTAGTAATACTACAAGAACCCCATTATGGATATGGAAAAAAGCACCGGAGTTGTTGATGTTATTCTGTAAAAAAGAACAAGCACATAGAAAGAGGATGCCACTTAGTAAATGGTTCTTAATATTGTTTTGTTGTTTCTATCCATTTAAATTAATTGCTCTGAAGAAATGAAGTAATGTATCTAATATTAGATGATATACCCATCAAACACTTTAATCTGGGTATGATTTGTATATTTATATTATGAGTGAGACCTTCACACTTCTTGTACATCAGGGCTATTGCAGTGACAGGAGGGAAATGGTGGCTCCTGCAATGAAACAAACTTCAATCTGTAGTTCCCTTTTAAAAATAATAATTATTAGGAATTTTAATCCAATTACGCTAGCAGGCCTGGGAATTAGCAAGCTTTCATTTTGCTGGTATTGTGTGAAATATTACTTGAGCTGTGCAGCTGAATAGCTATAGAGGATTTAATTATGATAGCTACTGGTATTTTTTAGAACATCAAAGACCTAGCTAGAGATTATGAAGTCAGATGTACACCATGAAGCAAAAGTTGATCACAATTATTTGGATATTTGACATGTTTACCAGGCAAAGATGTGATTTTTGAATACCTTCTACTAGAATTTTTTAGAATTTTTCCCAACAGTTGCCTTTACCTACTAGAGTATGAATTTGCCCTAGACAAAACTGGTGAAAAAAAATGATACATCTAATTACTCTTGTTATGCTCAAGCATTTGTTCCTGTATGCACCAAGGCAAGAAGTAAGCTGCCTTTATTTAAATGGGTCAAGGTTTCCTAACTGCCCTCTGTGGTTTTCTTCAGAAACAATTTAAGATTTGAAAGCAGTATAAATAGGCTTTCAATCTCCTTTATGAAGCATGGGTGCCAGGAGACGATGGTTATTATCACTTCACCTGTGAATTGATAGGTATCCTGTTTTTTAATATAACCATACATTCCCAAAGGCAGCGCTGATCAACCTGGTCTTTGTGATGGTTTATTTATTAACTAGAAGAAATTCCTGACATCTTCACCCTTGGGTAGGAATAGTAGGTCTCGTATCTTCTGTTGGCTGCAGCCATTAGATGGTGCCAGCCATTCGCAAGATTGTGAGAAGTCACAGAGATAAACATTGTATATTATAAGCAGATAATATCTATCCGTTTTTCCTTGTAATGCATTACATTCTGGTGTCGTAGTAACTGATAATGTAAAAAACCAAACGTTGCACTGAAATAGCAGCACTAGTATGACTGACCAGCTCTCTAGTTAGAATCATCTACTCTTTAGTCAGAATCTCTGCTAGCGTAAAAAGGTGAAATGGCACCACTGGCAGGCCCAGTGCAGACTGGGCTGGTGCCAGTGGTGCATCTGTTTTTCTTCTGACAGCTGTTTAGAGAAAAATGTAAAATTCCCTGTATGAAGCAGTACTGCAGTGTTATAAAGCTAGCAACTCATATTCCTTTTGTTCTTTCTCTTTGTATTGTATCTTTATATGGGGAAAATTGTGGTTTACTTAAGGAAGGTTCCAGCAGAAAGCAAAACATGAGGAATTTGAGGAAATATACTGTTAAGACTTCATATTGTATATACAGAAAAGTTTAGCCCTTATGGAACTACAGTACTCACAGTGAGCTAAAGTGTGTGTATAAAGAGTATATATAAATTGCATAAAAAGTTTTTCTTTCCCAAACTGGTCAGTTTATCTAGAGAGGAGTGACTAATAATGTGAATGGTAAAAAGGGGATATTTATGTCTTAGAGTCAAGAAACTATGCACTGGTGATTAATAAAAATACAACTGGAAGACGGTTGTTTTGAATCACATTTCTGAGAGTTTTCCCTAATTTAATTCCCCTTCCACTTGGGTTTGCATGTCTAGTAACATTTCATGTCCCTTGAAAATTGCATATTGAAACTAATGTTCCCAATAATAATGCATTAAGTTGGAAAGTGTTAGCTCTCAGACATACTAAGTAGTTTCATAAGCAGTCTGAATTTTTATTCTTCCTGTATAACTCTGAATAGGGTATATCCCAGCATTGAAATGAAATATGGTATAAAGAACTGATGTGTGATTGTTTTGAAAATGTAGGTAGACAGTTGTTGCCACGTCTGCTAGATAGCAGGGGAAATCTCTAGTGCATTGAATAAAAGGTTGAAGTTGTTGCATTAACTTGGTTTTCTTTTCTTTGTTGGTGAGAATTTTTTTTCCCTTTGGTGATTGATACCCAGGTACAGGTGCACATTTTAATATACAGGCTGTCAGAATGGCAATTTTTTGAGTTTGTTTCTTCATGATGATTACAGGGGAGTATGTCTGCCTTATTTGGTTCACTGTAATATTCTGCCACGTTTCAAAATTACTTTACTTCTAGCATTCCATGTATTTATAAGTAAATTCACCCATAGGCATTGCGCCTGCTTCTGTCCATGCCTGAAGGTGAGACTTGAATTGTAGATGAGACTGAAGTGGTGAACAGGCCCTGTGGGTGTTTTGGCTAAGTACAGACGTTCAAATAGCCTGAGATTAAAGCTCAAAAGTTAAAGCACTTCTATCTAAGCTTTCAATGTTAGGTCGAGAACAAATAGAACAGATGCTGGTGGAGCAGGTCTTGGAGCCTGCTTGCATGGGCTGAGCCCAGCTGGTAGGTGGGGTTCTTGCATGATGCCCAGGGTGCCCCATGAGTGTGTGTGCATGCACATGTATGTGTCTTGGATGCCTGAGTTGTGCGTGTGTGCATGCATGCACCTCAGACACCTGGGTTCTGTGTGTGTGTGTGTGTGTGTGTGTGTGATGCCTGGGCTTTGCATGTGTGCGTGCATCTCAAACACCTGGGTTCTGTGGTGGGGGAGCATGATTCCAGTCGTCTATGTGTGTCTCCCAGGTGTGTGTGCACCTTGTGGAAGCCTGAGTTTTGGGGGGTATGTGTGTGTCCTGGATGCCTGGTGTGTGTGCATATGTGTGTGTGGGCGCGCACACATACACATGCACACAAGCAGAAAACAGGTGTACAGGGCATGACTGGACCACCAAGTTTCACATGGCCAATGAGGATGATACCCGCATGTCTCATAGTTCCTCGTTCTCCAGGGTGATAGAGAGTGAGTGCTACACTCCTGGGGTCCTCGATTTTCATCATTAGTGACATCATCTTCCCACTAGTCTCTGGGGGTCCAGCCTACCCCATTCTAACCTGTCTTATGAAGCCCCATGGGGGCAGCTGGACCGCCAGAAGGAGCACTTCAATTACAGACTGGGCCTGGCATTGTAAGTATGCATGGCGCATGGATAGGGGAGAGGGTGAGCCCCTCACTAGTGTTGGGGAGGGGGAGAGCTGTTTATGTGCAAGTGCCTGGGGTATCTGTGCTTAGGCTTCAGTCTCCAATGGACCACATCATGGCTTTGAGAGATACAACAAAGATGTGTCAATTATGCAGATTTATGATCCCACTGAATGAGACATGTTCTCTTAAGTGACCAAGAGCCAGGGTGGGGTGGTGGGAGAACTAGGTACCTTCGCTGGGCTCCAGGATTCAGGGGAGGGTGATTCACCATCCCCTACATCTTAGCATTCCTGGCCCTCTTCCCCCTGGCTTCACCCCCTTTGGCTTCTCGGCCATAATGGTCTGAGAGGGCTATGACCACAGGGGATGGCCTGTGGTGCCTTTGGTTAGCCCTGCTTCCTGCCATGGGGCTCTGCATTTCTCCTGGGGCCTGGGTCCCTGTTACGGTCGCATGGACCTGGGGTGAATCTTGCCATCATGGGTTGCACGGCATCCTCACTCAGGGCCTGACTTGTTAGGAGAAGTGTTAGGGGGAGTGTTGCCAGGTCCTGTGGTTTGTGTACCAGGGGAGGGGTGGGGGTAGGCTGATATGTGCTCTGCACCTCTGGGAGGGGTACAGTGGCATGTGCTTGTTCCAGAACAGCCATGGGGAATGGCATCTCAGGGCCTCCCTGTACCTCCTCCTCTGGTGGGGTCCCTGTGGACAACTCCTCCAGATCACCCATGGTCCTGTGGAAGTGGAGGGTGTTGACTGGCCTGTTCTTGGTGAGGAAGCAGCACAAGTCCTTGTAGAATGGCATGCTTTGTCTCTAGCATCCAGCATGCTTTGTAGCACCAAATACACAGTGATAATGCCTCTTCATCAATGTGATCTTGGCAAGACACTACAATCAGTCTCCATTGTGCCTCGATATACATATCTTCTGGGTGATACACTTGTAGACTTCTCTGATTTGATGTCTGTCTGCAGCTGGTGCTCAATATCTTTCTCACCCCAGATGGGCAGTGAGATCCTTTATTTCCCTGTAGTCCAGGTTTCCTCTGCGCCCAGGTTTGGCTGGTGGCAGTGGACAGAGCAGGCTTGTTCATGATCCGTAGCAGTGCCCATGGGGTCTTAATGTCCATGGGTAGGTGAGGGTCTGGCTGTGAGAGGGTGGATGGAGGCAGTAGCAGAGATGTGAAGTTGCTGTTCGGGGTGTGTGGCTCTCGCTCTCACTTCAGAGGCTTGTGGCCCCTGCTCCCACAGAACCTGGGCTCTGCTGCTCAGGTCACCTCCACAATCTCAAAATTCTTAGGGCATTTAGCAGATGCCCTGTGATTCTGGCAATGCCACATGCCCTGCCTGGATTGTAAAATTCAAGGGTCCTTGATCTCCAACCAAGGAGGAGGCTGGCCATGCCCCACGTGGTTCTGAAGGTTCCAGGGGTATCTGTGTGTTCGCCCTGGCTTGGAGGTTTAGTGCCCCTTGAACCACATCCCCCCATGCACTCTTGCAGTAAAGGAATCTGTAGTTGTGGCCAAAAAACATTTAGCATGCCATCTGCGTGTAGCCCACGTGCCTGGTGGCATTGCCCAAGCTGCTGAGCTCACAGGCCTCTGTGTAGGCCCAGTGCAGACCCAGTCCTAATCTCCTGGACCCTGCCATCTGCCTTCTGTTCAGCAGGGGGGTGAAGGGAGGCTATGCTGGGGTCTGGATGGCAGGATGGCTGCCCCTGGGGCTCCCTAGAATACTTTTCTGGATGCCAGGGCCAGGATTCTGCAGGCTTGTGCCAGTGCACCAGGGCTTCTCAGGGACTCTGCATCGGGTCTGTGGGGCGACTCATGATGGGGTAGGGGAGGGGGAAGGCGCATGGCCTGGATACAAGGGTGGCCCATTGCTGGGTCAGGTGTGTGGACAGAGACCCCTTTACCCTGCTTTCCCCACTTCGCCAGGCTGCATGTTATGGCTGGCCATGATCTGAATACAATACATGAATGAATGCAGAGTCTGTCACATGTGCCTTGTGTGCAACAAAGTTAAATTTAGGTTGAGCTAAGGATATTTTGTGAGCAAGTGTACAAAGGATCCATAGTTTCTGGAACTTTTTCTATGAGCTGGACTCATGAGTTTCTGGTCCTGTATCCTGTTCTGAGCATAAGCAGTCTAAACGCTTCTCAAAATCTACATTTTACAATACATTTGGTTTTCCAAGACAAGTTGGGAAATAGCAATGCTACATATTAGTATGTGTAAGTGTGCTACTATACATTTGGGCATGCTCAGGTATATTTTTTTATGGTACAGTATAACCTCATACATCTGGCATGCTCAGGACCAAGCACCTCCTAGAAATTTGAATATTCCATTTTTTTGCGGGGTAGTGGATGGTGGTGTTAGCCGCTGCATGCAAGCTTCCTCCTTCGTGTCCGGGGTGGGGCAAGGGGGAGTGGCATCCAGTCTCGGAGCAGCAGCCCCACACAGAGCGGCAGCATGAGGTGGTGGATGGCAGCGGTAGCTGCTATGTGCAAGCTTCCCCCTCCATGTCTGGGGAAGCAGAGGGGGAAGTTTAAAAAGCGCTGGATTTTTGAGAATTCTGTATTTATGAATTTATACTATAATAGGAGTTGGGGTTCCTTTCTACACCAGTGACTCTGTAACAGCAGTTGAAAGCCTCAGTACATTTTGACAGCATAACAGAATTATTAAGTACTTTGGTAGAGGCTGGGGTTAGAGGGTGTTTTCATCACCAGACTTATCTTGATGCCATGCTGAACCATGTTAAAATAGCCAGGAGTTAAACATGATTTTATGTCAAAAGCTTCATGTCCATTAGAGAACTTGCCCCTTGCCAGAAATCAGTACAGATGAATCAATTCTTAAGACAGGTTAACGGTGAGCGGAAGCAGCCCTAGGTTTTTTGAGCCTAAAATAGAAGCTGAACCACATTCTGCACTTGCTTAACTGGACCCATGACAATATGCAGTAGGAGAAATTCAGCAATAAGCAGTTTTCTTCGTGTAGATGGATCTATGCTAATTGGAGAGAGGACATGGGCAGGCCTGGGGACAGCGACTTCACTGACTCTTGCCAGTGACAGCCTGTGAGTGGGGATGGCTGGCACTCAGGCAGACAACATGAGCTCTGGTCAAGGCTAGAGTACCTCCCTGGGAGGGTGGGGTGGTAAATGGGGTGTTGCAAAGTCCCATGGGTTGCCAGAAGAATGCAACCTAAACTGAGTTGTGAAGGGATCTGGTACAGATGTTCGGCACAGTGCTGTGTAACCTGTAGCGCTAAAGTCTACTACCACATCCATCCAGGGTTATCTTAGAGTGGGATCCGCCATTTTACAGTGCTCTCTCTGCTCTAACTTTGTTTGATTACAGCGGTAGACCTTTTACTGTGCAATAAATGTAACATCTGTACCTAGCCTTTGTCTACATTAAATAGCTTCCCGGTAGGGATGCTATGGCGTGGTTGTGACTAGAAACTTCAAATGCCCCTCTTTGTGTCATATCAAGCAGTTCCTCAATAATATGTATGAAAACAGGTGTAAGGGGATGGGGGTGTACCACTTACCGTGGGACCCCGATCCCCTGATGTCCCCTGGAGAGGAGGGGTAC
>NW_017728906.1:148538375-148547250 GCF_001723895.1 Crocodylus porosus | reverse complement strand
GCTGCCGGCTCTTCGGCGCCCGGCTTCTCAGGTCCCAGCTCCGCGGCTCCTGGAGTAGGCTCTGGCTGGAGCCTCCGTCCTCCCCTGCTCGGGGTAAGCGTTTCCCTTTTATCTTCCTGCGCCAGTCCCGCGCCGGCGTGGTTCAGGTTCCGGGAAACATTATGTTCCCGGCCGGGCTTCCGGGTCCGGACCCGGAAGCGCGGCGGAACTCCGGGGTTCCTCTGTCTGGCAGGGCCCCGCGGGGTCTTGGCCCCCTCACAACAGGTATAAAACCAGTATTGTTTTGCACTGTCTGGGAAGTCTCTTTTTATGCTTGAATGTTGACCATGATGTCAAAGGATGAGTTAGGTCTTAAAGGTAGATGAAATCAAAAAGTAGGATTGTTTGGGTAGGGGAGAATCAAGTTAACTACTTATTGTGACCTATCAGGAATCATTATGTCAAAGTTTTCAGGCAAGAAAAATGGGAAGAATTGCACCATATTGAAGAAAATTGGATTTTGCATGTTTATGACATTTTAAGGCAGCCTGAAACAACAAAAAATAAATTGTAAAGTTCACCGTAGCACCAGATGCAAAGACAAGCAGCAGCATGCAGACAACAGGAAATTGAATGCCAAATTGCCAATATAGGATCATTGAATGTCAGCTGCAAAGGCTATCTCAGCATTATGCAAGAGAAGGAAGCAAAATTACAACCAAGCAAAGCCAAATGAAAATTATATAGTGACACGATTATAATACCAATAAAACAATATAAATTATAACAAGAATACCAAGGAAAGTATGCAAACTAAAATTTCAAGTAGTGCCGACAATGCAGGAGCTAGTACTGTCAGCTAAAACAACAGAGTATGTGAAGCTAGCCTAGCAACTCTAAACCAGGGACAAATAATTTGTGCAATAGAAACACAAAGGGCATGTCTACACTAGACACAACTGTACAGTGGTTACTGTGCATTTATTTAGTATTTGTGTAATCAAGTACTAAATGAATGCTCAGTAACCAGAGCTACTAAGCAGTAGCACTGCTAATAATACTGTGCAGTAGCATATTAGCACTGTTAGCGCTGTGAGGTGCTACAGCGCAGTATTATTTGGTTACTGCACAATCAGCATCTCGTGTAGAGGCACTCAAAGAAAACAAAAGCCTAGACAGAACAGACAGTGTCTACAAGAAAGCTGCTAAAAAATTTACCACAACATGCTTTAACGATTGGGATGTCTTTTAGATGTAATACCTGAAAACAGACAAAGCAATTGAGTCAGTTCAACAGCTATCTTGCAAAGTTGCATTAAGAGAAAAAATACTGGATACAATTAAGGAAAGCTGGTTAACCAGAATTGCAGTCATTGGGAATCCAGGCAAGTAACACATTTGTATGGACCCAAGGAAATTAAACAAATCACTAAAAGGTGTTCACTAT
The DNA here is from genome assembly GCF_001723895.1 of Crocodylus porosus. Taxonomy (NCBI): domain Eukaryota; kingdom Metazoa; phylum Chordata; order Crocodylia; family Crocodylidae; genus Crocodylus; species Crocodylus porosus. Next base: position 148,545,824 of record NW_017728906.1, on the reverse strand, counting down.
CAGATGCCTACAATAGAAGAAATATAACCCTCCATAGCAAAAAACCCAAACAAACCAAAACAAAAAAACACAATAAACCAAACCAAAACAAATTTTTACTATTTCATGCTAGAGATTCATATTAGCAACTGCTTCTGGATTGGAAAAGCAGGTATCTCACCACATTCTGGGCAGATAAATTGGCTGAGAGTGCTATTTTGGGACCAGACTTACAATGCAAGAATATCAGCAATATCCACCAACTGTTAACTATCTTTCTAGAGGTCAGAATTAGAGCTGATAAAATTCTGTGCTCAGAGATGGCATGCAATATCCACAACAACACAATTGTTTATCTGCTGAAAAAAACAAGTGAAGTAAATATAAAATGAAATTTAAACAAAAGTTGAAATTGCAGTTGACTGCAGTGTTACCTAAAAATTAGACTATTGACAAAAGTTGGTTTCTTTTCAGCGGGCTAGTTTATTGCTAAGGGTACTGGGAAGTTATACACTTATTAGAGACCATTAACTTATTAGAAATTGTGTTACCCTGCCATACACATTTACACATACATACATACATACATACATACATTCTCGCAGATGACACACTTACATAATTAATCCCAAGGGCATTGCAGATAGGGATGGCCAGTCCCTATCCGTTGATGGAGCGGGGGTATCCGACTTGGCAGGCACAGTCTGGTGGTGAGGCAGGTTCTTCCTCACATCATTCTCTCTCTCACCCCTTTTTATACAGTTTATGGTGCTGGGCAGGATTTCTGGATGCTTCTTCAGGCATGCGCTGCTCTGCCGGCTCATAACAAGCTCCGCCTTATCTCACCAGTTGAAGCTGGTCTTCTTATCCAGGCTGTTGCACAGACTTTTTGCCTTCAACGGGCGGCTTCTGGTTGTTGACATCACAACTTCTTCTTTGTTCGTTTTTTTCGTGTTATGTGCTTCTTCTTTGTTGGTCATACATACTATATTCATACCCCCTATTGTTGACTTAACCCATAAATTAATTACAGTTTTTTTAACTCATTGGCATACAGCAGTATCATGCACTGCAGGGCTCCTAAGGGCAGTAACCTGCCCCTGCAACAGTAAAAACAGTATCGCATATGACCAAACCTAAAGATATTAAGGCATTTGGAGACTTTGTAGACAAGAGAACATTTCTTTCAAGTCCTTCAGGTGAGTAAGACAACTATAGAACGAAGATGTAGCATAGACACTATTACCTCCATAGGGAGCTAAAGACCGAGCTATACCCATTGCATCTGGACTACCATCATGTGAATGAGAAGGCAGTTATCTATCGTTGTCACTGAGTTGAGGCTTGGTCTGGGACTTTCTTAAAAAAAAAACAACAAAAAAACAACAGCTGGAATAATCAGTGGAACAAGATGCATGCAAATTGAAAAGCTGTGTTTTGTAGTACCATTCGCATATGAAAAGTGTGATCTTTGATGTCAAGGATGGGAAGCCATTTCATTATAAAGTAAATGTAAAATACTGAAAAGCATTTTGATTTTTGTGCAGTTCCATCCCATCATTGCTGAACCGCAGCAAGTCAAAAAACAAACCAGAATTGGATGCTAATATTCTCAGATGCTAAAAGAGGCAGAGCTAGAAAGAGGAATGAAAATATTTGTGAATGAATAAACACTCAAGGATGACTAAATAGCATCCTAGGAGCATACTTGATGTTGAAATTCAAAGATACCTTGCCACTGACAGCCTCTGCATTGGCCGTGGTGAAAGGAGTAATGGAGAAAAATGACAGATGCATGCAAAGAACAAAGCTTACCATGACCAATAGGCTAAAGACTCCCCAGTAGTACAACTGTGAGACCCTGTCAAGATCAATCTTTTTTTTTCTTTCTCCAGGGACAAATTATGCACTTGGAAACAAGATGTGTACACTAAACAGAAATTCCCATTAATGTAACATAAACAGTGGCTGGGCATATGTTTCGCCAAATCTGCCAGTGCATATACCCGCTCCAGAAAAACAAGGCATATGTCCCAAAACATGGATGAGGAGGACAATGAAATAGTCACCCTACTGAGAAATGATCAGCAACACCTTAAAAGGAATCAACAAGTGACAGATTCCAGAATAGATTCTCAAGACACCCAACACCAGATAAAACAAGTGCCAGTGTTAGCTGTCATCCAAGTCATCATCACTCCAACCATTTGGAAGGAATATGTCAGACTACAGTGCTAAAGTCTGTTGACTTGAAAATATCTGGCTTCTCTAAGTAATCTTGAATACGTTCTTCCTTTACTCTAGGTTGATTATCTCCTTCCCTATCTTTGCTGTCATCTGATATCTGAAATGATTTGTGACGGCTGAAGTGAAAAAAGACATGGAATACTTATGTCATCTTCAGTCATCTTCACATCATGTATTATTCATTCCTTGGTCTTTCCCGTACTTGTAAAATGTAATAATAATATGTATAATAATATGCTCATATAATGCTTTGTTTATTGCCTTTTATGTCTCATGCTAATTGAATCTGTGCCTTGGCCGCCTTGATTTTTCTCTCTGCATTCTTGTGCTATACCATTATGCTCCTTTCTAGTAATAGAGCCAAGTTTCTACATTTTGTGAGATTCCTGCTTGAGTGTCAACTCTTTAAAGAGTTGTTTAACTAGGTTGGTCTCTTGCTGCCCTTCCTGTAATTCATTTATATTGGAATACATTGCTCTTGAGCCTTTAATATGGCCTCCTTTATGGTTCAACCAGGTTTCCTGAACTCCTTTTTCTGTTAGATTTCAATTTGGGATCCAGTCCATCAGTTCACAGGGTTTGCTAAGTCTGCTTTTCCAGGGTTTGGTGTCTTTATTCTGATGCTCTCCTTCTTTCCTTTCGTTAGGGTCTTGAACTCTGTCATTTCAAGGTGACTGTCACATTAGTTGCCTTCCACCTTCACATTCTCAACCAATTCTTCCCTATCTGTGAACAGCAAATCAAGAAGAACTTCCCTCCTAGTTAGGTTCTCAGACATTTATACCAGAAATCTCTGACTTGCCAAAATCCTGCTGGACTGTACTGAGTTACCTTCCCAACAAATGCATGGTGATTAACATTTCCCATTAGCACCTCTCCTGTTTTTAATACTTAAGTTAATTATTTGAAAAAAGCCCCATCCAGATCTTCCTCTGGGTTTGGTAGTCTATAGCAGATACCCACTATGATATCACCCTTTCTGTTCTCCCCTTTTACCTTGATGAGAGACTGTCTATGGGTTTTTGTCCTATTTCATACTGTATCTCTGGGCATATCTGCTATGTATAGAACAGAGGTTCCCAACCACTGGTCTGTGGCCTGCTATTGGGCTGTGAAGTGTTGGCTGCTGGGTCATGGCACAAGGGTCAGGGGGAGGGGGAGATCCGGCCGGGTGCTTGGCCTGTGCGTGAGGCCACCCTGGTGTGCAGCAGGTGCCAACAGCAGCGCTTTATATTAAATTTAAATATGTAAATTAGATTGTTGGTCTGCAGTGAGTTTTCCAGTCCACAGTATAAAAAAGGTTGGGAACCACTGGCGTAGAAAGCCACCGTGTCTTTATTTCCTCTGTCTGTTGTTCCTGAACAAGTTGACTTATCTTCATCCCAATAGAAGCATTTTGCTTATATAGAACAGAGGTCTGGGCTTAAGTACCACCTTCCTCTTCCCCATTCTGCTTGATGAGAATATAATTCTTTGCTTGGTCCAATGTAGTTTAGTTGCTTTAGCTGTAGGTAGTAAATAGATTGTTATTTGCTTCTTGCCTGATTGGATTACAGGTCAGAGAACAGGTTCAGGAACAGGGTTGCGATTGGACAGCAGTAGTATGAGGAGTGAGAGCTGAGCAGCCCTATGTAAACTGAAGTGGCACTGTTTACCTGTTGTGCTAATGCCAAGGAGCAGGAAATGTTGATATTTACCTGTGTGTTGGGGGGAGGAATGATATTTAATTTTCAAATTTAAAAATATCCTCCTTTATCATTTCTAAGAGGGTGGAGTTTTTCTGGGAAACCTTATTCTCACAAATTTTCATCTTGCCATAGCTTTTCTTTTAGTAACTCATCCTTGGTCACTGTTGATGTCTGTCAAGTCTGTTCCTAGTATGGGCATGATCAAAAGCTCTTCAACATCCTTGATAAGTCCCACCTTCATTCCTACTTCTGACACTCTGCTTTACTCCCTCTCATCCTTCTTTTTCCTTTTCAATTTTTACTGTAATGCATACTGCTGCTAAATGGAAAAGCTCCCCCCATAATATCAAGATACATATAAAATGGAACTAATTAACCATGTAATCCAATCTTGGTCCTTTTTTTGCTTTCCCCCTGTTTTTCTCTCTTACTACATCACTTTTAGAATTAGATTGTAAACTCTTTGGGGCAGAAAAGCTGTCTTTTGTTTATGTGAACCACATATGTACATACGCTAAATGCCATATTGATGGTAATTCCCATCATTCAAGACTGTTTACATGAACTAGTCTCCATGTAGCATCTGCACCTTATTATTGCAGAAGTCTGCCTTGTATTGGTGAAACAATAGATAATAGGAAACAAAGGACATTTTACACATGCAGTCGTCACAGCACCAGGCGCCTTTGGGTGTCTTAGTTCAAAAGTGTGGTGCTGCCGTTTTCTTAGTGCTGATGTTCATTTTGCTGCTTATACAACTGTGCACACTGCAGCTCCGAAGTGGCGGATCTTTGGTGTATATAAATGCCTAATGTGTATAAATGCCCAATGTGACTAATGGCAACTGACCAGTCTCAGTGTTGTGATGGACCACATAGTTGAGAATACTTTAGTGCCCATTAAGACAAAAAAAATGGAAAAGGGATGTTGGGAGACCCATTCTCTGATGGTAAAAAAGGGCTATGGAAATCCCATGTGCTGAACATTGGCTTATGTTCTGCCCAAATATTTCAGTTGTGCTATTAAACAGAAAAAAACTGAGCAAAAATAAATAAATAAACCCCCTCAAAGTTCCCAAGGCACAATAAGCAAAAAATAGGCTAAACAAAAACATGCTTACACGAATGCATAATACATTAACTGTATTTTGTTCCATTTGTAAAGAGCAAAAGAGAACAAATAATCAATGTTTTGGCTCCTTACGGGCCTTTGTAGGGAGAGTTTTTTCTGAGCAGTTTGATGAGGGCCGGCGAGGGGAAGACTTAAAAGGACCAATTTTCAAAGGGGTTCCTCAAGCTTGGCTACAAATCTGAGTTGATAATTACATGTGTCCATTTTTTCCCCACATGGTTGTTTTTGGTTGTGAAGAATAGAATGTGCATTTCTAATTATCTGATTGCCTGGGTGGAAATTAGTTCACAGAGGTCATGTAGTTCTGGCTTAATATTGTAGTGTGGCCCTTGGAAACAGCCCTTCCTCGTGTTGGTAGCTGTACGAAAATTAACAGGACAGTTTCCATGTAGAACATTTTGCAGGGCTGGGCCTTCATGTACACTTTCTATTATTTGTATCCGTGAGTAATTGTTCTTAGAATTGGGAGTGCAAATTTTGGAACTGCTTTTTGTGTCTTATACTTAAATCCTCTTACGGCCTGACTGTGAGTAAAAGATTTAAAGACGGTATTTTAAAACTACTGGTTTCTGCTGAGAGCAGCATCCTACCATGCTTCAGAGATCAGGGCCTGGCTTTCACTGCGAAATTAACTCTGGTTTTGATTCAGCTGCTGTCCCTAACCTGACTCCTGCTATTGATTTGTTGGCCTGGGATCAGGTTATGCCTGAGTGCTCCTTTTACTGTAGTTGCTAACAGGGCGGTGTGGACTCATGTATGGATTGCTGTACCCTTTTGTTGTCATTTTGTGTTTGAAATACACAGAAATGTAGGCTTGGAAGAGGGGACTCCTGAGCCTCTGAGCCCAGACTTCTGCATTCACAGGTGATTGTTAACCAAAGGAGCCCCCAAAATTACCACTTTGACCTCACATACAGCTCCTGCAAACAGTGTCTGAAACATGAACAGCACCCTATGATGTTCCATATGTAAAAGCAGGACGAGGGCCCTGGCAATGCTTTGTCTCTGTCATGACAACGGTATGATTGGTTAACACATGCTTGGTAGATCTTGGGTAAAGGTCCATGCTTCCTGCTACAAAGGAAGGCAGAAACCCCTGTGGTTCATATCAATCTGACCTAGAGGAAAAATTCCTTCCTGACTCCAATTTTGGTGGTTGGTATTTTGAGCAAGACACCATTCTGCCAGGAACTTCTGGGTTTTCCACTTTCTAATTACTGACAGAGGCATCAGCTTGTCTTAGTCAAAAACCCCAGGCTTCAGAGGAAGGCAGACTCCTTCTCCCACCCCCACACCTCCCTGGCAATCACTCCCCTCCAAGAATAGTGTAGGAGCATGAGAGGAAAATTAAAACGGCAACTAGCCATTTCCTTGAGGCATGGGTCCAGCCTGTATGTAGTGAGCAGCCACAAAAGCAGTTTTAACGAAGAGATTTTAAACATGACAGATGCCAAAAAAGGCAGACTGCTATCCTCCCATTTCCCACACTCCCCCACTTACCCTCCTTAGCCTCCCCTCCTTTTTGGATTGGACATCTAAATAAACTACATGAATTTCAGGCCATATTTGAAATGATCTTTGAAGGGCTGTGTTATTTGTTTTTTCTGGTGTGAAAGATATATAAGCAATTGGATGTTTCTAGTATGCTTATTTTTATTCCCCAGGGACTCCTCAAAAGTTGATATAAGAAAAACTTTGTCCTGTATCTGCCCAATTCACTTCTATGCTTCCTGTATAAAAGTCATTAGCAGATCCGTAATCTTCTCTCTCTCCCCCCCTCTCTCCTTTCTAATTTTCACTGTCATTTCTCACTCTGAGAATAGTTATAAACTAAATAAGTCTAAAAAATATGTAATTGATTAGAATATATGAAAATATAAGCTATGTGTTTCAGAGAAATGTCATAATTTGTCTAGTTTTGAGCTATGACAGCTCATAGAGCTTATTTTGTGAGACGCTTATCTTCCTCGCTTACCATCCTAAGTTTGCACACTTCCATACTGTTGTATACTGGGCATATCTGATGTATTTTCAACCTCTACAGTATGAAGAGAACTGAGCCACTAAGCCCAGTGTTTCTAGTTGTAGCTAGTAGTACTAGCTGCAGCATTGCATTGAAGGCTCATGTTCATCTTGTGGTCAGTGACGACCCCCAAGTCTCTTTCTAGCCAGTGTAACACTGCCGAGCCTATACGGATGCTGCAGGCTTTTCCTCCCAAGGTGGAGAACCTTGTATTTTTCAGTGTTAAACACCATCAGGTTCTTGTCTGCCCATTTTTTGAGCCTGTCCAGGTCAGCCTGGATCGCCCCCCTGTCTTCAGGTGTGGATGCTTTGCCCCAGACTTTGGTGTTATTGGTGAACTTGGCCAGTCAACTTCTGACTCCAATGTCCACATCATTAATG
>NW_017728906.1:148532854-148536923 GCF_001723895.1 Crocodylus porosus | reverse complement strand
GTGTTGCTGACTGACTTGCCAGCTTTATGGCAGATGGTGAAGGTAATCAGCTCGTGGTCGCTGTCATCCAGCTTCCCATCAATCACTAGGTCACTGATTAGGTCCTCCCCAGTTGCCAGTACCAGGTCAAGCAGTGCTTTACCTCTCATTGGCCCATAGTCTTCTTGGGTCAGGTAGAGGTCATCCACGCACGAGAGAAAGCTTTGCGCCCGCTCAGATTTTGCTGAGTGATCCTCCCATGAGATGTCTGGGTAGTTGAAGTCACCCATGACAACCATGGTTGTGCAACATGCGGCCTCAGCTGGTTCCCGGCTGAGCATATCCTTGAGCATACCCTTGCCCAGAATCCGGCTGAATCTGGCTGAAGACTTGAACCTTACAGTTCACAGTTTTTCTTTTTTCTTTTCCAAGGGCCATATGATCAGTGTAAGCAAATAGGCAGTCAAGGAGAGGCTTTTTCTAAAGCTTCTGAACACAGCATTCCTCTGTACTTAAAGCAGAAAAGGGTACAGGCCATTTTAGAAATCAACAGTTATATTGACATAGTGCCCTTTACTTTACCTTGCCCTTTCCTTGACCATTGTTGGGGACTGTTTATTTCCTGACAGGTGGTTGTTTATCTTCTCTGACATTGGCTGGTCCCACTGCTAACCAAGATTTTCCATACTGTGAATGGCTATCAATTCCTCATCTGCCTAATGTTTTCTGTGTTTCTGTGAGGTTCCCCATGTATGTTTCCATTATAAACTCTGACTCCTTTTTTCAGGCTTTGATAACTTTCTGTAGCTTTAAATTCTGGCAAACCTAGCAATCCGAATCTAACTTAGTTATGCAGACCTCATTGCTCAAAGCTTTCTCTCCCTTAACAGTCTGCTACTACATTTTAACAACTACTACATTTTAACAACTATTGTCCCTAATCTAGGAGTGACATGGGAAAGTAGGGCTGAAGGGACCATCTGGTCCAGCCTTTAGTCAGGGTAGGTTCATCCCTGACTAAATCATCCCAGCCAAGTATCTGTTTAACTTGCTCTTGAAATTTTCCAATGGTGGAGATTCTGCATCTTCTCTATGGAGCCTTTTCCAATGCTTGCCCACCCCCCACCAGAAGGTTCCTCCTAATTTTCAACCTAAATTGCCTCTGCTTGAGGTTGAGGTTATTGCTCCTAGCCCAGTTCCCTATGGCCACCGTGAAAAGCCCATTTCCATCCTTACCCTTCAGAAGACTGTTGAAGAGTGTTATCCAGTTCCACCTTGGTCTTCTCTTCTCCAGACAAAATAATTCTACTTCTTCCAACCTCTCCTCATGAGCCATGGTTCTCAGGCCTCTCAGTGTGTTTGTTGCTCTCACATTCATTCCAATGTGTCTATAACTTTTGCAAAGTGTGAGGCCCAGAACTGGACATAGTACCCTAGGTAAGGCCTCATCAGTTCCACGTAGAATGGAAGAATAATTTTCCTTGATTTGCAAGAGATATTCCTGTTAAATAAACCCATTATGCTGTTGGCTTTTTTTAATAACAAGAACACACTGTGGACTCTTATTCAGCTCTTGGTCCACTGCAAGCTCCAGGTCCTTCTGTGCAGTACCACAGCCTAGCTAGTTATTCCCATCTTTATTTGCACATGCAGTTATTCTGTCCCAAGCAAAGGACTTTGCACTTGTCCTTGCTGAAGTTAATCTGATTGATTGCTGACCCTTTCTCCAGTTTGTCTAGGCCATTCTGGATCCTAGGCCTACCATCCATTTGTCTGCAACTCCAGTCAACTTGGTGCCATCCACCAATTTGCTAAGCCTAGACTTACTCCCATAGTCCAAATCATTAATGAAGATGTTAAGTATTCATAACTCCACTCAATTAGACATTGAGTTGTTGATGCCTACTCATTGAGTATGGTGATCCAATCAGTACTTACATGGGACATGTACAGTACTTACATGGGAAATGACTGAGGTCCTGTCCACAGAAGTGGATATATATTAACAGAGATAACACAACTGTAACAATTCTGTAATATTTTCATAATATTAACCAGACTTTCTTTATCCTACATAATTCCCCAAATCATCACAGTCATCAAGCACTTCTAGTAGCTGTTCCATTCTGGAGTCATAATTCCTGTAAGCAGTGTTTCATTCACTTCTCATTTTTCTGCAAAAACACAGCAACCCCCCCACCAACAAAACAGACCCCCGCCCCCCCAAAAAAAAAACAACCAACAAAAAACTCTTATGTTTTCCCCTTATGTTTAACCCCCACATGAGCGACTCTGTGTCCTCTTCGGTTCTTGCTTTCATGTTTGTCAGAGTCCTTGTGGATCCACAACCTGTTATGCTACAGTCCACAACCTGTTATGCTACAGGTTTCTTACCTGTAGCATAAAGGTTGTGTTGTGTTGCCTCCTTAGTGCACTTCCTTTCTCTTCCCAAGGCTTGGTAGTAGTAAACAATCTGCTGTAGCATGTTTCATGTTTTACATGCTGGGCAATAATATGAGAGAACACCATTTTACAGAAATGAAAATAGCTGTTATGAGAATTATTTACAAAGCCAGTGCAACTGTAGCTAGCATTACGGATATCTGTATGCAGTCTGGCTTTCTGGTACCTCTTTGAAATTCTTACTTCTTCCCATCTGTATGTTCCTACACTCAGGTTCTGGACAGGTTGCTATTCTATATGTGGGAAGTCAAGTTGGGAGGACAAGCGTAATCACTTTGTCTTAAGCACATGACAAATTCCTCCTCTTCCATTTGGATAAAAGAGAAGAATTTTATCATATGATTGGACAATACTGTACTTCTCTCTGACAGCCTTGTAATGCTTTGAATAGCTATTGAAATCACTGGATTTACCATTTTTGTCTCATTTTGGACTTGTCAACATGGGCAGTATATACCATTTGTAAACCAGGTTGTGTAGATGTAAAAAAGCTCTGTGTCTACATGATACAATTCTTTGATATCCTGTAATTAGAAAATTGCTGTGATGTCTATTCCTTTTGGGAATGGTGGGAAGTTAACCTCAGAGTAATTTACATTGTAGTAATGGCCATGTGGTCACATCTCTGTTCTGGTTTGTTTTGGCAGCTTCCCAGCTACCTTTCTATATTCCTTTGCACCTTGCCCTGACCAGCCAGTCTATCTACCTCTGCTGCTCTGGAATCACCTCCCTGTTTAAATACTGACATGTATCCAGGTTCTGTCAGCTTGTGCTTACACATACTAAGTGTCAGTATACCAAATAAATGCACCTAGTATTTTGTTTTAGTCCGGCGCCTGGCTTTCCTTTTTGTGCTCCAGCTGGAGTCATGCTGGGGTTCTGGATCTGCTTACTGGGGAACAGTGGAAGTGCAGGGAGCTTGTTGAGTTCCAGACATAGAAAGAAGCATGTTTGAGGGAGTAATCGGGGCAATGTCTGATAAGGCCACAAGTAGAACTACATGTAATGCTGATTTTAAAACAAAGCATCTGAAGATGCCTTATAAGACAACAAAGGAAGACTTTGGATCTCCATCAGTGCTCCAGCACCTGTCCATATCATGAAGAGATGAATAGGATTTTGACATGGGATGTCAATATCTACCTGCACATTTGTCTAGGACATGGCTGATATACAAAAGAATACTAAACACTAAGACTCTAGCGACGCTTTACACTAAGACATGCTGGACAGCCAGGAGCCATTTGACACAGGGATACAACCAAGATTTGTAGAGATGGATCTGACGCCCCACTGCCAGTCACCCTCTTGTCCTTGAAGGCATTCAGGTTGCCAGCAGTACCACAGAGGGGACCAGTTAAGCATTGCTGTATTTGTTTTTGTCCCTGGGGCACAACCACAGGGGAGCTAGATACCCTTCCGCAGGGGACCCCAGGGCAGGGGCTACACACCTTGTGGGAAAAAAACCCCGGAAAAGGAAACTATTTACCTGCCACACAACGCTGGACACTGAAGGAACAAAGAGCAGACTCCATGCGGTTCATGAGTTGCACTTATATACAGCTGGAGCCGGCGCAGTTTGCCAGGAGCATCAGAGCAATTTGCCAAATCCAGTCCAGAGGACTGG
>NW_017728906.1:148498886-148532309 GCF_001723895.1 Crocodylus porosus | reverse complement strand
AGAACCAGCAGCATACCTACAGGCTGGGGAACTCCCTTCTCATCAGTGCAGAGGCAGAAAAGGATCTTGGAGTCATTATTGATGCCAAAATTAACATGGGCCGACAGTGTGGGGATGCAATCAGGAAGGCCAACCGTACCTTGTCATGTATCCACAGGTGCATCTCAAGCAGGTCCAAGGAAGTGATTCTCCCACTCTATGCAGCACTGGTCAGGCCGCAGTTGGAGTACTGCATCCAGTTCTGGGTGCTGCACTTCAGGAGGGATGTGGACAACATGGAGAGGGTCCAGAGGAGGAACCACACACATGATCAGGGAGCAGCAGGGCAGGCCCTACAAGGAAAGGCTACGGGACCTGAACCTGTTCAGCCTCCACAAGAGAAGGCTGAGAGGGGATCTAGTGGCCATTTACACATTAGTTAGGGGGGACCAGCAGGCATTCGGAGAGTCCCTCTTTCATAGTTTCATAGTTAGTAGGGTCGGAAGGGACCTGAGCAGAACATCAAGTCCAACCCCCTGCCATGGCAGGAAAGAGTACTGGGGTCAAATGACCCCAGCAAGGTGTTCATCTATCCTCCTTTTAAAGACTCCCAGGGTAGGAGCCTGCACCAATTCACTTGGAAGTTGGTTCTAGATCCTAGCCACCCTGTTCCCCCCAGCGCTACCAGGAGTGGTGAGAAGTAATGGGTACAGGCTGGCCAGAGGGTAGATTCAGGCTAGACATCAGGAGGCGCTACTACACTGTCAGGGCTAAGGCAGCACGTGCTAAGGCAGCAAGACGGTCACAGTTTTTACTAAAAATATTTTGTTCTAGAGCTGTGTGGGCATTGTGAGCTAGTACCTTTTCCAAGTCCAGCTCTCCCTCCCTCCCTCCCTCTGAGTTACATACCTAAAATGCAAGTGTATTCTGACATCCATAGTTCCTGTCTTGCCCCCACCCTTCATTTCTTCGTTAATTCTCTCTTCTCCTTTCCCAATTGAGTCATTGCCAACCCTGCTGGGTACTCAAAATGGTGACTCCTCCAGCAGTCATCTTATTTTCAGGCCACCCTTCCTGTCTTAGTGCAGGGTCTCTCTACCCTACCTGTCTACCACACAATACATGCTACTACACCAGATTTGAAGAAGAATACCTTTATTGTGTGTATGTGTTCGGTAAGAGCTGAGCATTCAAAAGTCAGTTTTCAAGTACACAGTATGTTTGGATGAAGCAGGCAATTAATTCAGTTCTACTAGTGCAAGTTTGTTATAAGATCTAATCTTAGTGAGGCATTTTTTTATCAGTATAAATCCTAGAAAGTCTTTTTATTTATCAGTACAGGTCTTACATGGGCATTTTACACTACTAAAACTCTCACAACATGCATGTTTAAAAATCAGTACAGATGTACTGAGAGAAAGAACATTGTAGCAATAGGCAAACTCCAGGTAGGAAACACATCTCACAGTACTATTAACAAGGTACCAACACTGTTAGCTCCCATTATGTCCCAGATTCATTGCAAAGTAGCAGGAATGGCATGCTGACCTCCCGAGGATGTTTGCAGGAGATATGAAATGGAATTTTAGATGCAGAAAGTGCTTTAGTTAGGGATTCAGTATTACAACAGGGCAAGCTTCCACCATGTTTCCAGAAAAGTGGAACCTTTTCATCCATGAACATAATCTCTTTAAGCTTTGTAAACAGGTCCTTTGCTGTTTGGTGAGGTGGATCAGGGACGTGTCCTCTAACTTTAGTGTTGCTGAGAGAAATGCAGACTCAGAAGGCGGCCTTACCAGGTCCCTTGACCCCAGTGCAATGCCTTGGAATTGCTTTTTGTTAGAATCCTAGCCTCATGGCCTCTTGCCCCATGCTGGTCTCCTCAAGTACAAACTTTGTACAGGAGAATCACAATCCAGCATGCCATGGGCAGTAAACAATCTTTGGCCATTTCTACAGTGCCAACTTACTATGCCAGACAGCAGTGCCCTTAGATGCCATGTGGCTCTTGGATTTGAAGTAAGATAGCCAAGTCCAAGCATCACATGGAGCAGGCTACTTAGTACTGGTGAAGGTCAGTGCCCATTAGTTCATTCTCAGACCTACACGGCACTGAGCTACAATGCTTCCAGTCTAGGAGATAGTACGCATAGAGCTACATGATTTTTGAGGTTGCTGCTCTTGCGCAGTCTAGATGTGGCCTCTGAGCTCTGGAGATTCTTTGTGCTGCAGTTTGAAAACAGGTGGGAGAAAAGTGGAAGATGAGTTAATATCTTCTGATACTAACTCAAAATTGTGGGATAGAAAATACTCTGTTTTTGCTACCAGGAAAACTGAGCAATAAATGCTAACTTCTTGTAAGATTTTTTTTATGCTGGATAGTTCATATTTGAAGTATCCAAACTCTCAAGGATGTCACAGTTAATCACCTCCCAATATATGGCAAACTTGAGAGTGAAAAAGAAAACATGGGGTCGAGGCTTACAAGTGGAGGGCATTTCAAAAGAATGAGAAGCAAATGAAAAAAGAGGTGAAGAGATGGGAAAAAGCTATAAGGTGGAGAAGGAGTTTGTTATGATCTGAAATAAAAAAGGGTTTGTGGTGACAGAGGGAAGTTGTGCAATAACTCAGGAGACTGGCAATGGACAAGGTGATACAGTGGTAGTTGACAAAACGGTGAACTTCTGACATTACTGTTAGAAAGCATTCTCCATCAAAACTGCAGCTTACCTTCTGCTTCCTTCCTCCTTGGTATCTTTACTTGAGATAAATCAGATTTGATTGATTTTACAAACTCTAGAGAACTCCTCTTATTAGGAGCAATAGTTTGCCACCCCCTGGTGGCAGGATGGAAGTGAGAACCGTCTATTGAGCCAAGTTCCTTTGATCCCTTCAGCCTAAACTTGGGTTTGGTGCCACTCAAGGTTCCTGAGCAGCCAGCATGACGATAGGCTAGTTACAGTGACCATGAGCTTTTTTGCAGTGTACTCAAAACTTATGAACTGAAATACCTCTTGAGTACGATAGGATATAAATCTGAATAAATAGATACATTCAAACCTTTACTGTTTGCACTTTTAGGAAAATATTTTTACAAATTTATTTTCCGCCATAAACAAGGTGTTCTGTACAGTGAATGCCCATATCTTTTAGAGTTTTTTAAATTCACAGAGATATAAACACGATATATAAATTGTATAACCAGTCCTGAAACAATGAACCCCTCCAGGCTAGTAGGTTGTGGCACTGAATTTGCCCATATACTGAGAGCAGAGATTCCCCACTTTCAGGAATTCACAGAGGTAATTAATGTATACTGAGCCTATTTAATGAATACTGGCATATTCCCAACAGTGAACTAGCATCTACTATTCTTTTTAATATTAAAGAAGCACACAGAGCGTGCAAAACCAACACCTCAGAGCAGAATGTACTACAAGGTGCCCAGCAGGCTGCAGCTCTGTGCTAGAGTTACCGTGCTCCACATGCTACAATAAGCTATTTTTCAAGTGCTAGGCAAGGCACATATCTAAACTCTTGTGCTTCTTCCTTAGCATAGGTCTGCAAAACATCCCAGATAATGTCATTTAGGTAAGTATGCTTTGCAGCTGATTAAAGTGTCCTGAAAATTTCCAAACCTTTGTCTTTGGTGTTGCTGTCTTCCATTATCCTGCAGATGTTGTGAAGCACTACCAGTTTTAATTTCAAGCAGGTATTGTATGACAGCTTCAGGCTGTCCAGTTAGCATCCACCCTCTACCCATCAGCCTCCCAGAGAGGCCTATCTTCACTGTCATCCTTCAGATAATTGAGGTGGTTCAGTCATTCTTTTTACCATCTAAGTATCCATTAAAAGTCTTCATCTGTCCTGGTGGTAGAGGTCTCTTAGAATAAAAGGAGGAACACTGACATCATTAATATCCACAGTATTTAATGTACTAGCAAATCTCCCCTTTTTCAGTAAGGAAAACAGCCAAGAATGCCTGAAAATTCCAATGTCCAGAACTAGTCTAGGACAATCCACATTAACATTTGTTTAGCCAGTCATGATGGTAGGGCCTTGGAGCGCAACAGAAAATTGCCCTTTTGTATTTATGAACTCTGAAGTTTGGTGTAAGGGCATCAATAAGATGAATCTCCCTTGTTAGTCATGAAAAGTACATAAATGCCCCAGTGTAAATGGGGAACCCCATGCATACAGTCATCTCTGATATCCTAAGGCAAGGGTAAGCCTTATGACCAGGAATCCTGGTTTTCTCTGATTAAAAAAAAAATCCCCAATTTTTGGAAGTGTAAACCAAAATCCACATTTTTCTGTGATTAAAATGAAACACCAGATCTAGATCTAGATATGTGTGTGTAATTAAAATGAAACACCATTGTTGTAATGTAATAAAAGCCTAGTCTGTCTGTCTGTAACACTTTATTTGCACTCTGATTGGTTGTCTCAGCAGTCAATCATAATGCTCACTGAAACAACCAATCAAAGTGCTCTGCACAGGAAGATGCACATGGTGGAGTGCTGCCATGAGAAAGGGGATTGAGAGGCTGGAGCGCAGGAGCGAGGCCAGCAGCCCTGTTCCTTGGAGGCATAGGGGCATGATGGGGATGGACTGGGACGGCGGAGTGCTGTTATGACAGCAGAGATGGAGGGGACGGAGCAGACGAACCCAGCGGTGCTGGCCTTGTCCCCCCCACCCTGCTCCCGGAAGGCAGCAGCGTGGGGTGCTGGCAGCACAGCACTGACGTACCCCCTCCCCCCCTCTCTGGTGCACAGGGCCAGACATGGGGGGTGGGGGGAGGCATACAGGGCCAGAGGCAGTGCGACGGCACTCTGGAGAACTGGGTGGTGGCACTCCATCCCAGCCCACCCCCTGTCAGTCACGATGGGTGACAGTGGGGATGGACTGGGATGGTGGAGCACTGCCAGTAACCCCCCTCACCTGGCCCTGCTTCTTGGAGGTCGCAGCACTGGGTGCTGGTGGTGCGGTGCTGGCCTCACACCCTGCTCTGGATTTGCTGCTGCCGCAGGGCCCCAATAAAAGCCGGCAGAGAGAGGGAGGCAGCGGGGAGGAAGGAAGCAGGAAGTGGAGGGGGCGCATATTGGCAGTGGCCTGCTGCTACTGGGCCCTGAGAACAGCTGGGAGGGAGGGGAGCGGGTGGGGAGGGGGTTGTGCATGGCCAGATGTGCAGCAGTGGCAGTGTGGGGCACTGGGTGGTGGCTATGGCTACAACTGCTGAGTGCAAGCTTCCCCCCTTCCCCCGAACCTGGGAGGCAGTGGGGACACAGGGTGGATCAGTGGGGGGTGAGGGTGGGTGCATGGGGCTGGTGGCAGACTGGTGATAGCGTGGGGTGGTGTGTGGCGGTGCTCCATCACCATTCGCCCCTCCCCCCATCATTTTTGATGGACAGTTGGCTAGTATATTTTTTCTGTGATCAAAATGAAACACCATTTTATTTATACACATATATATATTCTGATAAAAAATCCCCAATTTTTGGATTTAAAAAGCAACCCCAAATCCACATTTTTCTCTGATTAAAATGAAATGCCACTCTCTTATATATAGAGAGAGTGGTGTTTCATTTTAATCAGAGAAAAATGTGGATTTGGGGTTGCTTTTTTAAATCCAAAAATTGGGGATTTTTTTTTATCAGAGAAAACTAGGATCCCTGCTTATGACACGAGACCGCCTTTTTAATAGTGGTGTGTGCCATCAGCACAACAGCTTCAGAGTCATAGTGCCCTAGCTAAATTGGCTAGGAATGGGCAGGTAACAATTAGGGGTTTGTGGCTTCCAGGAAAAGGAAGCTCTTATATGGGCATGCTCACTCTGCCACTCTGTGATAAGCTGTTTAGAAAAGTGCCTTTATCATCCAGGAATTCTGCAGCCACTGCTGAGTCACCCCACTTCTGCAGCACAAACCTCTTGCAATTGTTGATGTCTGTTTTGCAAGCCTGGAAATGGTGCTGCCCAGAGTTAAGCTGTTCCAAGATAAGTTTCCTCTTGAGCAGCTGCCCAGTCTTGTCCTTGTCTCCATCCCCATCTTTGTCAGCATTCATTTTTTTTTTCTAGGTGTAGCTGCTGGCAGTGAAAACTGTGTGGTAGCGCAGTGGTAGGATTACAAAGCTGCAGCCCTTTGGTGATGTCAGGTCAACAGCTAGCATTACAGCATGAGTTGTTTTGGCCTCCAAAACAGTTTGATGAAGGATATCTATACCCGAAAGCTTGCAAAGAAGAATTTTTCCAACTATTTGATTTGATCTAATAAAAGATATCAGATTTACCTAAAGAACCTTGTCTGCCTATGGTCTTGGACCAACACGGCTACAACCTATATACTTGTAAAATAGTTTGTTAGGAGTTTAAAAATGGCTTCAGCTGACCCAAAGGAAGTGGATTGTGGTACAGTGAGAGAAGGAACATAGGACTTTTAGATGGTGACTCTTGGATGTGGAACATACTGTCTCCCAGCTAACTTCCTCTAGACATGACCCCATTTCCTATGGGAACAATCCCAGAATGCACACAGTCTGGCAACTGAACAAAGGAGCATGGGATAGCCAGCCACAATGCTGACCACATATTAAGGAGGAAATTCCTCCTGGGTGGAAGTAGTGACTCATAGTGAACCAGAACCCGACTTGGTTTGGACACAGCTGCTGCGTGCCAGTTAGTCTGAAGCAGTTACAGCAAAGCATCACACTTCAAAAAAAATTCCCACATGTCGGCAAGCCCTTAGTCATTTCTGTAACCTTTGTCATCCTCACCTCCCTGAGGAATCTCCCATGTGACTTCTGCTATTCTACCAAGGCAACTCATAAATTATTATTCTTTTAAATAGCACTTAGGCTGTTGGAGCTGCTGCTAGCCTTGAAGATTTGCAGTCTACCCTGTAATTTTGAGAGGAAAAAAATTGGTTAAATGACAGAAGAAATATTGTACTTCAGGATAAAACTACTTTTGTGTTTTGTTTTCTGGTCGAGTCATTCATATCCCTGTCACTAACCTCATTAGGTCAGGGGCTTGAGGCAGAGAGCCGGCATAACATTTTTGGTCATACTGATGCATCTGAGTATTGCAGATGCCTGTAATTTTAAAGCTGAAACGAGTATTGTATTTAATCTGCAGGCAAATAATATAAAGGCGTAATGGTTTATTGAAGTTTACATTCCTTTTGGAATTTGTAATTAACTGGCAACTTTCAGCAACTCAAGCGGAGATGGCTTGGCTCGTTATTCTGGACATATTAACGAACCTGTTAATGCAAAACCAGTTTCTTATAGTGAGGTCCTTGTGGTTGCAGAGCAGATCCCAGGTTTTCAAAACTTCTCAGGAAGTTCTCAGAGGTGAATATTTGGAAAAATAAAGAAAAAGATTAATCAGGTACACATTAGATGCAAATTGTAGAATGGAGCATCTGCAGTACTCAGTGGACGGCTGGATAACATACTAGCGGTGCTATTTTGCCAGCTTACATCTGGAGTGGTTCATAAGAACAGAACAGATGCTAGTGTGAAATAGGTCAACATAGCAGCAGGGCATTAGAACAGAGAAATTTCTTTTTTCTTGCAGGAGCAGCTATTCCTTTTTATTCTCACCAATTATGAAAATGTTAGCCAAGTCTGAAATATGAATGTATGTATTGTGACAAGCCAATGCTTTTAAAGGGCATTGAGGTAACAGCTTTCCTAGCTAGGCTGAAACTCCATAAAGCCATCCTTTTACAGTATAGATAAGTATCCTTTACCATTTGTACTGGCTATTTTTGTGCTTTAGTGGTATAGATGTTACAGAGTGCCTTCTTGGTGGCAAATGCCCAGAAGCGGAGATGCTAATTCACAGGAGTTTCATCAGTCATTTCAAAGGAGAGGTCACATAGATAAGAAAAATGAACAGTACGCAGTATGTGAAGCAGTGACATTCAATGAGTCCTTGTCACTAGCAGCCATTAGTATGCAAGCCTGCTGTTATGTTTCAGTGCTTTATGTGCTTTTCTTGACCAGGCAGGGAGATTTTGGAGCACTGTAGCACTTAATACCATACAAGTTATTGTTTCTTTCTTGAATGCTTTATATTTTTAGTACCATTTAGATGCTTCTCTGTCCCCTAGTGCATCTAACAAATTTAAAGAGAATCAAAGAATGCATAATTTATATCTGTCCCAGAGGTAATGGAGTGACTCAATGATATCTGCAAAGGGGATGATTTTAAATTTCATTTCTTATGCAAGAGGTGATTTTTATATGAAAACTGCAAGAATTGGCCTCAGGGATACCCAGATAATTATCTTCACAACAGCGGGTGTGAATTCCAGGGGGATTATAGCTGAAAGCTATAGTGTATTGGATTTACCCTTGTGTATCATAGTTGTCATAATGGAAAGCATAGCAACTGATGCATCTTGGGGAATAGAATTTGTATTTTGACTCCGAATAGTATACACAGGAGGTGTAAAGACGCAGGTTTGCCAGAACTGTGTTGAAGAATTCATGCAAGGCTTAGGCATTTGTTTACCACTGAAATTCTTTCCTTTAGTTAAAAGAAGAAAACAATTGTTTACTGATGTAGGGCAGGACCCATCAGTACATTCTTTATCACATAGCACAGCTCCACTAGACTCTTTCTGGTTTCATTTAACTACGAGCCTGGAAGTGCCATGGCTGGAAATAAATGTCTGCTGCTTTGATTTGCTGTATGTTTGAAAATGCACTTTAAGGTTTGTATTATAGATGTTTCAAACAGAATTTAAATTGGTGCAGCATTCTTACTCTTTCTTTTCAACTCCAGTTTCATGTATCCACTGCAATTTTATCAAAACTGTTTTCAGTAACATTTCTTTTAAAATGGTTTATTGTTATTTCATATTCTTTTTTCCTTGCTGAATCATAGTGAACTTGGACTTTGTTATATTTAAATAATTGTAATGATCTTGCTGCATCCATAGTTTAAGACGCTGAGCAACTTCTAAACTAATGCTAAGGTTGCTTTTTAGCATTGTGTCCCCAAATGGAGAGACATCTTTTTCCCTTCTTGAGGAAATCACTGTTTTTAATTTTTGTTTTCTCTTCTTTAGGATTCGTCATGAGAACGTGTAACCTTCCTTCAGAAGTACATTAATGGGGCTGCTGATAAGCAATCTTCTTTTGTAAAGGTTTGTAAATTGAATTGCATCCTGTTTATTTCAGCATATATATTACTGTACTAACTTGTACATTACCTGCTTATTACTTTCAGATCTTTAATACATACAAGCTGAGTAAAATTATAGTGCTATTCAGAAAGGTTAGGTGTTGTGGGACAGAATTGTTTTTGTCTTGCAAAATATTTAGGATGTGACAGTACCCTGTTACACTAGGGTAAATCTGAAGCCGCTCCATTCATTTGCCCTTTAAATTGTAACTCCAGATTTACACATTGCAGCAGAGAGCATAATTGGCCCTACAAGTAATTTTCACCTCATCAGTGTATCTTTGAGTACGTGGTAAAAATGCATTATTTTTTAAGATATCACAATTAGTTGCTCTCTTCTCCCATCCATGTGGCTAAAGTGTGAGTAATTGTTCTGCAGTTAAAAATGCAGATGCTGCTAGAAATGAGGTTAGCAAGGTGTCATGGTGAGCTCTGGTTTATGAAATCTTTTTTGTTGATCCTTTAAGAGACTGTCAAAAGAGAAGCTTCTTGGTGGTGAATTATGATAGCAATGGTGGTTTGACTCCTGCGATGATAGGTGCGCTAAGGGATGTGGAAGACCCTACTGCTTAACAGTTTATTCGTGTCAGATGCAATTCTAGTGTTATAAATTACTATAGCATAAGATCAAAATTATTTAAGGGAATGAAAACACCAGCCTCTTCCCAATGCATTTTTATATGCAAGTATATAATGAGAAAACACATTTCCAAGTTGTTTTCTAAGGTAGTGTAAAATACCATTCTTAGTGAAAATGTTTTTGTTTGGCTGAAGAATTGATTGGGAATTTAGCTATTTAGTTAGGGCTGCCCAGTTGGTGGGGTTGAGTTGCAACCCTGGACTCTCACCTGACTGTCACACCCCCTCATTGCTCGGGCTGCAGCAGCAGCTAGTCTTTAAGGGTGTTTTTACATGTGTTCCTGATGTGGCGCTGGGTGCTTTTAATTAACAAGCCACACTAATTAAAAGTGCCCACACATTACATGTATTAGTGGCGCAGGGTGTCCCTGCACTAAGAAAACAGTGGTGGGGCACTTTCAACTGAAGCGTGTGTTTTATTTCAGAGTTCGCCACTGCCATTTTTTCAGCATGAAGGTGCGCTGTGCCGCTGATGCACTTGACACACGAGGCCGCCAGAACATCTCAAGTTACGTGCTTCAGCAGACTTGATTAATCAAGTCTGCTCCAATGCACTGGATTTCCAGTGCATCGGGGCAGGCTCGTCACGTGTGTAAGTGCCCAAGCTTCCCCCTCCTTCGTGCTGCCATTTTCTGCCCTCACCCCAAAGGGCAAGGCAGCATGGTGCCATGTGGGGAGCTGAGGGTGAGTTTGGGTCACACATAAAGGCAGGGGGGGAATTGCACGTGTGTAAGGAAGTGATGGTGGGGGATGCCCATATGGGTGCAATCTGCAACGGGGTGAAGGAATTGCACCGCACAGTGCAACAGTGGGGGAAGGGATGCCTGCAGTGCACCATTGGGGAGGGGCACTCAGTACAGTGGTGTGAAGGTGCAAAGCAGTGGTGTGGGAGCATCTATGTGGCACAGTTGTTTGTAGGTCAGCTGGTGTGGCCTGTGTGGCATGTGATAGCCCCACTGATACGGTCCCCAGGGGCTTAGACATTGGACCGTCCATCTCAAGCACCTGAGCGTGATGGACTTTAATGAGCACGATTTGCAAGTGAAAGTTTACAATCAAAATGTGTTATATTTATTCAGTTTATTATGCATTACCAAATACACTGTTGGTACAAGTCATTTTCAGTGTTTCCTCTGTATAGTCAGGTTTGCCATTTCTATGTACGAATTTCATAGGGAACCAGGCTTATAGACTACAAACGTTAGATGGGGGACTTAGTTGGAAATTAGTTTCTGAAACTACTTTTTTTGTTCTTTTTTTGGAAATTAACTAGGTTAAGTAAATGAGACTCAAGACCTAAAACACTTGAGGCAGCTCAGATCTGGATCTGAATATCAAATGTGACTCTTACATGTATAACAGCATGAACCCCCCCCCCCCCAAACCAAATGCACTTGAGATTCCTTAGACCCAGATTTGAATGTTGTGCCCTAGACCCATATGTCATGCAAGGTTGCATGTTTTGAGCTTGTGATTACTCAGAGTTATGGAAAATCGCCTAATGACCAGTGACTCGTGTCATTCTCAGGCTCTACAAAGTCTCTGCTGCTTTTTTGCAAGCTGTGACCCTGATATCCCCTTGGGCAAATCTTATGTTTATACTTTTTGAGGGTGGAGGGGCAAAAAGTAGGGATGTTGTAAACAACTGGAGATAAAAGAAGGAAACTTGGCATTTCTTTTAATGGTGATTTTGTAAAATCTCATATTCCAGACTTGCCTATGAGTGGTATTTAGGTCATAATTCACTAAAGTCTTCCAAGAGTAATTGCTAAATCTACTTAAGCAAAATGTGATTAGGATTGTGTATCTAACACATTTGATGCAAAACTAAGGCAATGACTATGAAAATGGAGCAAACTATCCCTTTGTCTGTCTAAAACCACATTCTAAGAAAGCTACTTGTTCAGAAGTCTGGTTACTAAAAAGTAATGATTTTATAATTTTTATGTAAAAATCATAATATACACACATGTATATACATACATTTATACACACATATATCATAAATAATATATAAATGAGCATTTCATTTAGAGACAAAAAATAAGAAATTACATTATTTTAATATGTGTATAAGTGGTATGATGTGATTTGGATACTCCTATTTACTCCATTATTGTAATACAAGAACAAGGGGAAAGCAATTACATTAAAAGGCAAGACATTTGAACATTATAGAAGTACATCTTTACACAGTGTATAATTTATCTGTGGAATGTGTGACCCCATGGTATAACTGAGGTAAGGTGTGTACTACAGTCTTTAAAAGGAATAGATGCTTTTATCACGGGTATGAGTTCTGTCCACAGTTACACTATCTACATTAAACATTTACAAGTGATATCAGCCTACACATTCAACCACTGACTGTCCTAGGTTTAGTAAACAGCTTCTGTCATAGATATGTTGTTGTTTAACTGCCCATTACACCGTTTTCTGAGGCATCTGGTAATGAGAATGATGGGAGAGAACAGACAGACCAAAGCCAGTTCCTCCGGCTTTTTGTTGTTTTAATGTTTTCTTGCAGACTTTGAACTTTTTCTGTGAATATCTTCCCTCCGTTTCTACAGTCCTAATTTTTCTTCCCCTCTTTATTTTGAAGTCCTGCATGCAATCTTTTTCATGGTCCTCCTTCTTAAACCCCTTTTACTCTCTACTTCCATTTTATTCTGTTTTTATTTTTACATTTTACTGTTTATCGAGTGAGCGAGTTTCCTAAGTTTCTGATGAGTGCTGTGCGCAAATAATACACATCTCTCCAACTGTCTTGCGAATTGGCTTACCTCTGTCTGGTATCTGTATAATAAAAGGTGTATTTTAATTTTTAGGGGGAGTGGGAAAGGTATAGGCATTGAACATAATTCAGAGTCAAGAAACTCATTACAGGGCTATGATTGGAAATTCTTTTAATTTACCTTTCCTCCCATTTCTCTGACTTGCATTTCTTTCTGCTTCACTTCTGCTTGTGCTGTGCATCTCCCACTCTCTCTCATTGCCTTCCCCTGGTGTTTCATTCTGTATGTGCTAGCAGTTAACCAAGATTGATTATAATCCTGCTCTAAAATAGAAGTTAGAGTCTGTCCAATGTATTTCAGTTGTTTGTGAACTCAAGGGTGGAGTTACTGTGCAGCAAACCTTCCTTCATTGTGGAAGAGCAACAATATTGCCTTCTCAAAAGTTGGAAGAAAGAATCTGGGGAGAACAGGTTTCTTCCAAGAAATATAAATTCAGGGCAGTTGACTACCTTGGATCTGTCAGAACCACAGATTTATCTGAAGCACTCTTCTGCTGTTACAACTATATACAAGTATACATGTGCATGCTTGCTGTGTACAAGGCTACTTTAAATGCGAGACATTCAGAGCAGCCAGTCTCTTCCCTCACTGGAAACTTCAGGGATTTTTCAGGATGGCTGCTCACAGCTCAGCTCTCCTACTAGAGGCTTCAGGAATGATGGAATGGCTTCTCATGCAAGATCTGAATAAGTGTGCAAATAAAAAACAGGGGAAAGCATGGCACTAAACAGAATCATCATGGAGGGAAATGTGAGCATATTATCTACTTTTGCCTTACATTGAAATTACCCATCTACTAAAGAAGAGGAAAAGGTATATGTGACTTCCCATAGAGTGTGTGCATTTGAGGTACAGACAGACAGACAGATAGATAGATGTATTTACATTATTGAACAGATGGAAACCAAGCAGCATCTTTGCTGAAGAAAATCTATAAACCAGATGCTCAAAGGAAATGTGGCACAGAAGAAAGTGAAAACCAGAAATCCCCTCAGAAAACCAGGTTCTCTGATTTTTTTTTTTTTTTTAATTTCTTTGAAAAGGACAATTGCATTTCAGTAGTATGGGCAGTAAAAATAGACTTTGTCACATCATAAAACTGGACCTTTCCAGAGTGCTAACTCATTGCATGATCTAACTCTTAAAAATTGAACAGGAAATATTTGAATTAAAGAAAGCCAGCCTTTAAGGCATCTTGTAACAGAGTTGCTTTCTCCTTTAAGGGTTAGGGGTTCTGGGGTCAGCTGCTCCAGTTAGTTCAGTCATCACACAAAGCTAAAAGAAAACAAGTGAGTATGGGGTGAAGGGGGGGTGGACGAAGCAAATTACTTCCCGAAGGAAGGAATTTGGGAGCGGGTAAAGGGATGATGTTTCCACAGTGCAGCACTGTGCATAAATGCTCATGCTATCTCTGGATATACTGGTACAGTGCAGTACTATGCAGAGATACTAGCTCAGGTCCCAGAAGTAGTATAACTGCATCAGCATGGCACTCACTGGGCTAATTAGCTACTGTTGGTTCTGGATTTAGGTTATGCTAACATACGCTATGCAGGCATATGAGAGGCCAGAGAAAAAAATGGGTACCTGTAACCCATGGTGAGTAAAAGAACTGTTTAGTTTCAGCATTTTCTTGAAGTTTTAGGTTGGCAATTAAAACTTTGCCCTGAAAATGACTCAAAGGCTGGGAAAACAGCCTTTGTACATCTCAGTTCCCCCAAAATAAACTTGTACCTCCATCTTAGAATCATGGAAAGTTAGGGTTGGAGGGGACCTCAGGAGGTCATCTAGTCCAACCCTCAGTTCAAAGCAGGACCATCCCCAACTAGATCATTCCAGCCAGGGCTTTTAAGGCCTGGCTCAACAAAACTTTCAAGGATGGAGATTCTGCCACCTCTCTGGATGACTAGTTCTAGTGCTTCACTACTGTCCTGGTAAGGGAGTTTTTCCTAATACCCAACCTAAACTTCCTTTGCTGCAACTTGAGACCATTGCTCCTTGTTCTGTCATCTGCCACCACTGAAAACAGTCTAGCTCCATTCTCTTTGGAACAATCCTTCAGGTAGTTAAAGGCTGCTATCAAATCCCCCCTCAGTCGTCTCTTCTACAGACTAAATAAGCCCAGTTCTCTCAGCCCCTCCTCATCAGTCATGTACCCCAGCCCCCTAACCATTTTCATTGTTCTTCACTAGACTGTCTCCATCTTGTCCAGGTCCTTTCTGTAGTGGAGGTCCAAAACTGGACACAGTACTCTAGAAGTGGTCTCACCAGTGCAGAACTGAGTGGAATAATCACTTCACTCAATCTTCTGGCAATGCTCCAGTTAATGCCGCCCAGTATGCTGTTAGCCTTCTTGGCAACAAGGGCACACTGTTCACTCACATCCAGCTTATCATCCATTGTAACCGCCAGGTCCTTTGCTGCAGAGCTGCTGTCCAACCAACCAGTCAGCCACCAGCCTATACATGGGATTGTTCTGTCCAAAGTGCAGGCCTTTGGATTTGTCCTTGTTGAACCTCATGAGATTTCTTTTGGCCCAATCCTCCAATTTGTCTAGGTCACTCTGAATCCTAACTCTACTTTCCAGTGTATCTGCTATTCCACCCTGCTTCGTGTCTTCCGTGAACTTGCCGAGGTTGCAGTCCATCCCATCTTCCAGTGGTCTTTGTCATGTCCAAGCGCTCTGGCTGATATTGTCATGGCAACTCATGAAGGAGAAGTTGTCTTTAATGTAGTTAGCTCACAAGACAGTTAAAGATTTTCTTAAAAATAACAAAAAGGCTGCTGGTGCCGTGAAAATTAATTATTACTATATAAACCTACCATTCTTAAAATAATCAGCCAGAAAAGAATCTTTTAAGCAAGCTCTTTACAAGGAGTTCCTTCTCTCTCATTTTCATTGCTCTAGTTATTCTGAGCCAGAATACCACAGAGCCAGGGTGTCTCAAGATCCTTTCAAGGATGCTGTGTGGTGCCACACAATGTTGGCATGATTAGGTTTGCAAACATGATTCACAAGATAAACCCAGAGATTTCAAATGGAAGCCTAAAGTTGCAGTCTTTCTGAGTACTTTGCAACAGAAAAGTCGCTCCATTATTTGTCTGTAATAAAAAAAAAAGAATGAAAACCAAAACCTGCATTTTCACAGTCTATCCAGGGGTAACTTGAGTCTAAAAAGGCTGAGAACCACTGCTCTAGAATGAACCCACTATTACGTATGTGATTTTGGATTGTACCAGAGTACTTGTGCCTTGCAGAGATCACTTTCAGGTCTCTTCTCTTTTTTATACTGGGGGTGGGGAGGAGTGATTCATTTCAAGAACTTCTTCTGGCTGCAGTTGTGTCAGAATGACACGGGGAAATAGGTGGGCTTAGGTAAGCCAAACTGAGGCCATTTAAGACTTCTACGCTCTGGGGATACTGAGATGTCCTGCCAAGTATTATAATAGGCTTTCCTCGGTCAACAAGAAGTTACATTCTGCACCAGTCTTGGCCTCCAAACATTTTTAAGGTATAGCCATTTATAAAATGTACTGCAAAATTATAATCTTGAGGTAACAAGCAAAATGGTGATGAAGGCCACTTTCAAAAACGAATCATAAATTGTAGGACTGGAAAGGATCATAAAAGATAATTAGGTCAGTACCTCTCAACCATTTTAAACATGGGGCATCCCATTAACTTTTGTAAATTGAGTGGTACCCTCTTTCAAAAACGAATTTATTTATGATAGTGCTTTCCAGCTTGAAAAGGGGCCAGGAAGGAAGAGGAGCAGCTGGCAGGGAAGAGCCTGTACTGCAGTGAGAGAGGATAGGAAGAATGGCTGGGAGGGTAGAGCCGGCACTTATTTCCTCACGAGAGCTTGCGTTTATTTTACTTATCTCCTTTCTTCTAGCAGCACCCTTCAGAAGCTGCTGTTGGACTCTGGATGAGAATCACAGATCTAATTCAATTCCCTGCACTTAGGCAGGATTAAGTATACTGTGGCCATCCCTATAAAATGTTTTTCTAATCAATGCTTAAAAGCTTGTGGTGATAGAGCTCTTCAAGTTCACTAGGTAGCCTGTTCCAGTATTTTATTGCCTTAGTGGTTAGAAACATTTTTTTCTAATATCAAACCTAAATCTTCTTTGCTGCAAACTAAGCCAGTTTCTTCTTGTCCTAACCCCAGTGGACATGGAAATCACTGTCTTCTTTATAGCAGCCTTTTATAGCTGCTATAATAGCACTGGAAGGTATGATTATCATGGATTCCCTTCTTTCGTTTGGGCTAAACAAACACTTTTTCTTCAGCCTTTCTCCATCGGTTTTGGCTTCTATAAAATTATTCTTGTTCTTATTCTCAGGGCTGTCTTGGCTTGGCCTTCATCTTGCTGTGTGGTAGCCTCCTAGCCAAGTGTCTGTGGTACAAAATTACCAATTTAAAATTTTGTCAAGTAGAAGGCAGAGGTCTAGAATCAATTCTAAGTTGTGAAGCTGGTTACTAATGGTAAAGGTATACTTTCAACCAAAAGAAGTGGTGGTGCCATTTTCACCTCTGACAGCTTCCTCCAACTCATTATAATCACCTCAGTTTTCTTTGGGTGGAGCCTTGACCGTCTCATTCTTCTCTTGTCACACCTAGATATCATATGAGGTGCTAAACTGCATTGTCTGAGTGTGATGTGATAGAAACATACAGTTGGTTGTCAATTGAATATTGAAAACACCACAACTCGTGTCTTTTTTGTATTTGTCCTAAGAGTCCCATCACATGTTTGAACAGGAATGGGCACAGAACTGTACTTCCGTAGTACTCTACACACTACAGAGCTCTTCTGAAAAATGAATGAACAGCTATGTCCGCTATTGCCAGGATCCCCAGGCTAATCAACACTACGTCATGAGTTAGGATATGAAAGATAGCTGCTGGCCTTTAATAATATCTGCTTTGACACCTGATCTTCATCCACTGCCAAGAAGTGATCAGCCATTCACTCAGGCAAATCAGGTTTTCCACCAACATCACATATCTTCAAATATAGCTCCACTGGGAGTGTGATGCAATAAATCAAAATAGAGGCAAGAAAGTCCTGGATTAGTGGGGTGAGTCTCAAATGTGATGGTGGCACCTCATCCAGGTAAGAGGAGAATAATTTCTCTTGGTCAGTGCTATTGTCCAGCATGTCTAAAAGCAGCTGTGTAACTCAAGGGTCTTACTGAGTTAAAGATGGTTAGGTTCTCTCAAAACAGCAGAGCTATGTAAAATCTTTTATCCTTTCCTGCTCCTAGAAACTATGTTGGAAAGTACGAATCCTTTCTCTCTTGCAGTTTATCTGACCCTCCCTCCCCTACACACACACATTTGGTAGTTTTAACATTAAATGTCTTTGAAAGGAACTTTATGCACTAAAGAGGAAGAAGACAACATGGAGCATTGTAGGATAAAAACTGAATCAAATAGATACATTTGCAGTACTACTGTTGTTATTAAAACTTAGCTTCAACTTAAATCTTTTTTCAGGCCTCCCAGCAACTTCTTGGTTTCAGTTTTATTCAGGAGCAATATATCTGCTATGCAAAAACCAGCAAAATACAGTCAAGAAAAACAAAGACTTGAATTTGGAAGGAAAGTTGCATCCAGCTTCTAGACCACTATCATCACTGTCTGCATGGCATAAAGTGGTCATTTCAGAGAGACTTTTGAAGCTCATAGGATATGTCACTCCAGGGATATGTCAGTCCAGACAGACTTAGATTTGTTGGCTTAATTATTGCTGCAAATGAAGACAAAAGCAGAAGTAAAAAGAGTGTACATCAACTTTAATGTAAACTGATTGATCGTATAGGAAAAAATGATTCAATAATGGCTATAGGCAACCATTCAAGGAGTAATGTGTTCCTACTTAATGTTATTGATTCTACCCTTGAGAAATGATGGCAGAATATTGTTTCCAAGAGGTGTTATTAGAGTATAGCAAAAAGTATGACGAGGATTTTGCCATTGGCTCAGACAATAAAAATAAAATAAAAAGGGGGAAGAACTTTCCAGGTGTAGTCATTCTAAAACTTTGCTCTACAACAAAACTATGCAACAGCCCAAAAGCATCTCCTGGAATTTGCAACATTCTTCCACAGCCCCCAGTCACAGGATGTTTCCCAGTGATGCGTGGGAGAACTCTTCGGAAGATCCTCTACATTTACATGTTTGCCTTCAGGATGTTGAAATGTTTAACTGAATGGGAGAGGATTTTGATTGAAATAAGGCACACAATTTTCATGACAAAGGACTACACAGAGGTTGTGAATGCATCAAAGCAATTGAAAACAGTTTTGGAAGGTCTTGACAGATAACAGGCTGACACTATAGTTACAATTTCAGTGGAAATCTGACTTGACCTAATTAAATAACAAAACACTGGAATCAAACAACATTGAAGAATGTTTCGGAGAAACCATGGAACTATTTCTGGTCTTAAATACAAAGGTCATAATCCAATAGCAGGACAAACCTGAAATGTGGCTACTTATTTATAAACTGGATTTTTGGAATTTTACTTGGAGAACTGCAATTTTTTCATTTCTATTAAAAAAGTGTTTCTTTTTCTGTTTCAGGGCTACCAGGTATGCTTATGAAGTGAATCACAGTATTTTGTGTTTAATCACTTCATGAAACCTTCAAGAGTCTTCTTTTTATTTTCCTTCCCCCTCCTACAACTTGGTGTTTTTTGGAGGCAGTGGTTGAAGGGACTTCTTACAAGAGCTTCTTTAATGAAGTGGCTTGTTATAACCTTCATTTTTTTTCAGTTGTTTTCTATGGCCTGACAGCATACTTTTTCTTATTTTTGTTGAGGTTCTGTAAAGATCAGTTGCTTATCAAGGTTTTATCTTCAGCAGACATTAGTAAAGTCAGCCAAAGACACTCTCTGGATGCAGTGAGAGAGCTTGAGAGCGGGAACCCTGTCATGGTTCCATAGGGAATGCCAGGCCTGTATCCTTTCTATTTTTCCACTGAGATTACATCTTGAGAGCAAGCTTTTAGCCTTTACTTCTTAAAACGTTAGGGCCCGATAGACCCACAGTACCCTAAGTGTGGGTCCCTGGTTTCAGCACTTCTTTTCTTTACAATTCTTTTTGTAGGCCAAATTAGTTTAGATCTCTGTCAAAAGTTTACACTTCTTGTAAGTTGAATAACAAGTAGATGTTTTGCAGGAACATGGAGTAGCTTTTTCAAAACAAGTCAGCATATATTAGTCAGCCAGAATTGTAGGGTCTTTAGACCAAACTAGTAATGGAAAACACATTGGCAGCATTTTGTTCAAGTTGACAGCATTTTGCTTCTGGAATGTCATCTGGCAAAGTGACTTCTTAGCTACTTACCAGATTGCTGTCAAGAGACCCAACTGCTAGATCCATAGGTGTTTTTAAGCCTCTGAAATCTAAACCAAATCTAAGCCCTTCAGTGTTGTGTCTTCCAGGCACATTCTTGGTGTAATATCCTCGAACAGCTCTTCTTGAGAGCTGGAATCCAGCTCCTGGCTTTAGTCTTGATTCCCATTAGAAGTTAAATAGACCTCTTCCCAGACTCCGTCCAAATGTTTGAGTCGTCTGCTTGCATCTTAACTCTTTAAGACTAGGGTGAGAGGTTTGAGCACATGGACATGCACATATAGGTAGACTTTGCACAGTTTCTGATCACATCTATCCTTAAAACTAACCACAGCAGTTTACAAATCTTCAAAGAATGCAATGAACTTCCTAAACACAATCTCCTTACTGTAGGTTACCGTTTCCTTGGAAAATCCCTAAGTGTCTTCCTACCCACTCCCCTTATCTTGACCTTGGACTGAGAGGGAAATGGCTTAGGCTTGCCCTTTGATACCTTCCCAGCCCCTCCATCAGCTGACTTCCATATCAGCTTCCATCAGGTAGTAACACACTTTTGCCCAAAGACTTTGTTGCCAAGGCGACCTTTTCCCACTGACAAACCAGTTCTCCACAGCGGGAGTTAGCTTATTGTCTAGGCTGATTACATTTCAGTGGTATAGCACTTAAGTCAATGACCCTCTATTCTTAGCTCCCTGCCAGCCCCTTTTGAAATTATACTCCAAGGTGGAGGGTGAAAAACAGTAGGTAACCAGGGACCAGCCTTATAATCAAAATGGAATTTGCAGTCTGATTACGTACAGAGCTCATGATTTCAGGTAGAATTCCTAAATTCTACTGAAAGACTCTACAAATCATTATGGTCTCTCTGCCCAGCAGTGTCAGGGGCTCCTATACACATGTAGGGAGGCTGCTCCAATGCAGTGTAGTTACAGCGCGTTGGAGCAGACTCAATTAATTGAGCGTAGCAATTACCGTACTCCAGCAGACTCCAGTGTCATGTTTATCAGCATCCCCATGCTGCACAATGGTGGCAGGGCACTTTAAGCTAAAGCTTATTGGTTGAGCTTTAGTTCAGAATGCCCTGCTGCCATTTTGCAGTGCAGGGATGTTGATGCACATGATGTTTCAGGTGCTTTTAATTAGCATGGCTCTTGGAGCTGTGCTAATTAAAGTGCCTCTCCTGCCTTCCAGAGTACATGTATAAATGCCCCAGAATTTTATTTCTCTTGCTGCACTGGGCAGCAGGTGATTTTACCAGAGTTCTGACGCTTCAGTCTTTGTCTTAAACCCGAGTCCCATTGTTTTGATATGTTCTATCTCCATTGATGCACGATACTGAAAGTTAATATCTAGTTGCTAGTCTTCCACTGTATCTCAAGGTTGTCAGTCCTTGATTGTTTATTCAAACGAAAATTATGCTTACCATCTACATGACTCCTACCTAAACCCCTGTCCCATGTTCTCTACCTCTCTCCATATAGACAGTGGCACAGTCTGTACTGCTTCATTCTTGCTACAGCATCTTTAAACTTGCATTAAATAGGAGGGGCTAGAATTAAAACTTTCAGTATCTCACGGGTAATACGGTAACCTTCAGACTACATGAGAGACTGCTAAATACTGGTGTTTTGATCTTCACAAAGAAAAAAAAATTAAAACTGAGCTTCATTCTATCTGTCCCCATGACAGCCTTGAGCTACATCATTGGTACCTTGAAACTAGTGGTATTGGAGATATATGTCTACATGGACTTTCAGGGTAGGATTTGATACCTTGAAATTAGTGGTATTGAAGATATTTATCAACATGGACTTTCAGGGTATGATTTGGAGCTCAAGTCCTTTTGACTTTTTTCAGTATGTTTGTGTGGTCAAAAGGAGGTGGTTCACCAAGAAGATTAGATTAGGACTCGATAAGTGTCAAGAAATCAGAGTAGTCTTGATAGAGCAGGAATTCCTTTGCTACCAGCTCTCAGGATTGCCTCATCTTTTCCCAAGTCCTCCTTTTCTCCTCCAGAATGAGAGATGTTAAAACAGTAATTGGACTCATTCTAATTTTCAGGACATAGATGCTTGAGCAAATACAGGGCAATTACTTTAAGGGATGTTGTCACCTTGTCTTCCACAAAGAAGATAATGATAATCTTTTCCAATAACAGACTTAGTATCTCCCTCCTGAAATTTATTGGTCAAGAAACATATTGATCTAGTTTGCAGGTTACAGCCTGAAGCTCCCCAGGCACATCTAAAACTTCAGAGTGTAACAATGACTAAAACTTAAAGAAGACTCTACATTCAGTCCCTGATACTCATATCCACATGTAGGCCAATGGTCCCTTTCCAAATTGAGCAGCCTTGTCAGAAGTAGATAAGTTTCACTGGTTGGTTTCACTTTGATTGTAGGCAGTTCTATTAGTTTGTTTCACCTTCTGACTGTAATGCACTAACACAATGCTATAAGGTGTAGACTGCAAGTACTGTGTAAGACTTTTTAAATCTAAGCCAGATATTGTTTTCAGTAGAATTTAAAAAAAATTACAAAACACTTCCATTGATCTTAGGTCTAAAAGATAAAAAAAAAAATATATAAAACCCTAAATGTTCATGTAAATTGAATTTACATTGTCATTTTAATCTTTGTGTCCTCTTTTTAAAATTGCCTTTGTGTTTTAAAATGACATCTTATCCTTCTCAGAAATCCTTATTGTAATGATCCGTTATGCTTTACTTGCAATAATGAAACACAAATAAATGTAAAATCATTCATTTTCTGATCGATTTGGAGTTAGAAGATAATTCTTCTCTGTTAAAGACCATTTAAAAAGGCTACTATGGCAACCAAAATTAATGACAAACAGAGAAGCTGTTGGGTAATTGTTCAGACTGACTAGAATAAGAAAACCCTAAATCTTTACTGAAGCATTTAATATTTTCTCAATTGCATTTGATTATTTGTTTGAAGAGTCAGTTAGTGTATTTCTTGAAAGGCTGGCCGCCTGACTGGAAGAATGAAGTTCATGGTAATAATAACCAGTCTGTTTGCTGTTGATCTTGCCTCTGTTGATAACATGGACATGATCCATAGGATTTAGGTCATACTCAGTGAGCCTTTCTGGTTTGCCACCTAGTCTTTGCCAATTGTTGATAGCATGGTCAGCAACAAGTTAGAAGATCAAAAGTGATCCCAAAGGTGGTTCCTGCCACCTTTTTGTTTCTAGTCAAGACAAATATAATATGAAAGTCTACCATGGAATCTGGAAAACTATGGTATCTGATTGCCTTTTAAAATGCAAGGTTGGGGATGGTAGTGATGATATTTTGATGTGAGCTAACGAGCCTGATGTGACAGGCAAGGAATATATCTCTTCCTAGGAAAGAAGGAGGAGCCCTTGGGAGCTATGCAAACAGTTAAGTGTATACACAAATGCTTTTTATTATCAAAGTTGTCATATTATGCTCTATAAAGCAGGATTGATTTGTTTTGTACAACGCAAGGATTCAGCCAGCAAACTGATACGAAGCATAATTTACGGACAAGCTGATGTGCTTTACTTCTGGAATAAATTACAGTTTGGGAAAATACATCTATAGAAAGAGTTTAGAGTATGAAACATTTAGGCATTGTTCACTTTTATGTATGCATTTGTTTCGGGGATCCAAACATATGTTTGAAACCCATCTGGTCAACAGCCTGTAAGGTCGACAACCATATGGCCAAAAGCCTGCATCCCTGGAAAGCTAGCAGGGAGAATGAGGAGAGAAGCTGTCACCTAGCAACATGATGCTAACTTTCCTCTCCCTTTTAGGCAGCATTTACTTTCTTGAGGTGTCAGCTTTCTAACCATATGGCTGCTGAACTTCTCAGCGTCAGCTATATGGAATTAAACCCTATAAATATGAATAGAAGAGTCAGGAAGTACCCACTTTGACTTCTATAATATATTTTAACTGTACAATACATGAACGAAGAACAAGTTTCTAAGCCTGTGATAGGGATTGAAAGTAGTTTCTAAGTAGCTAAGTAAATTCTTCTGTAAACATCTTTTCAGTTGAGCTAAATCCCAGCCCAACAAAAACAGTGGTCTACTTTAGAATATTGGTTGCAACCAGGTATCATATTTTGTCCTTTATTCAGTAAGATGATGTTCCTCTTCTCTTATAATTAAAACCTTTTTTTCCAGCAGACTCAGGTGATTTAATGCTGTAGTTGTGGATTAAAATATCGTACCACAGTATCTAAATATTTTAAATAGACACCCCAAAACTGCAGTTACAGTTCACCAGCTGTGCTCTATTGTGGCTACTAGTAATACTTCATCTTATAATATTATAAAATAATGATCCAAATGATCCAGACATGGATATGCTACAACTACCTCTGGGACCTGTATCTGTATGTTGTCAGTGTGTCAGCTATGGTAATGAACAGTAGATCATGATCTTTCAGTCTTTATTTAGGCAAAACTCCCACTAACTTTACTAGGAGTTTGTTTCATAGGAATTACACAGCTAGAAGTCATTATGGTATCTGTACTGGGAAAACTGTCATGTTTATTTTTTGCAAATTTGACAGGTATGTTTGAAAAAAATTCTTACCCTAAAATAAGGCTTTAGAATATTTTTCCCTTCCTCTGCTCTAGTACTCAACAGCTATTAGAAAACCTCTTGTGTTTTTAAAGGTAACTATAGAGCTAGACGAAGAGAAGAAAAAAGAAAAGGTGTTATGATTAGTAGGAAATGGATTCCTTTTGGTACAGTAGTTAAGATGCCACAGACCACCATTCCTTCCCAGTTCTCCCTTCAGTTCTGCCATCCATGATATCTATACCAACCACAGTGTCATCAGTTAACTAGTGATGCAGGTTCATACATATTTACCAACTTGCAAATTATGCATAGGCAGCTCTGAGAATAGCTGTTCTTTGTCTTTCTGCTTTTCTTCCTTCTCTAATGATTCAAAATGCTTACTTGTCTGGCATCAGAGGGCTGTATTCTGAGCTTACAACTTCCTTTTGTACACCAATTATGTCTTCATAATTTAAATGCTGTTTTATTTGCTGATTTGGAAGCATCCTTATTGGTTGAATGAGGTTTTTTTCATTCTGCAAGTGTTCTTTGATATAATGATTTATTAAGGTACTAGGAGAAATATTGATCCTGCTAATAGCGTCTGCCTTGCTACATAATGCTTTACATTTTACTTAGCT
This sequence comes from Crocodylus porosus, assembly GCF_001723895.1. Classification (NCBI taxonomy): domain Eukaryota; kingdom Metazoa; phylum Chordata; order Crocodylia; family Crocodylidae; genus Crocodylus; species Crocodylus porosus. Next base: position 148,507,127 of record NW_017728906.1, on the reverse strand, counting down.
GAAAGGGCCACATTCCTTCTCCCATTCTCTGATTGACCATAAATGCTTTGGCCTTTCCCCAGCAATTATCACACTTACCAAAGCAGTGGGTAAAAGTCAAGTATTTATAGACTAATTAGAGAAGTCAACATGTCCAAATAATGTACTTTACATAATACAAGGAATCACTGGATAGCGCAATGAAATTAGGAGTGGTTGTATAAAACTTAAAAGCAAGTGGACAGAGTCAGAAGACTTATATTGTTGATTAGGCTTGTATTTTCAGGGTTATTAGGTGAAGTAATGCACTATGACTATGATTCATTGATGGCATTTATGCTTACCCTATATTGCTATTTGCCTTTTAGTTCTTCCTCCTGCATCCTCCATCTTGAAAAAGCTTTCTAGTGTTATTGCCTATAAGAAGATGGTGCAGGCATCAATGTTGGTCTGGAGCTCATTTTTATTACAGTTTTGATTATTCACTTTGGAAAGTGCATTATTTTTATGGTAACCACCAACATTGCAAGGAAATAGAGGGCAGTTGTCTGAAAAATACACAACAAAGGTTTTAAAGGACAACATTTCACACACTTCTATTCACTGAAGTGAAGTGAAACTAGTCTCCATATATGCTCTGTCTTTGAAAACCTAACCCATGGTCTGTCAGTTTGTGGGCTCACAATTAAAAATGTATAGACAATTGTTTGAATTGATTTAGTTTTAACCAACCTTTTTTGCTTCAAATTCTCTTCCAGTAATTTGGACATGGAGTTAACTGTCAGACAGGGGTTTGGTGAGGCTTAATTATTGATTTCTTTAAAAACTGAAAAATTGTCATGAGATGTGTGATTAGACTGTGGAAGTAATTGCCTCAGGATGGTGAGGCTGAGAATTCAACAAGGTTATAAAAGGATTGGATGGTTGGTTATATGGATAATCAGGATACCCGAGTTATAACAGCTAATGAAAATGCATCCAGAAGAGAGATTCAGCCTCATGCTTTGATTTTTAAGCTATTCTGAGTGTTAACAGGTAGGAAGGGTACTAGTGTATGGGGAAAGGGGGAGCAGATTATTAGGGCTGTGCAAAGCTTCAGGTGCTGATTCAGTTCAGAGGAGATTCGGCCTGATTCAGTAGCTGAATCTCCAAATCCGAATCGAATCAGGGGATCAATTAAAATGTACAAATTGATTCGAAGCTCTCCAAATCTTTGTAAAGATTTGGAGAGCTTTGATGATTTGGACAGTCCTCACCCACTGCAGCAGGGAGCTGGAGCTGGACCCCATTCCTGTAAGCAGAGGGCAGGGAAGGGAGAGGGGACCATGGGGGGAGGCTCCAGCCCCCTGCCCACGCCGCCAGTCCCTCAAGTGAATTGAATCACTGTCCCACGAATTGGCCAAATCTGAAACGAATACTAGCCACTTCTCACAGGCCTACAGATTGCCCACATCTGCTTTCTACCAATCTTCCTCTGAAGCACCTAGGATCCTGGACAAGATGAACTTTGAGACTGATTTTGCATGGCAATTTTCATATTATAAAATAGCTTTGGATGTAAGGTATTATGGAAATGCAAAGTTGTATTTTTGTCCCAGTTGAGATTTCTGTTTATAAACTCACTTTATTGCCTAATTTAAATACCATATGGTACAATTCCTTCTTCGTTAATAGCAAATGTAATGCCTGTGAAAGGTGCCAAGTTAGCAGCACAGAAAAGTAAGATCCTTCACCCAAAGAATGGGCACAATGGGAGAGGCTGCAATTAAGGGTGTTGCTGCACATTGCAATTAGTATATGCTTATTCTAAGGAATTTTAGACTGTGTAAAACTGGTAATATTAGCACATGCTGTGAGCAGTCGCATGTTAAGGGTTAATACCCTCTGTGATGTGGACTGCACTGATCTGCCCTTAGACGGTTGGTGAGCAGAACCCTAGCTAGGAGCTGTCAGTATGCTCCAAGTCTGTTCTTCTTGCTGGCTCTGTAGGGCAGTATAGGCTCCATGATTAGGACTTTGCCAGTGCCCCCCTAGCCCAGATTGGGCCCTACCAGCCCATAATAGCCATAGCAGAAGAGTTCACATTGAGGCCCCTGTTGGGTTCCAACACATCTGCTATATTCTGCTAAATACCTTGTTATCAACAATTTCAGATGTGAAAGATTCTGGGGAAAAAAAATCTAGTTTATGACAAAGACACGAGGAGAAGAAGAAGAACTGGGAGTGGTATCTTGTGGGATACTGGAGGTCCACTCCCAACTCAAATTAGCCATGTAGAGGACTTTGATGCAACTGTAACATGAGCTCCGTAACACTGGTTAAAGATAATATTCGCCTGAAGAGAACTCTCTAAGACGAGGAGAGGATACTTAGCTCATATTTTTCTGCCTTAACATGTGGACGCTCCCATTTTAAGAGCCCTTAACACACGTGAAAGTTAATGTGCACCAATACTTCTTGTACTGCTTCAACACTGGGGCTTATCAACTCTGATGCAAATCATTCAATCTTTGACCTCTTCTAAAGAAACGATGAACAATAAATAACTTTTTAAAGAGATACTGAAGTGTAAGAATGAGGCTGTACCCATGATGCTCCAGAATTTATGAACAGCAAGGATTTCTTTGGGTGATATCATTTATTGATCAAATATGTAGTATAATTTATTGATCAAATAGGTAGTTGGGATAAAGTTAGACAAACTTTTGAATGCAAGATATTCTTTATCAGGTCTGATCACAGGAACTAAGTGCAGCATAGTGCCTCTAAACAGATATTTCCATTTTTCCTATTTCCTAGTGAAGACTCATCGTGAAGTCTCAGATGCAGCTGCTATTTATAAGCGTGCTCAGGCAATGATTTTCTTATAATTTGTGAATAAGCGCACTGTGTGCTGTGTTGGTTTGTTGCGGAATTGGATGGTTTTGGTAGGTTAGCAACATTTCGTCAATTTGATTTTACAAGTATGAGTGCATTTGCTTGCATATGACATGCATGCTGTCTCCCAGAATTAGCCCTCTGAAATTGGGGTGCATATGTAAGTGGGAAGCTGATTTTCTGTGCCAGAACTTCAGTGCATGCAGGTAGAGAAGAATAAAGACACTGTGCTACAAGATGGCTATTAGCTGCTTTCTCTTCCTGCCAGGAAGCAGGAGAGGATACTAGACTGTGTTAACTCTTTCACAACCATTTTTAAATTGCTACCCATTTCAGCAAGTTTGATCCCATAACAAGTATATGGGGGATATATGTAGTACTGAGGTGGTACCCATTACATTGGACTATGCCCCCTCCAGCTGCCTGGCAGGGAGATTGAAGCTGGCAGCCATGTTGTAGCACAATGTCTTCATGAAAAAAAAAACAAACCAATTCTAGGCCATGACTTCTCTTGTACATGCTGTCTTCCAAAATCAAGATGTGTGTCTTATTTGGGCAGGGCTGTGGAGGGTTGTGATTCTGTTTTGTATTGTTCAGAATCGGCTTTCATTGAATATTTGGACTTCAGATTACGTTGTTTTCAGTATTTTCAGTTTTATTGCCATTGAAGTTAATGTTTGTTCTGAGGCTATTATTCATAATATGCTCGCCAGTCAGGTAGGAACTGGATTATAGATCACCAAATCATTTAAAGTTATGACATGGAGTATCTGATATGTGAAGAAGTTTTCATGGCCCTGTCTGATTTAAACCTAATTTAAAATATCTGAGGCTTGAGTGGGTGTAAGTTTTCTTCATCTAACAGTGTCAATAGGCCTGTACAGTTGTGTCTCAGCAGAAGATCTGACCCATTGGATGGAAACAATTTTAAAGCTGAATTATACCTAATTCTACATCCCAAGTGAATTTTAATGTCAAAATTGGGGCATACAAAATCTGTTTAAGGGATTTGTTTATGCTGTAACTGGTATTTGTAACTATTTCAGTGGCAACAAAATTGAAGAAGGGGAGGGTAGGAAGGTAAGAAATTAAGAAGAAATCAGACCTGAGAAAGCAGAGGGAATGAGTATAAGGAGGGGGAAGAGATAGGTGGGAGCCTATAAAACCAGAAAGAGAGAGAATCCTTGAACACAAAGATATGGACATAGGAATAGTTTTCTGGGATATTTTGAATTGTGATTGGTGGACTACAGTTTGGGGCTTCTTTCAACATAGCTAGAAGCTATGAGTTGTGTAATACATACTACACCCAGTGTGATCATACTGTGATACCATATTCTCATCATATGGCTGGATACAGACATGCAGAAGCCAACCCCTCCCCCATTGATTTTAGTGGGCTCATCATCAGGATTGTTAATGGACATTTTCCAATTATAAATGGGATTTTATTATTTTTCTTTATTTATGTAGAGTGTCTTCTATAATGTAGTTCACAATATTTAAGTCAGTGTTTAAATGGCTCTACCTTGTCACAGTTTAAGGTGAAGTAGCCATAGATCCAATTTTAGTTTAACTGAGAACAACAAAAATATACGTATTGGTTTTAGTGTTCCAAATATTTACATACTTGAATAATTAGATTTATTCCCATTGAACTCATTGGGACTAAGTGATCTAAAAGATAGAGATATATTTTATTGGACCAGCTGCACAACCGGAATAAAATTAGACAAGCTTTCAAGAGCATTCAAAAACTTGTCTGACTTTATCCCAACTATGCACTTGGTCCATAGAAAGATATCATCCAAAAAATCCTTGCCTTTCACACAATTCCTGGACCATCTTGACTGCAACATCATTCTAACACTATGTATAGAGGTATCCATCTGTAAGTTTTTTCAGGACTAAGGTTATGATGTGTATTTTATGTTTAGCTCAAATTATTTGATATTCATTATGTATTCCAATAACATTTGTCTGATGCCTATATGGGTGTTTCTCTGCAAATATTATGTATTATAACTATAAAAAGAGAAAGGGAATGCTAATGAATTGCAGAACAATATACTGTAATTGTTACATCAGGAAGTTTAGATAAAATAGAAATTTTGTTTATGATATTTGATGCAGTCTTTGTTTGTACACATTATAGTGTACATAACATGCAGTCCTCAGACCTTGTTACATGTGTAAAACAAATGTGATTAAGTTTAATTTTAGAAAACAGATTTTGATTGAATATAGCTGATTTGGTGTTTAACAAAGGTCATTCACCTCAAAGGGAAAAAATATGCCATGTAATTCTGTGAAGATAGCAACCCATATGACTCAGTTTTATTGCTCCATCTTTAAGTATGAACAAATGTCAGCTGCTTTCTGTCTGTGTGTGTTGAGGATTTGAAGAAATACTGTTCCGTGTGAAGATAATGTTCAAATGTAGCAGTGCTGTAAAGAGTGAAATTCATAAACACATGCTTTTAATTTAAAAAATAAAGTTGTCTGAAATTTCTCTCTCACAATATAAACAGGTTGCTAAAGGAAATACAAATAATTGCTGAGGTTGTGGTGTCTAAAGCGAGTGTGCTCTATATTATGATGTCTAAATATCATTAACAAACATTTGCTAGTTTTTGAAAACAGTGACGAATAAAAGCCCCAAATATTAACTCTCCAGTTAAATAACTCTTTTTATATATATATATATATATAAAATATGTAATGAGGAGAATGCTTCCTTGAAGGTTGAGTCCTTTTTTGTCCTGAGGTAAAATTAGACGGTTCTTTGTCATTCACAGATGACCTAGAGAGATTGCTTTGTCTCCCCTATAAGTGAAAAGGTGGTTGCTATGCGTATTTTTCTCTGGCATTTTTTAAATGGGATCAGGCAGCCATGAAGTCTTTTAGGCAGCAACTAGTGCATTTTGGCCTGTGGGCCATCAACACTGGCTTCTAATGCATTAATCACAACTTGATCCCAGATATGATTTTCACTTAATGTGCTGAATATTCTAACTTGGAGCCAGATTCTGATACCTTTGGTCATATTAGGTAGTGCCTTGTTTTACATTGGGATGAACAAGACTTTTCATGGAGATAAAGGCTAATCATTGTGAATAATGCTACTGGAATATGACCCTTTAATGAGAGGCTCTGGATTTGAACTATGTCAGTATAGATCTTGTTCTTCTTGGTTTGTTTGCCTATGTTACTTGGATGGTAATAGTTTAGGAATTCAGGTAAATCATACATATAGTGAGAAGTGCTGAACTTATAGGTTGAAATGATTTTTATATAAAATTATTTACACACAAATGCATAGGCCCTGTCTCTCAGGTTATAAACAAACTTCACCAAATGAAGTGGATCAGCTGTATTGTGCCAGCACAGCTGATCTGCTTCACTATGTGAACTGCATGTCACTTGTTGATCCTATTCTTACATGAATAATCTTTATAGCTGCAAGCTCTTTCAGTGCGTTCATCAAGCTGTTTGCATGAGAAGGGCTCATAAAGTCAGATAATTTAAAAAGAACGATTTTTCAGATAAGCTTATAGAGAAAACTGTGCCTTAATACAGTAATGTTTAAACTTTCAAAGCCTGGGACACATTGTGTTCTATTTTGCTGCCATAGCCATATATGTTCACTTTCTCATGTGAAAACTTGATCAAAATGTAACACAAGAGTTCAGAGCTATTTGATTTTTGGCTTGACCTGGATTTCATTTAAGACGTGAAGAAATAAGCTGGTGAAATAACACCAAGTGCAGGATTGTATTAAGTTGACGTGTAAAAATAGAACATTTGAAATAAGGCATTTATATTGTTTAAATAGTAAATAGTTAACATTACTGAGTAATTGCCAGTACCATTTAAAGTACTGATTGGTAGTTTATGTCATTTGAAACTTTTATAATACTTTTCAATAGCACAGAAAATACAAGGACTTAGACTTTTCTGGCATTTTATTACACTTTTCAATATATTGTTTTGATGTGTAGCCTTTTGCAAGTCTATCCCTGTGCCACAATTTTCCTATCTGTAAAATGAAGAAAAGTAATAGCTACCAACTGAGGCTTCTAGTGAACATTAATGAATTAATGTTACAAACTAGTTCGTGAGTATTGGATGGAGTCACTTATCATTATCAGAGAAACATTTTTCAAACCTTTAATTTGGGAAGTTTTTAAATTTGCCAAGAAGAGAATGGGTGACATCACTGTTGTAAAGGCTTTAAGATTACTGTCCTTTACCAGTACTAGGAGCTAAATGCTTTCTTTAGATACATAGCTGGTATCCCTGAATATCTCCAGTTGTTCTTATCTGTCTTTTTCCTGTGCTGATTTAGAAATCTTCCATTTCTCCTGTGATTCAGACTGTTGTGATTCAAAGAGAAAAGTGCTTCTGAGAAGAAAAAGAAATGTTGGTATCTTTACATTTATGTTAGCACTGGTGCACAAATTGAAAAGTCAAAATATTCAATATTTGCAAGGTCTTGGACCAGACCCTCAGCTGATGTGAGGTGGCATAACCTATTGAAGGCAATGGATCCATGCTGGCTACAGCTAAGGCTCTGGTGTTCATATTAAATTTTCATACTTTATGGAGGAAAAAGTCATAAAGGTTTAAAGCAGTGGTATTAAACATATGGCCTGTGAGCTAGATGCTGCCTACAAAGCTCTTTTTAATGGCCCTTCAACTAGCACCACATCCCTGTCTGAGGTCATCAGCATGTCAGCCTGGCCCTGGCTGAAGATCAATATGTACAGTGAGCACTCTGAGCTCACCTCATGTCCATGAAGGCTGTGGTCAGATCCATCAATTTGACTGGAATTTCTGGACCCACTGCCGCACTGCTTAGTTTTTTCCCCTGATGCTGAATGCAGTCTCCACTAAGTGAATTCAATAGTAGGGGAAAAGAGTATAATGGTGACAGCATTCAGCTTCTGGACTCTGGATCAGACCCTGTGCTGGCAACTGGTGAGCTAAGAGCTATGTATGCAGAGCTTTGGCAATGCTTCTGTGTGCAGCCCTTGGCCCATTTATGATTTTAAAATTTGTCTGTCTTGTTAAAAAAAAAAAGAAAAGAAAAGAAAAAAGAAAGGTTGAGCAGAATCATCAAGGAGCACATCTGTGGTGGGCCAGCAGGGGACATCATGCTCAGGAGCAATCAGCGTGGGTTCATCAAAGGCAGGTCCTGCCTGACCAACCTGATTGCCTTTTATGACCAAGTAACTAAATCCTTGGCTGATGGTGTCACTGTGGACGTAATCTTTCTAGACTTTAAAAAGGCCTTTGACACTGTCTCTCACCCCATCCTCATCAATAAATTAAGCGACTGTGGCATTGATGCCTACACAGTTGGATGGGTAAAAAATTGGCTGA
>NW_017728906.1:148465205-148498161 GCF_001723895.1 Crocodylus porosus | reverse complement strand
AGGGGAGATCAACAGGAAATAGGTAGAGCCTTTTTCTCCCCAGCACCACCTGGGGTGACAAGGAACAATGGTAATAAGCTGATGGAGAACAGGTTTAGGTTAGAGATCAGAAGGCAATATTTTACAGTTAGGGTGGCCAAAATCTTGAACCAACTTTGCAGGGAAATGGTTCTCGCCCCTACCTTGGGAAAATTCAAGAGGAGGTTGGATGATCACCTATCTGGGGTTGTGTGAACCCAGCTTTCATTCCTGCCTGTGGCAGGGGGTCAGGCTAGATGATCTGTTCAGATCCCTCCTGACCCTAGCTACTATGAAACTATGAAGCAAAGTTTAAGGGTAGATTGATTTTTTTTTTTTTTGAAAGTGAAAAGCACTTTGGCCCAGATCCACAAAGATATTTAACTGCCTAACTCTCAGCATAATCAGTGGGAGTTAGCTGCCTAAATGGCTTTGTCAATCCAGCCTTTGTGAATAAATTAAAGTTAGACTTTTTAAAAACTAATCTTTCTTTATACAAAATGATATTTTAGGATGCTGTCTGCAGAGAAGGGTTACCACCTGGACAGACAGGGAAGCTGTTCTCCTTTTTAACAGCTGAATAGATAATTTATGAAGCAAAATATTCCAAGGTTTCCTCTGCTGCCCCTTTAACATACTTTGGCTGGTATACTGTCAGATCAATCAAAGATTTTTATAATGTTCTAATCAGAGATCGTTCAGTTATATCAGGACTTCACCAATTTTTTAAAAAAAATTAATCAATCTTCTTCTCTTTTACCTGGGGCCCTCTGCACATGCAGGTAAATGTGCAATGGGATCTAATGTGTAATTCACACAATCGTGCCTCCTGCCATGCCATGTGTGCAAGCTAGGAGGTGCGATTGTGGGATTGCGCATTAGATCTCCTTGTGCCTAATTACCTTCACTAGCAAATAGCAAACTCCTGCAGCTGGGAGTCCCACTCCCCCCAGTTGAGGGCTCTCAGGCATAGGGACACCCCATATGCCCCTGGGGTGGGGGGACTGAAACCCTCAGGGCAGAGGAGAGGATTGCCTTTGCAGCAGTTCTCTGACCTCAGGGGTATCCTTCACCCTGAACCTTAGGGATTGTGGCAGCTGTGATCCCTAAGGCCCTGGGGTTTCATGCTGAAAAGGGTGCACCCCTGCTGTTGGGATCCCTGTCAACTGAGGAGCTCCTAGCTGGAGGGGAGACTCTGCTACATGTACAAATTAAGTTCAGTAGCAACCTGCTATAAAGTTAATACACATTTTCAAGGTCTAACTTTATGGCTGGTTGGAGCTTTTTATTGTGTGATAGCTCCTTTGCATGTGTAGCTGGTCTCCATGTAATTGCACAATTATCTAGTTAATTGCGCACTGCCTGTAATGTATAGATGGGCCTTGGAGAATGCTTCTTTCCTGTAATCCTGCTGCCATCAGTGCTTCTCATACAGGCCACTGAATTGAGCCAGACTGGATAGAATTCCCCTTTAGAGCAGTACAGCTGTGTGCTAACAAATCTAATTTGAAAAACATTGATGTTCAGGAACAAAAAAAAAAGCTTTTCTAACTTGACATCTCTAATATCCACCTTTAGGCACCACCCCACATAGTGGAACAGAGCTTTTTACAAAGAAATATGTGAATTAATAGTTTTGAATTGTTTAGGTTTTAAAAAGCCTTTGGCGATGTCAAACTCCTGGCTTGTTTTTTTAAATTCTTTTTAACACTCTTGTGATGATCAATGCCAGGATCAAACTTTTTCACTATTGATTGCAGTGAGGGAGAAAACTGCTCTTGGTCTGTGGTCATATTGACCAAGATTTTATACTGGAATTAGAAAACCCTTAAGTTTAGGGATTTGTAAATTGGAATGTAGAGGCAACCTTGAAATGTACAATTTTAGCATGGTTACTGTCATAAAAATGAGCTACAAAGTAAAACTCTCTTCTGAATTAGAATGGATCAAGCATTGTTGCTAAGACTCTTTTTCTCTGATGACATGTCTCTCCTCTCAGTATCTCAGTTGTCCAATTTGTTTTTCTCCATTTCAGGGTTATATTTTGATCTGAGACTGGGATTAAGGAATTGTCACATCCCAGAGGAATTTTCTGTTTTATTTATTTATTTTTAATTTACCTGGCTGCAAGTTTATTTCTTGCTTGTAGCTTTGGTAATCCATATCGATGAGGTGTCCTCTCAGCCACATGTGGAGAGAGGCAGATTTACGAATCAGGAGGAAACTCCTCTCACAAAGGGTCACGGCTGCTAGTGGAAATATGGACTCATCTGTACCCTGTTTCATTAAGGAGCAGATTCTGGGTTATAACTCCTCAGTAGAGCTGTTCTTTTTCAGAAGAAATAGTGAAAATGGAGAAATAGGAGGGTTTTTACTAGTGGTCAGCACCCTGATAATGAAGGTGCTGTATGCCTAAACTGCTTGAGGTTATATTTGTATAGTGGGCATTTGAGCCTTGCCTGCCAAAGAGCTTGGAGGACTGCTGGAACTCGACTGCATACAAAGGAATTGTTAACCTGTCTGTAAAATGGGCTGGCTGTACTGGTAAGAAGTATAACTTCTGCAGTAGCTTAACAGTCAATTATTTGCAATGTAGGTGTATGACATTAATGGGTTTTGTTAGCTTGTTAATTCTAGGCATGTCTTTCCCTTGGTTTCTGTATGCATAAGCAGCCAAGACCCCCTTCTCCCTTCTGATTTGTCATCTTATCTGTCAGTCACCTCCAAGGGTGGGGAGGGAGGGGGCAGAGAGAGAGAGATATTAGCACGGATTAGTGGAGGCCCCATTACATAGATATGCTTTAGAAATAGCATTCTTCTGCAAGGTGTAGTGGTTGCATAGCCTATAAATTTAATGAGACTATTTTCCTGTTTTTGTGGAGTTTCATTCTGAAGCTGGCAACCTCACAATGTAGCTCCACTAACACACTCAGAAATGCAGGAGGGTTTTTTGTTTTGTTTTGGTATCTTGTCTGTAAGTGATTCCTTTAGTCCCACGAGGATAAACAGAGAAAAGCTTTTCTCTGCTATCTGGTGATAATTTTCTAAAGGTCAGTGTTGTCATGCCTTTTTACAGGAAATCCTACCTGTCAACTGCTGCCCAAAAAGTACCGGGAAGATACTGCTTTTCACTGTATTCCTAGGGAGCCAGAATAATGGCACTTTCTGTACCTAGCTCCCCCTCAAACCCATTTTGCATTCACCTGGTTCTGTGCATTAAGATAACGCTGTTTTTTTAAAAAACACATTCTGCCGTCAGAATCATTTCTGTCCAAACGTCTCTGCTCTCTCATTCATACTAGTTAAGAACACCTATGCAGATGCGCGGCATGGAAATGATAGAGTGTGTTAATCCTTGCCGTGGCAATTCCATCTCATCTTCAAATTAAAAAATAAATTTGAAAATTATGTGAAATGAAGCAAATGTAGCTCCCAAACTCATCGTTCTGATGCTTGACTTTTGTAGATCTGGTCAATAATTTTTTTAAAAAATTAATTCCTTTCCTCCCTGCCAATGGAACGTGCCAGTTTTTCAAAACGTATTTTTGTCATGGTACTGAGACAGTTTTAATGAAAATGTAATTGTAGATCCTGGATATAATTTCGGGTCAAAACCAGAGTGTGAGTAAATGAAAACAACAACATGTACCTCACACTGCCTTTATAGACTACTGGCTAAGGGCAGAGTAGAAACTTGAATCTGAGTCTCTGGCATCACAGTTGTATGCCCTAAACTCTAGTATGGGTAGTCTTTCTTTCAAGATTTCTTCTGAAATAAACAAAGGTCTTGGTTTTATCCTGGTAGCAGTTGGGGGGGCGGGGGGCGGGGGGAGTGGGGAATCTCACAGTTTTTTGGGTTCCCTGTTAGCTCTAATTTTGTGTCATTGTTAGTACTTGGGCAGGAGCAACAAGCAATATATCATCACTTAGGAAAGAGGACATTTTAATTTGGATTAAAGAAGTATTCATCTCTATGAATCGGTCAAAGTTCAAATAGAAATTCATTTTTGCTCCTGATCTACTAATTACATGTACAGCCAAACCCAACTAAGCTCATTCTGTGTGCTGTATCATTAAAGAATGGATTGCGACTGATTGAAATTACTGTATTTCCATCAAGGGTCTTTGCGGGTCAGGTTAGTTGGCAAGATTTATAGTCTGAAGAGGAGGAGGTCAATGGATGTCAGCAGTTAAGAAATATATTGTTCTGTTGGAGGAAGCTTCTTTTCTGAATTGCTCTTTTTCTCATTTGTAACATCCCTTCACATCCGTATACATCGTGGACATTAATTCTAAAGTACTGTAGTTTCTTGTCAATTCTTATCCTTTGAACCACCAAAAAACATTGTGTGAAGTGCTACTTTCAAAATCCCTTACTCAGGAAATGATGGCAATGCTTAATTTTCCTTGATGAGATCTAATTTTAGCCCTGTATTGTCTACAGAGACTGGCCTCAGGTTTGCTCAATGTGAATAGAGAAGCAATCACTTTCTCATTGCAATAACTATAATAACCATCTTCTGTCCCCTCCTCTGACCTCACAGAAAAGTAGAGAAGAGTGGAAAGTGAGAAAAAACTCAATAGAAAGATTGTTTCTGAGGGTGAGATTTATAGACAGAAATGACAGAAGATGTCACTGAAAGAGCAGTAGCACAGGATAGTCATTTAAGAAAAAGGACTGCTCCATTATTGTTTTAAGAGTAGCAGAGAGGTAACTCTGGAGCATCCAATCCTATTTTCCTAGTGTAAGAGCCTCCCCCCACCCGAACTTTTGATTTTCTTTGTAGTAGTTAATCTTGGGAGCTACAATCAGCATGGAAAATTATATCCGATAGACACCCCTTATCCATTGTTCTGTGTCCAGGGAATAAGGCTCAGCAATACAGAAGAATTCCAGAAGGATGAGACAGTAATTAACCATTTAGAAAAAAGAAAAGGTTGAGGACCAATCAGTGAGGTGACGGTTATTAGTTTCGTATCAAACTATTTTATATATTGAACGAAAGAGAAGACAAAAATCTATAGCACAACCTGAGACTCATTTTTCCAAGTAATTTTAGCTATATTAGTAGTCCCGTAGGTGCACCTGCATTTACGAATTCACTATTGCAGGAAAACTTTCTAGAGACTGACTATGGCCATTGCTAGGGAGTGAATTGTTGGCACTGTATTAGTGCCTCTGAAAGGATAAATGAGTCAGGCAAACTTCCTTGATCCTCTAGCATCCCTTCAGATCAAATGATGCAGTCTGGCAAGTCACTTTAAATGGAATGGAAATTCAGATATAGTGTGGGAGACTGCATGCTGATAAATTTCTTAGCGGCTTTGGGGACTCGAAGCAGGTTGCCATGCTGGCATTGTTAGGGAAGTGTGTTGATCGCCAAAAGAGAAAAATCATGTCAAGGTTATGTATGTTGAGCACAAACAGATTTAGGGATTCCTAAAACTGCCTGGCCTGTGTAAGTGCAAACACCAACTTAATGACCGCTTAATCACTTCCCTGAGATCAGTTTTCCATCCTGACTGTTGTATATAGAACATCAGTGTGATCTGCTCTGCTACAAAAATGTTAGGAATTAGTTGATTACACGAAAAGTTAAGTAGTGGATAGTTGCTAGACTGTCAGTAGCATGCAGTGTTGTTGTGAAGTAGTAATATTCAGCAGTTTCCCTTCATAATCTACTCAGCTGATCTAGTAAAGATATCACATCTATCCAAAAAACCTTGCCTGCCTTCATAATCTACTAATTCATGCATGTGGATTATTTGCCGTGGATTTTATGGGAGTGAGAAACTGTTGTGTGGGAAATCAGCAGCAATATGCATAAAGAGAAGTCCTGCGGTCAAAGCGAAAGGTTTAGAAAATTATCTTTTTGCAGATTCTGGAAGGATATCAGTAGGGCAAGACTGCATTTGTTGAGGAGCTAGTGCAGCGCCTGCCAGCCGCAGGCATCTCCAGGCTCCACCACAAACCCTAGACCCTCATGTTCCTGTGGCTGGACCCTCTGCCTTGGGCAGCCTCAGCCTTGAGCCCCTTGCAGGTGGATTTGGGGAAAGTCGGACACCTGAAGTGTCTTTGCAGTTTGGGGAATGGGCTTTTTATTGTTGGTGAAGGGGCACTGTATGTGGAGGGGGCTTTGTTTGTTGAGGGGGAGGGAAGGGGGTTTGTTAATAAAATTTGTACTGTTTCTCATATGTCCTGGAGTGGTGCTAGGGATGGGCAGGGGCTCAGCATTGTGCGGGCAGTGGGGCAGGTGGGCTGGAGTGGGGAGCACAGGAGGGGGTCAGCCAGAGTCTCCCACAGCTGGTGCCCTGGGTCTGGTTAGCAGGTGCACAGCTGCCCTGGGGCCTCGACAGGGGGGAGGAGGAGGGATGCTGTGGGGCCAGCAGGACCAGCACCATGGGCAGCAGCAGTGTGGGATGCTGGTCACCAGGGAAAGGGGCAGGGGTGGCGCGGGGGGGGGGCAGGGAGTGAGCTGCCATATGCTGGCCCTGTGCTGAACATGTGACTCCTAGGGAGTGGAGGGGCTGAGCAGGGCTGTGTGGGTAGGGATGAGCCTTTAAGATGGCTGCCATTTGCAGCTGCCTCTGGCCTTAGCATGGCTGCCAAGTGCTGGCAGCCATGTGTCCAGGGTCTGGAGCTCCCCTTGGTGACCACAGGGGACTAAATCCAGTCTCAGGTTGCCTGTACATGTAGATACCGGCCTATTCCCACTTACTGCGCAGTAAATTAATGCAATATAAATGCACATGTAGACTCACCCACTTACTGGCAGAGATGCTGCTGCTTCTTGAATTAGGTTGTGGAAGTTATTTAAGACTGAGTCAGGAATGGCCTTTTCCTTTTGTGTGCTCTAGAACTAGCTGTTCCAAGAAGCAATCACTTATTGAAAAATTCTTTTAAATTCTCCTATTGAGCTGTTTGACGTGTGTATAATTGGGTGGTTGAAATTATTATCATTTTGTTAAACTTTGCTTCTTTGATATCTCTCAGTATTGTGCACTCATCTTATTTTGCATGGTCTTGAGGTCAGTAGCATAGCCCAACTAATATATTCACAATCTTACAATTTGGGTAAATAAAGAAAAATATAAAAAGTTAGGAACTTTTTTCCTTCTGGGAGCAGTTGAAAAGGTATGAGAGGGAAAATGGAAAAAAAGGATGTGGTAAACAATTCTTAAGACAGGGCCAAGGCAGAGTAACTGATAACAGTCCTAAAGGGTGGTAGGTTTGAAAAAGATCATTTAACTAGGGATGACGCGGTCAAACCGTCATAAACTACTGCGAGACCATTTCAGGCTGGACATAAGGAAGAATTTCTTTACTGTCCGAGCCCCCGAGGTCTGGAACAGCCTGCCATCAGAGGTGGTTCAAGCACCTACACTGAACACCTTCAAGAGAAATTTGGATGCTCATCTTGCTGGGATCCTATGACGCCAGCTGACGTTCTGCCCTTTGGGTGGGGGGCTGGACTCGATGATCTTCTGAGGTCCCTTCCAGCCCAAACGTCTATGAAATCTATGAAACCTGGTTGACATGGGAATTAGACACTTGTTCTTCTTTAATGGCTCTTTGGTTTAGCTCCGAATAGTATTTCCAAGTCATTGCACTATTTAAAGGTTGCCATGTGCTCTCTCCTAGGGTGTATTTCTTGCTTTTTCATAGTCTAGGTAGCTTTACCTAGGGGTGATAACCTATTCACATTGAAGTCCATGGGACTTTTAAAATTGGTTTTCAAGATATGTAGAGTAGGTTTTGAAGGCTTAAATGCTGCTAAAGGTTCAAATGTTCATCATTTTCCTCTTAGTGGTAGGATGTAACCCTAGCAGTTTCCATTTAAGGACAAAGCTTATTTTATTACAAAACATAAATATGACTAGGTAGAAAATATTTTTTTCCTTCCTACATGGCATAGGATTGGGACCAAGAAAGTGTAAGTATTTTGTTTCTGTGTTGTTCTCACACTGAGCTGTACAAGCTACCTTTTTGGAAAGTCCAGGAATGTGATAAAGGAGGGAATATTCATAAGGAACCCAGAATGTTACCCGTTGGTGTAACTTAGGCCTTGGAGGGCCACCTAAATAGCAGCATCTGCAGCATGTCTGCAGTTGAATGGGGGAGAGCAATATCCTGACAAGAATCTATATAGTGCTTAGGGCTTTAGCCTCATTCTGGCGTCCTTCATAGGTTGGAGCCAAGCATTCTATGAAGACAGTCTGTGCCTGTTTTTCTTAATCTCTGCTTTGCTGAAATTGCCCCCTGGCTGGATTTGGTGTTACAAAGCCCCTTGGTGATGCTTCAGTTCCTCTTTCTGGTGTATGGGGGACAGAGCTGGAACAAGGGTCTCATTCAAGACCTTTTTTAAAACCATCACGTTCAAATTAGAGCCTAATATAACTTCTATGCCTATTCAAGTCTTAGCTTTTCTATTGAGACTGCCTGTTTGTGGTCATGGCATTTTTCACTGTGCAGGTCTTTGTCAACTAGAAGCTGGAAACTTGTCCCATAAGAAACAAGCTATGTAAGCTATTACTACTCTCTGATCCATCCACACTATCCATTCCCCAGGAGTCAGGCAATTTCAGTTGATAACTTATATCTATTATCATAAATTTCACAGATATATTATTTGTATTGAATGGTGGGACCTTCTGCTTTAAGTAGAGATATTGCCGCTTTTCTAGTGCTGCTTGTCAATGCTAGGTATACAGGGCTTTCACTTCAAGGCACTCTTTCTAAATTTGCTCTCTGCCCTCCAGTTTTGATAGGTTTGGCAATAGTCTTGGACTTCACACCCAAAGCTGACATTTTCAATTTTTTAGAGCTAAGTCATGGCAGCATTTGTTTTTGCCCCAAGTCTCAAAATCTCAAAACTGAATGCAAGATCAAGTCTGATAAATTATTTGCAATGTATCATTCCAAACATAGAGGTCAAACATCACCAAGTGGGATTATTTGTTTTGAAATCTCTGGCAGTTTTATATGTCACAGAAAAATTAAATTTCATTCTGCTGGAGTTGTCTTAGGCAATTTCATTTAGTTTCAGGTCTGTGTGTACTAGTGAAAGGAACTATGTATCTGTAATGAATTGGTCTGTACAGATACATGTATACATTTTGATGATTGGTTGTTGCCATGCCTTTGCCATGCTCATTCTGAGCAATCCTGTATTTAATTTAATTACGTGCTTTGAAAGGTTTTGGTTGATGTCAGTGGCTGTGAAGGCGCAAGAAAGCTAATGCTAAATGATACTGGGGATATGGTTCAAGTAGCAGTTGTAGTCTGGTGTACTGGCTATAAATTACCAGGAAAATGTAGAGTGAGAGACTGCTGGGGGAGGCACAGCACATAACTTGCAGCTAAGGAAGGTAGTGGTATATTGTCCCAATTCTGGGTTGCACCAGGGGCAACCCAGAATGTTACGTTTTGATGTAACTTGGGCTTTGGAGGGTCACCTAAATAGCAGCATCATGTCTGCACATAAATGGGGGAAAGCAATATCCTGATAAGGGCTTTGGCCTTATCCTGACATCCTTCATAGGCTGGAGCCAAGAGTTCTCAGAAGATAGTCTGTGCTGTTTTTCTTAGTCTCTGCTTTGGGGAAATCGCCCCCTGGCTGGATATGGTGTTACAGAGCCCCTCCGTGATGCTACACCAGTTCCTCTTTTTGGTGTATGGGGGACAGAGCTGGAACGAGGGTCTCATTCAAATCCTTTTTTTTAACATGGAAGTTCTTTGCCCATCAGAATTCTGGGATTTGCAAATTCTTCTGCACCTTTAGCTTTCAGAATAATTAAATGCTTTAGATATAGACAAACCAATGCAACCATTTGGATAAAGCTTTCAATGTCACTAGTGTGGGTTCAGTTTCTAGAGAGGGCAAAAAATACGAAATTCTGATACATAAAAAAACCCAAAATCTAAAATTTGAATTTTTCAAAGTGAGTAGTGCTTCTCCTTTTAGTCTGTCATCATGCCCCTAAAAGAACATGTAATATTTTACTTTTTTCTATAGACCTCAAAGGTTGCTCATAATGAATGGATTTTTTTTTAGTATGTTTTTCAAATCATCTAAAACAATGCAATATCTTATTGCATTAGCAGTGTTGTTATTAAATATCTAGGAAAAGCTTAATTCTGTCAGTTTTATTCTAGTATAATAACTTGCTTAACAAGGGTTGTATTTGCATTTGTATATTTGCTGCTGGAGAAGCTGGCTGTTCATTGAGGGCCAGATTCTGCCTTGCTTTACCATAACATGCAGCCCAAGAAGATGGTGTAAGGAGCCTGCCCTATGTTGCAGAACTGGTTTATAAACTCAACAGAATTGTCTGCTCTGCTCCCTAGTTCCCTACCAAAAGTGGCAGTGGTTTAGCCTCTCTCCCAAGTGCTGGCTAGTGGAGCTGGGAAGGGAGCTGCACCCCCAAAGGAATGCAATGTAACTGCACTAAGACTACCTGTCCTGGAGCCTCTGTGTGCAGACCTGCCATGCCAGAATTTATGGAAATTATTCTGGGAGATGATATGGGTTGCTTGTAGTACAGGCAAGAACAGAAACTAAGTCTAGCAAAATCACAACTCTCAATAATCCCACAAAGGATATTTTTTGCCTGATGGTAAGATTGAAGCCTTGTCCCAATATAATCAGTGAGTTACCTGCACTGGTGATATGTGAAAGGTGTGCTCTGTTTTGTTGGCCTGATAGGTCTGACAACCACAGCTCTTTTGTTCCTGCTTCTTCCAAAACAGCTGGACTTCTTCTCCAGCTCTTCTCTGTTTATCTATTAATGCTACCAAATAGGTAACGTGATCTAAAGCCCTTTGTGGTTGTGATGAACAGGCTTCCTCATTGTACCTCACCATGATTCGCTATCCTCAAGTTGCTAAGACGTTGTGCCACTCATTTTTGTCTACCATGGGCAATCTGGTACCCTATATAGCAGGAGTGGGCAAAATACGGCCCGTGGGTTGGATCTGGCCTACGAGGCCATTCTATCCAGCCTACAGGGCCCCTAAAAAATTTAGAAAATTAATATTTATCTGCCTGAGGGCAGTAGGACCCAGGGGAAGCCTGGCGGGCTCCATAACAGCAGGGCCTACCCAGGTGGAACATCAGGTAAGGGGAGAGGTGGGAAAGGACAGGGGAGGACCCCAGGCAGGGAAGAAGCCTGGGGAAAAGTGGCCCAGGGAAAAGCTGAGCACGGGGTAGGGGGGAAAGCGGCCACTCCCCTGCCCTGTGGCCAACACCCCATACTGCAGGTGCTCACAGCCCAGATGGGGATGCCTGTGCCTGTGCCTGTTCCAGACAGCCCCTCATGAGCTGTGAGCGCCTGCAGCAGGGAGCACCAGCCATGTAGTGGGTGAGGGGCCACTTTTCCCCACACTCAGCACCAGTTTCTTCACTGCTGGCGAGCAGGGGGTTGGGGCTGTGTGCTGCCCCCCACCTGTACTGTGGGGCTGGGGGGCACTGGGAGTGAGCAGGTGCAGGAGCCAGTGGGAGCACGGTGCCTGCACCAGTGTCCTGGGGCCAGTGCAGGTGGGGCCCAAAGCAGGGCGGCAGGAGTACAGGGGTCCTGGGTGGCAGCGGCTCTGTGGAGCCAGGCCAGCTCCCCACTCTCTCTGCTGGTCCAGCCCAGCCCAGCTCCACAGACCCCTGCCAGCCTGTGCCCTGCTTTGGGCCCCACCAGTGCTGGTCCTGGGACATTGGTCCCAAGATGGTGACCAGGGGGCAGGGCACCTGTCAAGGGGCAGGGCTACACATGTGGCCCTCGACAGCCTGCCAGAACTGGATAAGCGGCCCTCCGCCTGAAATAATTGCCTGCCCCGGCTATATAGGGTATATAGGCAGGTTAATATTATAGTAACATTTCTTTCTTTTCATTTTCACCAGACTTTTCCTCTAGTCTCATTTATTTTTCTTCTCTTCCTTGCATGTCAGTTTTTCTTCCACATTCTTGCCCAAGCTAAAAGAATCCAAATATTTAAGTCTTACTCTCAAAGCCATGATGTTTGAATGGATTTGAAATTAAGCAAAACAAGTTATTCCTTTCCTAGTTATAATAAACTGTTTTTCTGTTTCTGATAAGGAAACCAATTAAAAGCCTTGAAGCCTATTTTAATAACAATGTTAAATGGGGCACATCACAAATTAAAGGTCCACCATGCAAAGAAAATGTGATTTATTGTGGTTTATTAACATGAAATCAGGATTCTCTGAAGAGCATGGCACTAACTTATTTTCCCTTCTTTGAGACAAATTCCTGCAGTCTTTTTTTTCACTATAGTTAGCCTCTCTGAAAGCAAGGGAGCAGTTTCCCAGCTGTTGCATGGACTGCAGGAAATGGGGAATTTGCCTGAGCAAGCAGTAGAATACAGTGACTTTACAATGAACAGTGCATTCATCAGTTCAGTCCCATTTCCTGTCTGTGAATTGTGTGTGGTCAGATGATTTCCGTAGTCTTATTTGTTGTTCAGAATTTAACAAAGGTTTTATAACAATATATTTCAGCCTATAAATGTCTCATGAACTTTAATGACTTATACCTTTGAGTATTCAATGTTTACAGCTTGAGATGTTTTAAATTGGACACGTGGAATATTTTTTTTCTCCTAACTGCATGAGAATATCAGGTTTCTGAAATGCATATGTTTAAATTTGCAAAGCTGCTTTTGGTGAAATTTCAGCAAAATTTAATTTCGAAGTCACTATTTTGACAAACATTCTGGCCAGTACATTTGTTTGTTACAGCTTTGGGATAAAGTCAACACAAAAGGATTCTGAACTTAGTCAAAACAGATGTATATACAAGTTGAAATAGTTATGTGCATACTTACTTATTCAGTTTATTTCCTGTGAGAAGTGGAGGGTTTGGCCCATAGTTACTTAGTTGAGAGCAAAATGGGAAAACATGTATTCTAGTGAAAAAGCATATTCACAAGTTTAATGATTGGGCTGTTACAACAGCGTTCAGTTAAAAGCTAGAGGTTTCTTGACACTATCTTCTAAGTAGTGATACACTTTCCACTAATGTCTAAATCCTACGTGCATATTAAGTACCTATTCTGCTGACATTAGAGACAATTTAGTAAAATTTATATTTTGATTTGCATGGAAGTAAATCAGCAGGAGCCTGGATGAGTGCAAGTGCTGTAAACTTTTCTAGCTGAAGGAACTGAATTATTGAGATGCAAAACTAGTTACCTGCTTCATTAAGAAATATGAGTGCAGACACTTTTTATGAAAAAATTATAGGAAGCAATTGGCTAGAGAGTGATTGCAAGAGTTACTCTGAGTACTAATTGGCTTGTTCAGGAGATGCACAAAACCTGATTTACCAATCATTTGCAGTTTTAGTAAATGATGCAATATTATGGCGATTAAAACATGATTCATTTTTCTACAGTGGATCTGTGTTAACTTAAAATGATCTGAGTTCTGTTTAGATCAAAGAAAAATATACATCATATATTTCAAAATGTTATCTCTTAATTCTTATTTTTCTGTAACTTGGAATACATTTTTGTAGCTCTTGGAATGTATATCATACTATACAGCATAGACTGCAAATTCTCATCCCCAAACTGCTGATCTTAGGCATATTTATATAAAGCAGACCTTCCTCCTATCTTTTTTTTCTTTCTAGAGGTCATAATTCTGCTGAATGTGATATCACAACTATTTCTGCAGTAAGAAATGGTAATATCTTTTGAAACTGTTATTTCCTCTTTTAAACCAAAGAAAGCTCAGGTCTCACAGTGATGCGTATATTTGAGAAAGATGGAGTAACAGGGAGAGGGCTTGAATAGGTTGAACACTGAGGTATTGCAGTATGTAACAAGGATACAGTTAATCAAAGGAGAATAAATAAACTGAGAAGCATAAGAATTTCTCAATGGTGAGATCTGTTAGCCTGTAGAATAATCATCCAAGGAAAGGTAAAATTCCCATCTGTAAAGTTCTTTAAAGCTAGTCTGGACAAAGCAATGGGGAACAATATCTAGAGAATGCACTGACACTGGCAAGGAGTGGGAGGTCAGGTCAGTTCATTCTCTAATTTCAGTGGTTGTCAAATAGGGGTGCTGTAAAAAATCCTCATGATCTGGAGGACCCTGTCTTGTAAAGAAACCTTGGCATCAGACTTGCATTGAGAAGGACAAGTCTGTTTGTTGAGAAAAGAGTGAGCCGAAAAACTCAAGATCAAGGAGTCTGATGGGGGTGAGGAGGGGGGATGGAAATGACAAAGCATGCCATGTGATCAGTTCTTGGGAACACATTGATTAGTGGGCTGTTATTGATTTTTGTTGTTGCTGGTTTATTTATTGTGAGTGGGGAAAAATTGGCTTTTCTAGAATTTGGATTTACTTTTATATAAATTTTTTTTATTTTTTAATATCCTTTTCTAGCCTGGTTGGGTGAGGAAAATGAGGAGCTTTTACATTCACTTTTAAGAAGCTAGAAAATAGCATCCAGGATTTGATGCAAACAGAAAAAGCATTTCACACAGCCTGTAAAAATTATGATGAAAAATGAGCTGAGGCAGAGACAGCTTGACTCTTTATAATAAACATTTACGCATAGTGCTGAGAATTCTTCAGGGCTGTGTGTTTTTATTTATTTGGGGATTAAAAAACTCTGTGAAGTTCAACAAAGTAAATTCCTCAGATATAATGCTAACAACATTTTTATTTTCTTTTTAATGCAAAATAGAAGTTAAAAGTGTGGGCTGGGCAGTCGCTCATGTACAGAATGTATGAATCACTCTGAATCTGTGCTTCTATGCTCACAACATTGTTTTCCAGGCTACTCATTAACACTTGCCAATGTCGCATTGCATGGATGAACCACATAGTGATTTAGCTCTGGGACAAACTGAACAGTTATTGTATTTACAAAACAGAGCCAATTAATTTTAGTAATTAAGACTTCTTATGCAAAAAATAGATAAATCAAGATTTATCAGCATCTAGAGTTTTTCTTACCTATTCACATAAATCTGCCTGGATTTTCAACTAGAGTATTACTGTGTATTGCTCTGCTGACTTGTTTCATCTTTGTTTTTCTCCCACTTGTATCTTCTAGCCTTTTTCTACACTGTTCTCATCCTGTATGTCAAGCTTAGGTGCCCTCTTCCATCATGTCCTTCTAAGAAACCCATTGTTCAGTTATGTTCTTGTCTCAAGAAACCCATTGTTTAGTTATGTTCCTGTCTCTAGTATCTCTAGTACTCTGTCTACCATACAAGGAATGATAAATAATTCAGAATATATGTCTAATAAATTATATATGGTATCAAATGGAGTTGCAGTTGAATTTTTGTCACAGCTGGTTGCAGACCGTGAAAACTAAGGGTTTCTTTTTTTTTTCATTTTTTAGAAGAAAAATGTTTGCCAGTTTTGAAATGTTCATTATGTAATCTCCCTATGGTTGGAAAGTACCTCAAGGATCATGTACATATTCAGACTTAATGTTCCCAAGCCATTTGAGAAAGATGCCTATCTGACCTGTTCTTGAAAACCTCCAACAAAAGACCTTACAGAATTTTTCTAAGCACCTTCCTCCATCATTGCACTGTTTTTAACATTAGGAAGATTTTCCTGAGATTTGATGTAAATTTAAATGAATGGCAGAACCTCCTTTGCCCCCTAGAATATGGAACTAAGTCCCCATTACTCAGCTACTGTGTCATCTATGGTCTTATTTTGAAAAGGACTCACTGTCCATAATGATAAGATTTCAGAAGTCCTCTGTTTCGGTCTTGGCATACTAAATAAGTGCCTGGGACCTTTAGCACATAGCATTTTGAGCTTTTTTGAGAACCTACACATATGGATCACTTTGACCTGGTCTTTGTTATGCCCTTTGGAAAATTCATCCTTCATTTAGGTACCTAATCGGAACTGACTTCTCTTGAAATACCTGGCTTCTGAGCTGCTGAGCACCTGAAAATCTACTGTTGAGCTCCTTCTGGCACTAGTAAAAGATTACCTTAATATTGTCATAATGGACTTCTATGAACAGTAGTGACTATGTGGAAATTGTACATCGGACTCCGTGTTTTTGATTTTTTGAAGATTTTTTTTTAGGGGGAATTTCCAGTATTTCTGTTTATCTCAAAATCTCCTGTCATATTTTTGTATATGTTTCACTTCACTGTACTGTGTTGCCCCTATTGCTTTGACGTTGATTGGGACAATATCATATGTAACATGTACTGCAAAGGGAAGTGCTGTGTGGATCGTTTGCAGTTGTCTCTAGGTCACAAAGTATTTAGCTGAATATTAAAATACTTCTGTCCACTGATGAGCTTAGCCTTACTCTGTTGGATTATATCTTGAGCCTAAACTAAAACCATTAGCTTTATTGAATATAAAGTTCTTTAAGATTGGACTGTATTTAAGCAGCTTATTTTTATCTGTTCTATTTGCAAATGTTTAGTTAGTAGAGTCAGTTTTGCTGCTTGGTAATATGTAGCATATACATTTCAGGCACAATTGTGATCATGATGATGGTACTCATTTACATTGCACTGTTTAAAGTGTTTTGCAAATATTAGCTAGTCCTTACAAGAG
The DNA here is from genome assembly GCF_001723895.1 of Crocodylus porosus. Lineage (NCBI taxonomy): Eukaryota > Metazoa > Chordata > Crocodylia > Crocodylidae > Crocodylus > Crocodylus porosus. The sequence continues at coordinate 148,481,573 of NW_017728906.1, read as the reverse complement.
TCCTGCAGTATGAGCAAGTATTATTATCCACATTTTTTTCCATTAAATGGAGGAGCTGTGAATTTTAAGTGATATGCCCAGGGCTATAGAAGGAACTAGGCTTAGCATGGAGAGTTGTGGTTTAGTCTTGTCCTTTGACCAGTAGACTATGAGTCTTTTTTACATTTTTGAAGTCCATGTCCAATTTATTAAAATATTCACAATGATTGTAGAATATATTTATGAGCAACATAGCTTAAAAGAATTGTGTGTCAAACCTGAGGACAGATTTTGGTTTCTGCAAACTCTCTGTATTTCTACATAACTGTCATTTGTTTTGTGTGTACTATAGACTTGGAGCTCGAAAAAGCAAATAATAGTTAAAAAAAAGATTGTAGAAAAGAGATTTCCTGACAATTTTACATCCTTGGACACCCATCACGCTAAATTCCTTTCTATTAAACCTATAGCAACAATAATTTCTGAATTGCTTTTTACTTCAGTCATTCTTACCTCTGTAAAGGCTCTCTTTTGCTGCCCTTTCACAATGATATTGCAGTGTTTGTCCTTTAAATGATTATATCCACTGTCTGATGGTTTTTTTGAAAGTCTGTAATTTTATTATGTTTTAAGCTGTCTCTGCAGTATCCCACTCTTATTGGGGTAGTCTGTCTTATTGTAGTAATGCCTTGTGTACAATTCTACAGCATCTAGTATAGAGCTGAATCACAGTGAATATAGAAGTGCAAGGAGCATAAATGGCTACATGAAGTGAAGCCTATGCACAGAGCCTGTATATTCAGAGAATGTTGGTTTGATATGTAAGGTGTGGAGGAGGGGGCAGTACAGCTGCTCTCTGCACGTCTCCTATTCAAGGGAATGAAGAACTCCATATAAATGAGCTGCTTACATGCTAACCACTAATATCATTGGGAATGTCTCTGACCTTTCCCTCAGTTATTTTGGGAAAAGAAATGTCAGTGGTAGGCATATACAACCCTGGTGCAACTCCAGTGAGAGGAAGCAATCCCTATGCAATGCTAGTGATAAGAAAGAACTTTAAGGATGGATTCCCGTAGTTTTTAGTAAGAAATTATGTCATTGGATAAGTACAGACAGTCAAAAAGCCTAAGGCTGAATTGATTCAGTCTGTGCAGGTTAGTCTAAGTGGCACAGATGAAACTGAAACAGAAGTGAACAGACATTTACCTTTGATTCAGGAAATGCAGCCACATGCCTGTAGTGGCTCAGGCTGGAAGCCAGAGGGTGCGAGAACACAGCTGTCTGGTATTAATCCAGTATGAGTTGTGTATTTGCTTCCTCTTCCTGCTGCCCCTGAGGTCTCTAGGTATTGCAGTCCACAAACATAGCTGCAGGACTCTGCAGGGTTGCTCATCACTTCCTTTTCCTGCTTCCAGGTGCCTCTTGGATTTGTAATCCACAGTTGTAGCCAGTAGTAAGTTTGGGGAAAAGGGTGTTTAACCCCCCTCCCTGGCCCCAGACCCTAGCTAGGGTTTGCCCCCCTGCAGACTGGGCTGCATCCCCAACTGGGTTCCTCCCCGGTCAGTCAGTCCTCACTGCTCCAGCTAGTGAGCAGAGGGTGGGTCCTGGCCTGCTCTCTGGAGCAGACAGCACAGCCCAGGGCTGCAGAGCATATTGGTATGCCGGGGGACTCTGATTTAATTTGAACCAGGAAGGGGTCTGGGACAGAAGTTTCATAAACTGTTTGACCCAAATCATTTAGGTCTGATACTACATTCAGCCAGCTTATTTAGTACATTTTCAGCTATTTTAAAACTGGTTCGTGTGCACTGAACATCTATTCTCTTATAGGTTTAAACAGTTTTTGATGAGTTAAACCAGTTTATGTGTAACTTCTGTCCCTAGCCAATATTGTGTTTAGTCTTCAGCTATTCTTCTGATTATCACAGTGGGGTAGTTGGCTTCTAAAAGATTCCCTCCCCCAAGATGTCCCTTTTGGGCCATCATTCAATATACTGCTAAATAAAAATTAAGAACATTTCTGAGTGCCTGCGTCAGAAATTTTAATTATATCATGATACAAAAGTGCATAGCCTTCAGTGTCTTTAATAATGCTAGTTAATTCCCCACAACTGCTATTGGAATTATGCTCCAGTCAACTGGAATATTTTATTCATAATCATGTGGTGTTCAGTGCCTTTAATTAACAATTGTATTCCAATTTGTCAAGCTCCATAAAAGAGAAGTGATAGTATAAACTGCAGTTTGATTTGTCTGAGGGTCAGAGAATATTTTTTATTATAAACCCCAGTTTTCAGGGGATTATTGGCTATTTCTGGGATTAAAATTCACTGTGCTACTATGGTATTTTAATCATATTTTTTTTAAAAATGGAAGCCAATATGCATTTGCATTAGTTTGTGACAAACGTACTTTTTTGAATACAGTATATATCACTTGGGGATGCGGGGTCCCTCATAGTTCCTCATAAATAGCTGACAATAGAAATATTTTCATTCTCTTTTTCATTTAGGGTTTAATTCTGTGGGATAGAGGGACCTGAGAATGTTTAACAGATTTCAGGATCAGGCCTTTACCTGTTTCTCATATACAAACACTTTGTTTTTTCTCTTTTTCTTTTTTTATTTCTCCTCCTAAAACCCATTCTGAATGTTCACAGTGATATGAGTGACTGCAGGACATGATCATCACATTAATTTCTGAGTACTTTGACATTAAACCATAATCAAGCACCTAAAGGAAGATAATTAAAAAACAAACAAAGAAAACCAATCAATGGTACTACCAATCAGTTGCTCATCCCCCTGCTATCAGAGTAAAGTTGCTGTAATTGCATCAATTTTCCTCTCCCCTGAAGGTGAGCCAGCATTACAGTTACGTCTGGGTAGTAGGAAATTGGTTTTGTACACTCTCAGCTATAGAATGGCTTCAGACACTTTAGACTAATGCACTTGTCTTGATAATGTGTGTAAATGCAACATATATATATATATGAAAGAGAGAGAGAGCAATAATGGCATATGTATGTATTTTATAATGTCTTGTACAGGCCACTGTGGTTTCCTATCCTGCTTGTTGCACCTGCCTGCCACAATAAATGTTGGTGGTTGTTGTGGAGAGTAGGTTTGTCACCAAGGCTCAGCAATGTGCTGCATTCATTTTCTATATTGATCACTATTGCATTTAGAAATCCCACTACAGCAGTATTGTTTTGAAAAACAGGGAAGTTGTGTTTTGTTCTGTTTGCACTGTGATAGCTCTAGTCATGGACCAGATTCCATTTTCATCATAAATCTAGAACAAAAAAATGGTCCCCACACTCCAAAGAGTTTAAATCAGAACTATCTGCAATTTTCTCATTAATAGCTTGTCCTTAAAGTATCCTTGCATTGTAGCCCAATCTTATGGAAGCTGTCTGATATCATAGTCATTAAATTTTGTGGCACCAAATATGGTTGTAAGGGAAGGCACATAGGATTGGTCTGTTTTCCTGCTGAAAAAATATAGAATTACCTGAATAGCTAGTTGAAACCACCTTCAAACCAGTGACTTTGAACAATCAGTTGTTTTTTGTATGCCAGTAGATTAACAAAATGTGCATAAACACATTTTGTTGAAAAACAATTAAACCTTCTTGGATACTCAGCTGACTAATTTTAGGTGAATAATTCTGATGGAAGAGTAGTAGTTCAGACATCATAGTTAATAAGGGAATATAAAAGTTTGTGAAATTGGTGTAGGACATTGTAATTTTATACACACTTGAAAGCCTTTTGCTGAGCCATAGAAAAAGTAACTTGGGAGGAGGGGAGCAGGTTACATCTACCACTGCCTCATTTGTGCTTCAAATGCATCTTGAGGGAACTACTTCTGGAGAATAGCGAGATATCAACACATTTTTAGTGCTGGGGCTTTTTTTGCTGAGACTCCCAAAAATGATGCCTTAATGTCAACTGTGTGGCATGTGTGGAGCAGGTACATGATGCTACACTGTCCTGTTCCCCAGTGGGATCCTTTAACAATTCAGACGTGCCAAATGGGTCTCATCCAACATTCAAAATAAACATTTATTCCCATGTTGACTTCTACTGTAAATATAGAATGTCATTGTGATTGTGATCAGGATATGGATGATGTTGCATGCAAGAGAGCTGATCACGCCATCACTCAGTAGTAAAGCTTGTCATTGTAGTAGACCTGCAGAGAACAGGTGCACTGTCAGTGTAAGGCTACATTTTAGACTTAAACAATTTTTATGTTAAAACCTGCACCTTAAACATAAACTCACTTGCTGTTGTTATTACAAATCTGTCCTCATGTACTGTGGTGATGGATTGGGCTGTTTGTGGTGGATCTTAGGGGGGAATTGTGTAGGTTTGAAATGAGGTATGTAGTGTTTTGTTTCTAGGGCATGTGTAGACAAAGCGGGGACCATAAATGGAAGTGGTGGGTTTTAAAAAACACAGCTTCAATTTAGGGCTGATTAAACCCTATGTGTTGTGTGCACACCTGACTTACCTGCCTCTCCAGTGGGGAGGGGAGAGCGAGCTGCCAGGGAGTGACGCGGTCCCTGGGCTGGGGGGGGGAGGGGCCTGGGCTTCCCTCCGCAGCAGCAACAGGCCCCCCACAGGCGGCACCCACCTGCAGACATCTGCCTTGGGTGGTCCTGGGGGGCACCACAGCCGTGGAGGGAAGCACCGGACCCCATGCAGCTCAGACAGGCAGGCAGGCTCCAGGGGGGGAAAAAAAAAGATCAGGCTTGCCGCTTTTCTTCGACAGAGCCTGCTTTCCCAGGCTGCTACCAGCAGGGCTTCTTGCAGAGCCGCAGAGCTGCACGGAGCCCAGTGCTTCACTCTGCAGCTGTAGGGGCAGCAAACTAAAACTCCTCGAATGAGTTTTATTTTGCTGCGCCCCAAGTCATTTAAGGTGCATTACACTGCCGAATTTCCTACAGCGGCTGGAATTAATGTGCAATACACTGCCGAGGCATGCAAACACTGACGCCATTAAAACATTTAGCCCTCTTTAAAGTGTTGTGCAGAAACGCCCCTCATTTAATCTACACAAGACCTAGGTGACCAGTTCCAAGCCTGCCCAAGCTGGTTTATAAAATGTCATTGCCTTTTGAGGGCAATTTAGGTGATCTTTTAGTGGTCTCAGTCAAGCTTGTGTTGGAAGTGAACCCTACCCTATAAAACACTAACATAGTTGATGCTAACTGTCAATTTTTTTGGTAGAAATACCAAAATATGGTGATGGATAATAATGGCTACACTTAAATAGCCAATGACTGACAAAGTACCTGAGATTTGCCATAGTTTTCCTTCTTTGTATTTGAGAGGAAATAAAATGGTGAGGAAAGGACTAGTAAATGCTGATTCCTGCCTACACTACATTCATTCCCCTTTTCACACCTCCCTCTCCCCCCAAATCTCTGAATTTTATTGTAGTGTTCCTCAGGTTAGGAAAGATGTGTGTTGTCAGGAAAGTGTTGGATAACCTGAACTGATCTGATGCTACCTTGTAGCAGCTTATACTGGGCCAAAAAACAGTAGTTTTTTCCCCCAAAAAACAGCAGTCTAGTTTTAGTATTTTCATTTTAGTACTTACCTCTGATGACCAGTAAATGTACCTTCTGTCCTTAATTTTATGAAAAAATGTTTAAAAAATGAAAGTTGTCCACTCTAACGGTGAATGAGGCAAAGGAAGAGGACATGAAAAAATGCAATGTCTTCACTTAAAATATTCAACACTTTTGCTAACTAACAGTCTAAGTCAATATGGCATACTAGCAATGAGAAAATCTCTCATAGTCGTCTGTGTTTGTCAGGTACGTAAATATCTCAAACTATTTTGTTTAAATTATCCCCACAAGAATAATTTATACAGGGAATTTTATAACTAGTTTCTGCATAAAATATAGTCATGGTACTAAAAACATTTTCTTGCTTGCATGCTAATCTGAAGTTTCCATCGCTGAATAACTTTAGCAGCTTTAGCCTTGGTTTTTCATGGTGTTTTCCTTTGGAAAGGAAAATGAATGTGTCATCTTTTTTTAATCACAAATTCAGTCTCTTATTTCTTTGTTATAATTCCTTTGATGTGAACAAAACTCCAAATCCTTTTTTTATGAAATTTAAGTAGTGGGTATATTTTAGACCTCAGATGTATTAACAATGAATTCTCTGCAACTGAATGGTTCAGTTTTAAAGGAACTATACAGCTCTGTCTGAAAAGATTCCGTTTCTGTGTTTTCCTGCCTTGGTTTTGATTATCTCTGAGATGCAGTTCCTAATTTCCAAATAAAATAATGCATTTGCTGTTCCAAACTCTGTGAATAGGATAATGTGTGGCTTTCATTCAGGACCTATTTTTATTACCTCAGAGAAAGGCAAAATCCCCTGAAACAAATGTATAATGAAGCTGGACAATTATGTACAGCCATAGAACCTGTGGTCTGCTGCACCAAACTGTTGCCAAATTCAGGGCCTTTGACTTTGAATTCAAGTATATCTTGCTGAGGAGTACATGAGATTTTGCTAATAAATGTAATATGTTACTGATGCTTTTCCTGTCTTACAATATAAGGGCAACAACAGGTCTCTAAGCACTTATCCCCCCGTGTTAACTATCATTATACCTGCTTCTACTGAAGTGTTGAAATGCAGCACAGAGAATTTACTAGTGTGAGTTAATCCAGATCTCCTAGCTCTTAGTTACAAGCACATTACACTAGACTGCGGCTGACCCTTTGTTTGAGATTTCTTCAGCTGCTTCTTGAAACTGATCATACCAAACACTGATCAGCAGTGAGTGAAAAATAAACCGAGGGGCACGATTAGAGTCAAGGGAGATGGAACCAGAGATGATGAACAGACTCATGTAATGGAACAACACAGGTAACTGATGGTGCTGAGCAGACATTCATTGACATCTGCTGAGGATTTATGTATGCTATCCACAGTAAATGTGGGTCTAAACAGTGATTATCATGAGCAGGGATGGGTTGCTAAAAGAAACTGGTCAGAAAACACTAGGTCCCTACGTTATCCCCCAATCTGCAAAGGGTGAATTCTAGGCACCTTGGGGTCAGGTTAAAAGTATAGGATAGGTGGAATCTCTTGAAAGTATATCGGGCACTTGAATGTTCTGAGCTGATTCCAAAAATGTTTTGGCAGTCCATACCCTTCCCAGTTGACCAGAGCATCCACACTGCATTCGATAAGAAACTCCCCATGTCTGTCGGCCATAACAGTTGAGAATATGATTTGCTGGAAGGTTGGGTTGGCAAAGTTTTTCATTAGCAGCACACAAAACTTGGAAAGGATTTTCATCAGTTTTGGGAAGTCCACTTGGACAGTTACAGAGTTAATTTTGTTGAATGACCTACAATGGCTCTAAATGTTGATGAACCACACAGGATAATTTCAATCCAGATTTTGTGTTGATAATTAGACTTTATTTCTGACAGTGATAGTGGAAACCTGTGGATAGTGTTAATCAGTTTAGGTTGTAGGCTTATTTTGTAACCTTGGGGTATTTCTATTAGTTTTGTGTGGACAGTGTGAAGGCCCCCACTAAACTATAAAGCTTTAAGAAGCTGGCATGTGAGAAATGTTTGGCAAAGCAGCCTGAAATTTCAGATTAAATCATAATTGGCATTAAATGACCTCTGATTTGTAGGCACATTCTCAGAATCAGCAAAGAGGAGTGAAATTCAGTTGTCTTCATGGTAACTGATGGAATAAGCGACTGTTTGACATGGTTCAGCTTGACTGTCCATCTTCTGACAACAGACAGATGAAATGTTGATTCCCTGTCAATAGTTTGAACAATTCTTACTGGAAATGAGAGGCCAGTTTGGATCTACAGTCTGCAATAACTCTGGATGGTAAATCTTAAAGCTTGAAAATGTGACCTAAAAGCACATGTGCTGCTTCCTTGGCAGTGGAGATTTTTAGACATGGGATGGAATGTAACATTTTTATGAACTGATCAACTTCCTGAAAATTGTTATCCTGAAATCAGTGGAAATGGGTGATCACTGATGAGATGGGATCAGCAGTGGCATATGATGGCTATGCCAAAGGGTTTTGTACCACAGTTCTTCAACTGAGACAAAATGTATGACTGCATCTTTGGTCACCGAAGTTCCGGAAGGCAAACCTGAACATATTTTAAAATGATCAAAGTTATCACCTAATGGTGAAACATGACATAACTTTAGCACATCAAGTCATGCTTGACCATATGGAGCACTGATCTGATACTTGAAACACAAAAATCCATTTTTGATTTGGAGTTTGGTTTAGGACTCAAATTATAATCGCCAGATAAGATTTTGGTAGTGTATGAATTTTGTCGTAGGCTGAATGTGATGTCACTCGTTGAATTGCTGTTGAAGATAATATTGATGAAGCAACAGGATTGCAAAATTGTGGAGAGTTCTTGAATGTTGATCCAAGATCAATGTAATTCACTGAGACAGAATAAAACGTTAGGTTTACCGTATTTAGTATGTCATAGTAAAGTTGCAACTGAAGAACAAGGATTACTGGAATTGTCAATTTGTAGCTTTGTGGAACATAGAAATGCAAATGTCTGTGATCTGTGGATACGAAGAATGGATATTGTACACCCTTGACCTGGTGACATTGTTTGAAGACATCTCTATGACCAAGAATTCTTTGTTACTTGTCTTGTCATTCTTCTTCCATGGTGTGACCTTACAAGAGTGGAAAGTGCATAGATAACATTCATTTTGGGGCCCATAATTATTGTAGGAATAGTTCTGATGGCAGAAGTAGATATGTGTGTCTTGATAGTGAAGGGTCTTGTAGGTTTGTGGGTGCTTTAGCACAAGAGCTGATGTGAACTTCATCTTTATGGCTAGGGACAGAAATTACACATAAATCAGTATAAGTGATCAGAAACCAGTTCAGATCTGTAACAGAAGAGGAGTTCAGTGTACCTAAGCCACTTTGAAAGTGGCTGAAACCAGTTTAAGATTAAACCTGGATGGATGTAGTATAAGCGTTAACTGATTTTAGGGTAAACCGGTCTATCCAACTTCTGTCCCGGATCCCATAGTGAATCAAGTTAAGTTGTAGTCCTCCAGCATGCCAGCATGCTTTGTGATCCCAGTGGTCAGCTCCAGCTGAGCTGCGCAGCCTGCCCACAGCTGTCACACAGCAGAGGCAGCAAAGCTTCTGCTCCCCAGATAGGCCTGTGGGTAGCATGGCAAGTGGGAGTGGGGGGGAAATGATCCCTTCTCTGGCCCTGGTCCCAGAGGAGGTCCATTCCCCACTCCAACCACCCCCTGGCAGGGGCTGGTGAGTGGACAGGGCCCTCCCATTCCTAGGTGGTAGAGCCAGGCTGTGAGGGGAGGGGGGGAAGGAACTGCACCTAGGGTCTTCCACCCCAGCCGACTGTCAGAGCCCAGCTGGGGGGAGGTGTTGGAGCAGGGTCCGTTCCCCTTCTGCCCACTACCTCAGCCTGACGGGCCTGCAGCTGGCAAAGAGGTGGGGTCCTTGTGTTCCCAGCCTGGGGGAGCTGGAAGGTGTTTGTGAGCATCCCCCTCCTTCTAGAAGTGGCCAGTGCAGGTATTTGCCTGGCTTGGCCAAAGGAAGGCTGGACATTATTTGAGTTCAGTATTGATACAATCTACACAGCTTATAAAAACCTGTGTAGATTGAATAGATTCCTCCTTGGGTTTTTTTGACTACGCTTAGTCTATTTGGTCAAGCAGACTGGGTTTCCTAAATGCAGATGCTTTTAGTATTTTTTTGCACCAGCTGAGTAATTGCAAGCATAGGTGCCAACTTTGTTTTATTCGGTTGGGTGCTTGTGGGCTTAAAAAACAAACACGCCCCCCCGCCCCCATGCTTTAGTTTTAACTTGGTGCACTCCCGTGCTGAGCTCTGCACATGTCCAGAAGAGGCAGACGTTACTTCAACCCAGCTCACCCTACAACTGTAAAGATCAGGTGTTTCTGGCACTTCCATCTAATAGCTGATTAAATCTGCTTTAGCTAAAAACACCAATAAGTACTGCTAAAGTGCCTGATCTTTACAAACATTGTAGAGCCAGGTTGAAATAACACACTGTTTTTCCCGGTAAAGTGTACCAGGGTTTTTTGTTTTTGTTTTTTTTTAACATCTGCAAACATGGCTCCATGGGTGCTGAGCCCCACTGTTTTTTTCTGGTGGATGCTTGAGCCCCGGAGCACCCACAGAGTCAGCACCTATGATTACAAATGCCATCTTTGAAAGTGCTTGATAAAGTGGCTGTAGAAATTAGTGTAACCAAAGAAATGCTGGAGGGTGGGGTGTTTTTTGATTTCTTTTATTTTCTTTCTTTCTTTTTTTTTTTTTTTTTTTTTTGCTGTACTCTTTTCATAGTGGCAGAGATGATCAAACCAAGTAAATCATCTGTTATCCAATAAAGTTTATCTTTCTTTGGTTCTCTGTATGGGTCATGTTCTTTGCAGCATTTATGCACCAAGATGATATGTTATTCATGGAAACATTTGGCTTCCAGAGAAGATCAGAATGTCATCAGGATACATTACAACAGATTGGTTGAATATGTCCCTGTAGATGTCATTGATAAAGTGGTGGAACATGGCTGAATATTGAAATGACAGAAAAACATGACTAATAGGGATGTGAAAGTTTAAAGGATTAATCGTTTAACCAAAAATCCCAGTCAGTTATCTTACCAGTTTTTGTTTAGTGTAGGGCTGGGCACAGTCTGACAGGGAAGGCAGAAAGGGAAGCTGCCAGTGCTTCAGCAGGAAGGTTACAGGGCAGGAAGGAGGGGAGAGGCAAGGGGGACTAGTATCCTAGCCTATGAGGTTAAAGAGGAAAACAACAGGTGGCCTAATGACTCATTAATTAAGCATTAGTTGCTCTTTCACAGGTGCTCTGTCTCAGAGGGCTTCATGTAGGCTGTACTGTCTTGATGGGCTTGCCACTGCCACCTCCCCCCATCCTTCCCCCCCACCCCCAATGCCCTGAGAGTGGCTCCCAGCAGCAGCTGTATCAGAGCTGCAATGTTATCAGTTAACAATTTAACTGTTGTAATTAGGTAAGTTTAAACCGTTTTTAAAAACAGTATTTATATCCCTAATACAAGCTGACTGTATCAGGTATGAAATACAGACTTTTACTATCTTCCTCCAAAATGCAAAGTTGTAAGCACTAAGCAGGTCTGGTTTCATTGAAATAGAATATCTCAGCTGCTTTATTCTACTTGCTGTTGATAAGGAAATGACAAAAGTTAGCGCTATGGGCAGCTACCATTTCAGTTCTTGTATTGAGGCTTTAGACCATTCAGATGTGGTTAGTATTAGTGAAGATTGTTGAGAAAGCATGGATGCACATACTGAAATACAGTAAACTCTGTGTTAAGCGGCACAGGGGGGTGCTGGGTATCTAAAAATACAGGTTATCTGAGGCAGGGGTTTTCAGCCTTTTTGAAAACCCGGGGGTGGTGGTGGCAACCTCATGCAGAGCAGTGGTAGCGCAGGGTGGGGTGCGGCGGCCACTGTGTGCAAGCTTTCCTCCCCCCACCCTTCCTCCCCACATCTGGCCAGCTAGTCAGAAATTCTGGTTAGTAGAGGATAGTAGAATGCCGGCTAACGCAGCTTTTACTGAAATTCAGAACTGGGATGCATTGTTCTCGAAGCAGTAATATATAATCCAGTGTTTAACCGGCATCAAGGAAAATATTTAACACTCTCTTCCCTTTGCGTAAGTAAGAGATGGTATTAATTCAAGACTTATCAGAACTCCTGGCCCTTACCTTTTGAATTTTTCTCGTTATGGCCCTTTATCACTGCCTGTGGAATCAGAGCTCCTGGAGTTGACCAAGTTGCAATAGTGGGATTCTTGGCTTGTATCTAGTGAACATTGTTCTGCAGGTTATGAAGTAGCCTTACCAAAATAAATGTAGATGTATTAGAGTCTCTCTCTGTAATAGCAACAGCCTTAAGCTATGAGATGTCTTCAAATATTTGGTAAAATAGATTATGCCAAACAACAAATAACACTCTGTGGAACAAACCAAGAGGCAAGAATTGGAGTCAGAGGAAATGGAAACAGAGATATATAACAGAACAGCAAGCGTAAAAAGATAAAGATAATGTTAAGCAGATATTCATCACTATTTTTTGAGAGTTGATGTAATATCCAGAATCAGTGTAGCCAGATGGGATGGGTCTGGAATAGAGATAAGTGACTAACAGCAATTGACCAGAAAACAGTAACTTCTTACTTCCTTTGGCACTAGCCTATGTTTAATTTTGACACCATTTAAAATATCTGTGTCATGATAGTTGAGTTTACAGGTATGAATGGCAGCATGTTTTTGGCCAAAGACCAGTGGGAGAACCTTTCTTTCCCAGAGGCTGAGTGTACAGCTTGTACTTCTTTTCTGGCTCTTGCTAATCTGGTGTGCCAAGAACCAAGTCTACTACATGGACTTTTCCTCTGCTTTCTTGGGCAGAGAACTTCAACAGTAAACGGGGAGGCAGGGTGACTAGCTGGGAATGCCTGTGAACTGGGTCTAATATGAGCTAACACTCTGTCCATTAATTGGATTGGAATTTTTCAGCTCAATTAGTATGTTTTATTATTCAGACTAAAACAAGCCAAGAAAAAAAAACTGAAGTTGATGTGGGAAAATTGTCTTAGTAGTCATCAGGGGAAGAAACTTCAATAGACATAAATAGAATAGGGGCCCCAAAAATGAATGGTTATCTACATTTAATTAAATGGTTACTATTAATATGTCAGTGCTTGCTTATAGTTGCCGCTGAATTGTTTTTTGAGACATCATTGTATCTGTTTCTGCCTGATGAGGACTGAGGTGACAGAGGCAGATTTAGTTCTAGTTCATAAGAATTTTTAAGAGCTTGTCCAACCTATGAAGAGCAGATTGAGAGAGAGATGATACAGTATTTACAAGACCTAGCTGGTCTTTTACCCCTGTTCTGCTCTTTTAACACGTTGTACTCTCAGAGAGAGTGAAATGGATTGACTTCTTCCTCGCACATTATCAGAAGAATTGTTAAATAAGTTCTAAATGCTTGGGGTTGCACAGGTTAATCTGGGAGTATAATTTAGCCTGCAGAATCTTTACTACTGGGAGTGATTTGCAAGTAGGCAGGGGCTCAGTTTGACCTTCAAATCCTAAATTAAAAAAAACCAAACAATAACATGATTTTTTTCCGTGTAAAATAAACCACATTTTTTATTGAAGTGGAAAAAAGATACCCATTGTCACAATGATTGTCACAAATAGAACCTGGGATACTGATCCTGTCCGCATTTGTTCTGAAATTAAATTATATACAACATGCATTCAGGCACCCCATTGTCAGCAACTATTCCTTGTCAGCAACATGTTAATTTCCTAGGTCAGAAAAAGCTGCTGCGAGATAACAAACATGGAGTCAAACAATGCCATTTTTAATGTCACTTTTTGGAGTATAACTGCATTTCTAAACCTTGTATTTCCTCATTTTTTTAGAAATGGAGTATTTCCTTCAGCTTCAAAAAAAATGGCATTTTTCTGTTGTTTGAAATTTTTGGATTAGGTAAAAGAGAACAGAATTTTGGGCCTTTCTGACCAAAAATCTTAATTTTGATTACTTTCAAACTCTTTCATTTATTAAGTGATGAATTTATACTCAGGTTCTACAATTTGCTAGTTCATGAATAGACACAGACTCTGTGGTACTCTGGGGCTCAAGCACCCACTGAAAAAAAGTAGTGGGTGCTCAGCATGCACTGGGCTGCTTGTAAACTTAAAAAAAATTATTATTATTTTTAAATGATCAAAAAACACAGTTTATTGGAAGATTGGGGGCTACAGCAGGCTTTTTGGTGACTTTAGCTAAAGCTGATTCAATCAGCTGTTAGATAAAAGCACCAAAACAGCTTTACTAAATGCGCTTGATCTTTACAGACTTTGGGTGAGCTGGGCTGAAGCAATGTGCTGCTTCTGGGCATGCATTGGGTTCAGTGCAGGAATGTGCTGAGTTTAAAGAAAAGCATCGGTTTTGGGGTGTTGTTTTTTTCATCTACAAGCATGCACCAGCAAAAATCAGAGGCAGCACCTGTGAGTTCATGTGAAGGAGTAATCATTTTTTGTTGTGTGGCTTATTTTATCATAATGAAGTGTGAGGTGTATATTTAGTTCCTAAGAAAACAGGTACCTGGCTGTTATAATGACTAAATAAACCTAAAAAATTCAGTTGGGCTTTTGCAGTGAGTAGGGAAAGCAAAAGAAAATGACAGATCCCAGCCTGCTAAAAGTATATATTTACTGCCAAGAGTATTTTTTTTATCAAGGCAATCATAATTGTAATTACAGTTTACTGCTTTATACATGGCAGTTGTTGAGTAAAGCAATTCTGTCCACAATTAATCAGGTCATAAATTATTATCCTAGTAACACATCAAAGCCAAACAGTGGCAGCCTCAGTTCATCTTGTTTAAACTGTATTTAAAGAAAAGGCAGCTGAGAGCACTTGTTATTATCATTAGCGATGCCCTGCCAACATGTGCAGTCATTCTTGATTCTACTAAAAAGCTTAAAATTCCTGAAGTTTGTAAAATACTGTGACCAAGTTTTTTTGATACTAGTCTGTTCCTGATGCCAAATGCAAATATATGTATATGGGGGGGGGGTATGTGTGTGTATATATATAGAAGCTCTGAGCAGAGGAGACCAGGAATAGATAATTTAGAAAAAAGTTATATGGGAGAAATTGCTGCATGATTTTCAAAAACTGTGGTTTTCCTCTCTTGCCCATATCGTTCTACCCTTCCTTTTGGCTCAGATTGTGGAAGAGACATGAGAAAGTGCAAACAAAAAACAGTGAAGTGTTTCTCTCTTTCCAAAGGCATCTAAACCAGAAACAGAACTAATATGATGTTTTTGACTTAATCAGAATATGTTTTCACTATGCATAAAGAGGCACACACATTGTCCAAAATTAAGAGCTTGCAGTTCCTTATGACATGCACAAGAATATGATAAATAATTCCTCAGTCTACCTTACCTGTTTGTATGCTATTTTCAGTATAGTTTTGGATGTGTTCATTTTTCATCAGCTGTGAAAAAAATTAAGTCAGTCAGTATGAATATGCAAAAAATGCTTGCTTGATATGAAGCATATATATTTTAAAAAACTGACAAAATTCTGAATTTGCAAGAAGTTATTTTCTGATTTTACTACTACTTCCTGCCACTATGATGTGGTGCAGTATGATGTAACCTCTTTTTTGCAAACAAATTTCAATTAGAAATCTGAGTCTTACTTTTCAACCTTCTTCCTGTTCTGGAGTCAGTTTATGGTTTTTGTTTTTGCAATGAATCACATTAATTAAGTGATGGAAAAGTTCCATAGCTTCTGTGAATTATTTTGTAATTTTGTCCATATGTTCCAGTTCTTTAGTAATTAGATTAATCCATTTTATTTTTGTTTTCGAAGCAAATCACAAAGCCCTTCAGGTCATAATTTTCATTTTTGGAAGACATCTTCAGCAGCTTGGCTGTGATTGGACAGATCCACAACTTAAACCCAGAAATAGGGTGTAACTCCTTGTCTTTTAGAAGGGAGCTACAATTACTCCCTTGATCTTGGGACAATTCTGTATCAAGAGAATTCCCACCCTCAGATTAGAGTAGCTTGAATGCTGTTCTGATTTTTGCTAGATACCATAGTTCCCTCTGAAGCTTTTAAAGCAGCTGAAAATTAAAAGGACAGAGTGGAACCAAGGTCCCACAAAAACTGGAAGCTGGCAGGGGAGAGGGGAATGGCACACCTGTACTGATACCTAGTTAGAAGGGTGGCACAAAAGCTGCTACCATTATTTCTTGGTTACTTAGGAGCCCTTCCCCCTCCAAAATAGGCAAGATCTTTTTGGGAAATGAATTAATTCAAATTTAGGGTTGTCTTGCTGCTGGACACTGAGGCAAAAATCACAGTTCAACATTGAGATCAATATTCAGTGGTTTTTAGCATAATTTTAGATATTTGGTTTGATGAAAAAGAAAGACAAACAAATCCTGAATGAAACCAATATTGAAGAGCGTGTAAGAAGCCAGATAATTTAAAACTTAATTTTAAATTATTTGAATTATCATAACAACCTTTTAATGGTGATGATGTAAAACCTTAGTTGCAGGATTGTCAGATTCCTAAATATTCAGCCCTTCCATTTCATAGATTTCATAGACATTAGGGCTGGAAGGGACCTCAGAAGATGGAGTCTAGCCCCCTGCCTGAAGGGCAGGAAGTCAGCTGGGGTCATAGGATCCCAGCAAGATAAGCATCCAATCTGCTCTTGAAGGTGTTCAATGTAGGTGCTTGAA
>NW_017728906.1:148410969-148465010 GCF_001723895.1 Crocodylus porosus | reverse complement strand
TGCGCATGGCTCTTCTTTGGACTCTCTCAAGCTTCTCCACATCCTTTTTGAATTGTGGAGCCCAAAACTGGACGCAGTATTCCAGCTGCGGCCTCACCAAGGCCGAGTACAAGGGGAGAATGACATCCTGGGATTTGCTTGAGAAGCATCTATGGATGCAAGCCAGTGCTTTGCTCACTTTACTAGCTGCAGCATCGCATTGCAGGCTCATGTTCATCTTGTGGTCAATGATGACCCCCAAGTCTCTTTCTTTCAGAGTGCCAGCCAGCATAGCACTGCTGAGCCCTTAAGCATGCTGCAGGTTTTTCCTCCCAATGTGGAGAACCTTGCATTTTTTGGTGTTTAACACCATCAGGTTATCATCTGCCCATTTGATGAGCCTGTCCAGGTTAGCCTGGATCACCTGTCTGTCTTCTGGCATGGATGCTTTGCCCCCAAGTTTGGTGTCATCGGCAAACTTGGTCAGTTTGCTTCTGACTCCAGTGTCTACATCATTAATGAAGGTGTTGAACAGTATGGGTCCAAGGACAGAGCCTTGGGGGACCCCACTGGTCACAGGGCACCATGTTGATTGACTTCCATCAGTTACTATCCTCTGGGTCCGACCACGGAGCCAATTTCCCAGCCAGTGGATTGTGGTGAACCCAAGGCCACAATTTCAAGGAAGAAAAAGTCGCATTCATTGGCACATTGGATTTTGGGTCTGAAGAAGCCAACTTTCTGCACTTTTTGAGATGGAAACTAATCTTATCTGGCTTATATTTAAGAATTCTTGACAAAGCATTTCACTTCTTAAAAAAATGTTGCTAATATTTCCATACTTTCAGCCAGAAATTTCCAGCCATTTCCTTCAACTCTAGGCTTGCACAGTAAGATAAATGCATAAACTGACAATGTGTAATTATTACATATTAACTTAACTTTCTGAAGTTGTTTCAGTAGTTTTTATATCTACTACCATTAGAATGAAAAACAACCATAGTTAAGAATCAGCACTGAATAGTATGTGATGCTAGTCCCTTTTATATATAGGACAATGATATCAGAGCTCCTTCTGCTTTCTACACATTTCTAGCTATTAAAAAACTTAATCCTCTTAATAGTTCACAGACCTCTACCTTGTGTTTGACTTCCGGTGGCAGTTTGACTGTGCCCATATATTACACCCATCCATTCCCACTTGTACATCAAGCCCGTTGAGCAATTTTATACTTTTCTTTTTTCTCCTAATAAACATAACAAGACTTCGATGCTCTACCCCTTGATGTGTCCAATTTTTAACAATTTAGTGTAAAGAAGTCAAGTTGAAATTGCAATCTACTATGTTTAGTATGAAGACACTTTCAGATACATGTCCCTGAAAATTCTCAGTGTCAGAGAGATTCAGAATATGAAGAAAATCAAATAAAACTATTATATTTATTCTACTAAAGAAATATGTTTTTATGAAAATACCTTTGTATTCCATAACACTGAGCTGCTTTTCAATTTATTAGTATGAGAGACCACTAATAAATTAAGCCCTTATTATCAGTCTGCTTGTAAAACTTACAGCAAGGTTT
Source organism: Crocodylus porosus (assembly GCF_001723895.1). Lineage (NCBI taxonomy): Eukaryota > Metazoa > Chordata > Crocodylia > Crocodylidae > Crocodylus > Crocodylus porosus. The sequence continues at coordinate 148,463,448 of NW_017728906.1, read as the reverse complement.
TGAATAGTTTCAGAGGTATGTGCCATTTTTCAATCCAAATTGTATTAATATAGATTGGTTGCATATTCATAACTATTAAATGTTATGAAAGGCTGACTTCATTTATTTTGTTGTTAGAATGGAAAAAAATGGGTTTTTAAAGCACAGGATAAGATAAGGTACAGAACAGTGTGAAGGTCCAAAATAGTTAACTATTGCACCAATTTGGGGCCTAATTATGAGTTTAAAACCAAAACCAGTACTGGAGGGGCACTGCAGCAAAAAACTTTTGGGATGAATTTAGAGTGCATGTGCTACAGTGTTGATCTCTTTTTACAGGGTGTGATATATGCTTCACATGTAAAGAGACAATGACCTCAGTCTCTGAATTTGTTCAGTACTTGGCATACCAGTGTTGTTCATAAGGGTGCATAAAGACATTCATTTCTACCAGAAGAAATTTCTTTCAGTAGAAATGAATATCTTTTATTCAGTCCAGTAGAAAAATAGCACAGGAGCCAAACTTTACAGGCATTCTTTTAGCCCAGGACAGGGCAAAATATGGCCTGCAGGCTGCATCCAGTCCACCAAGGGGTTTCGTCCGTCCCGCAGGGCACCATCTGTCCCAATATGAGGGGGCAGCCCAGGCCATGGTGCGTACAGTCAGTTCTGCCACCCCCATGCACGCAGAGAGGCTGAGGCGATTCAGTGGCTGGACTCGCTTCCCAGTGGCAGCTCCTTCTAGCTGCTGCTGGACCTGGCACCATTGCCTGGGCACCCTGGCCTGTCCTCCCCACACCCACCACTAGCGGCACCAGATTGAGCAAGTGGGTGAGGTCTTTATAGAGAACAGCTCAGGATCTGTGCAGGCAGAGCATGTGGCTGAGCAAATGGGATAAGGTTGTGGCTGGGTGGGGAGCGGTGTCTGGGATTGGGGCTGTTGGGCAGGGCTGGGGCCCTGGCCAGGCTAGGATCAGGACTGAGATCATGAAGCAGTGACAGCATGGGGCTGGGGCCATGATCTGCCCACATATCATTGTGACGGGCACCAATTCTGCAGGCAGGGGTATGTGGGGAGCAGATCATGGCTCTACCCTGGGCCCCAGCTCTGGGCACAGCAGTGTGGGGTGAGGCACAGGGGTATTTCAGTTTGGCTTTGGGAGTTGCAATACAGCAGCCTGCCTCGCTTGGCCCTGCTTTTGCTCAGCTTGGCAGTACAGGTGGCAAGGGAAATCCAGAGGGGCCAGAGCTTTAGCTTAGCAGCAGTGTGACAAATTGAAAACCAAAAAGGCCAGGAGCTGGGTGCATAGAAACTTTCTCTAGCCCATCTTCCAGCTCCTGCCAGTTCCCTTTGCTGCCCAGCTGAGTGGTGGGACAGGAACTAAAAAGCAACAGCTGGTGTGGGACTTTGCAGCATTAATATTTGCCTCCAGCTGTCAAGTCAGCAAGGGAGAGCTGGGTCAGGGAGACTTTCCTGGAGCCCTGCTTCTGGCCACTGGATTTTATATTGCTACCCTTTCTCTTAGCTGAGAGGTAAGGTGGCAAGGAGCCAGCAAAGCCCTCTGCCTCTTCCTGAATCCAGGGACTGCCTGGTTTGGGGAAGAAACAGGGAGCTTCCTAAAACACTAAGAAGGAGAGAGTAAATACTCAGTGACTCAGAACAGTGCAGAGAGTGAATTGGCCATTTTGAAGATACAGGAAGCTTTCAACTTGTTCTTATTCTTAAGAATTTCTTTGTCATACTGCTTGATGTCATCTGCAAACAAAAGAAAATAAACCTTTTGTCTGTTTTGATCTTGGATCTGTCTTGGCACGCCTAATGCCTTGGTTTTAGTCAGAATGCTTTTTTTTAATTAAAAAAAAAATCTTACAGCGATGAAGAGGCTTTTCAGGTGCTAGATGACAGAACAACTTGCTTATTTTTGTATGGGTACATCTCTCTAAGGAGCAGAAAAAACACTCCCAACATGGCAACACTCAGATGTGTTGTAATGTCATGCCATTTGTGTCTCTGTTACTAAACCTGCTGCTACAAGAGCTTGTGTTTTTTTTTTTCATATTTTGGAGTAGAATCCTGGAGTTCATACTGCCCATTCTTTAAATTCAAGCACTTCAGTCCAGAAGAGGATTAGCTTAACACCTGTTTCCAGCATGTTTGGAAAACACTCAATTGGGAAGGGAAAAGAGAAATTCTCTAACTTCCTTTTCAACTTGCTGTGTGAACCAGAATTCATTTTGTCAAACTCAGGAATGGTTCAGATACATTTCAGATGAATTAGAATGTCAGAAGCTAGTCTTTGCACAGCATCTTTCAGAAAATCAAATATTTCTAATAATACTGCAGACAATCTCAGCTGGGATTGACTACGTGGTACACTATGTACCTCATATTAGATCTTAATTTAATCTAACCATAATCAAGTAAAAGCAGATGCAGCATAAGTCATGTAAGTGGGACACAAATAATCAAGACAGCCACTTTGCTGGGGCAGTCTTTTAAGGGAACACTTTTTTTCTCATATGATTGTTGCATTGCTCTAAAGGGATGATTGCAATTGATCAGGCCGTTTTGTTAGGACTTTTTTTCACTGAATTGTCATGGCAGATGAGAGGTGTTAGTTTAATGGGTAAAGGTCATGGTTTGCTCATGGCTTTTAATGTCTGCTTGTCTCACTGTGCGGCAAAAATGTCCAGTAAATTATGATTTTTATGTTAATTTAAATGTTTTAATATTTCAGATCAGTAAATTGCAAATTAATCATGTTTATGCATTAATAAAAGGTACATAAAATGTTACTATTATTCAGTTGATTGAAATGATTTCAGAGCTGTATAATAACCTTAAGTCATGTTTGAATACACTTCATTTAAATATGATCCATTAAATAGGACAACAGTGAATCTTTCCAGGCATCACATCTATTATACTTAATTTCTCCACCACTCAGAGCACATACTGGAGGCTATTATTTATTCTTCAAATTTTGCCATAATTTAAATGAGCATCATGTAGTGTATATTTCCCTTGGTAGATCATATAACTCTTGCCTCAGTTCTTCCTTCCCATATAAAACCCCCATAGAGTGGGAATATTTACTATTAAAACTGTTAGATTCACTGAGTAAAAATTAGAGCTGTATTTTCCATTCCAAAGAAGGGTTTCCCAGCATTACTGAATGCAGTGGGAGAGCAGCCTACAAACCCCACAGATCACGCATCATTGTTAAGATTGTCAGTGTGTTCTGGGATCTGTGCCACTATGGCATCAAAGCCTTTATGAGAGGGGCCTTTTCAACCCTCTGATTGGAGTCCATCAAGTCCCCAGGAAAACATGTCATGAAGAGCAGCTGCTGCTCATCAATAACCTCAGTGCACTGCCTCCTTTCATATCCATGGCTTCAATTCTGTATTGTGCTGGCAGAGCCGTGCTGCAGGCGCCTAGGAATGGAGAAAGTATATGCAGTTGGCCTAGTCATTTCTTATTCCCCACCCTAGATGCATCACGGTTTGCTCCCCTCCGCCTATGGATTAAAAGTCTGACAGGCTGTCTTTATTTTGTATTATGGACTAGGACACTCTCTCAGATTGTCTGCTTTCACAGAGTTGAAGTGTTGCATCCGTAAATAAAACAGATGGAGACAAAAAGAGAAAAGAATTAATTTAAAGAAATAGCCATTTATTTTTCTGTGCTGCTATATTATGAAAATGAGTTATCCTGGCCAGTTCTCATCAAATAAACTGGTATATAGCAATAACAATCTTTCTCCCCCAGATTAGTGCTAGCCTTCATGAACAGTAGCTAATATGTGATGATTATAGTATATTCTTAAAGAAGGATTGCATCAGGAAACTATTTTAAACAATTACCTATTGTGTATATCCATTTTCTTTGCCTTATAGCTTTGGGTGCACTAGACAAAAGATTGCAAATCTTCATCCCCTTCCCACTTGGTCTAATCTTTTGCATATAAATCTACAGTTAAGTTTTGTTGTTAATTTTTAATGTATTTATGGCAAAGTTATTCAGTTCAACTGCCCTGTCTGTCTGTACTGTTTACTAGAGGACAAAGGAAGTAAGATGCAAGAACATTCTATGGCTACAATATGTTTTACAGGGCAGCACAGCCAGATGTTGGATTTTTCAGGCTAAATGTTCTCCTCATGCCCTATGAACTGAGGGAGAGAGAAAAAATGTAATCACCATATGCCAAAGTCCTGAAATTTTAGATGTTCATTAAAAGACTAAATCCTAAGTGGTGCTGGACTTTTGGAAAAGCTGGATATTCACAGCTCTCATTAAATCAGACCTTGGGAGGGTACACATATCAGCCTCTTCTGCTTGCCATGTATTTTTAGTGTCTCCTTTCTAGCATGTAGAAAACCAAGTCCCTGAGTTGTTTTATATTGAAATTCACAATGGGGTTTCAGCGTGCTGATGCTTAGAGTTCCCACACTCAAAAGTTAGGTGCGCCAGCTTCAGAAATGGAATTCATAGACGTTAGGTCCTTACGTTCCTTAAATAAAGCCTTTGGGCACCTGTATATGAGCAGTGAGGCTGCTCTGACATGCTTTAATTACAGCACGTCAGAGCAAACTCAACTAATAGGGTCTGTTGGAGCATGGTAATTGAAGTGCTCCAGCAGCCTCCAGCGTCTCGTGTATTGCTGTCCTTGCACTTAAAAATGACAGCGGGGCACTTTAACTAAAGCTCATTTGACAAGCTTTAAAGTGCCCCCACTACCATTTTTAAGCCCAAGGACACTGATATACAAGATGCTCCAGGTGCTTTAGTTAGAGTGGCTCTGAGAGCCGCTCAATTTAAAGTGCCCCTTCTCCGTCCCCCAACTCCTGGAGCACATGTATAAATGCCCCTTGTGTCTAAGGTTGGGATGCACAGTGCCAGACATACTGAGGAAGGGAGGATTAATTTGTGTGAGTGGTACCCAACCAGTTTGCCTAGTGGGTTGGATTGGCAGTGCTTGGTCCATTCATGGTTGGTGGTCTCGATTCAGTGCCTGGGTGGGCACTATCTAGCCACATGCAGGTAGGCAGGGGGCAGACCAGCCCCACAGGGGAAAGGAGCTTAGAGCTCCTCCCCCAACAACATGGGGCTGGTTTGTAGCTTGGCCCAATCCAGCCCCACAGTGGGGAAGGGGTATGGCCCAGGCCCAACAGGAGGGAAGGGGGCATGGCCAGGCCCCAGCTCAGCTCTGTGGGGAGGGAAGAGGGCATGACCCAGCCCCAATCCAGAACCACCTCTGATCCAGCCAGTAGGAGCTGTTGAAGAGAAGGGTTTGTCTGAAATCTTACCCGTCCCTCAGACCAAGGTGCACAACCCAAAGCCCCCTGCCAAGGTTAAGTTTTCTCTCTGTGTGTGGACACCTGACTTGCTCTTTTATTTTTTTCCACAGCTGCAGGAGGGGAAAGAGGTGACAATAGAGTGGCTCCCTACATTTTCTGTAATATTTTAATGGTTAGAGCACTTGTCCAAGTAGCAGAAGGACCTGGGTTCTTCTTAGCCTGGGGGGATTTGGATCCATATCTTTCACTTCCTAGGAAAGTACCTATCCATCATGCTATTGGCTGGATTGGGACCACAGTCTATTACTCCTTTTGATGCTGGAATATTGTACAGCTAAGAGTATGAGAGTTGTGGGGCTAAAAGAATAGGTAACAAGAGGAAGCATGACTCCCTATCCGGAGATGAGGGGGCTTCTTAGGGAGAGCGGAGGTCCAGGGTTTTCATCCCTGCTCCTACCCTGTTTTATATTCTATAAAGAGTCATTAGATAATAAATATATACATTATTGGAAGCTGGGACCACCAAGATGGGCTGTTCCAGACACTTATTCACAGAAATGCCCAATTTATCTTATGCGTGACAGGGTATGTAAATGCTCTGAGCCATCAAAATATCTATGCCTTTGCCTTACATACTAGTTGAACTTTAGGTGCCTCATTTTTTTTTCTGGTGAACATGTAAAACTACTGAATACTTTCAGGTGCCTAAAGCATTAGGCAAGGCTTCTGTAAATTGTTACCGTAGAGTCCTCTTGTAAATCTCACCATTAGCCCTAAAAATAGAAAAAAGACCTTTTTTATTTCAAATTGAAGTAACAAAATGCACACCAGTAGTTATTTTCCCTTAATTCTGAAGAAACAAAGCAATAATAATACTGTAACACTTCACCATCAACAATATCTCTTGGCCATAAAGTAAGTTTTCTTTGTATAGCAACAAATCTTTTTATTCCTAAACAAACCCCTGGAAAGGTCACACTGGAAATCTGTATCACAGGATTTGAGAAAATGATGCATCTGCAGGTTGCCAAATGCCATTAAAATCTACAGTGCTAGTTTGGATTTAAGATGAAGAGAACAGAATTTAGTGGGAAATTTTACTTTCTTGAGACATGCATATGGATTTTTCTTGCATACCTTTCCAATATATATTATTATAAAAGAGTTTGGTTTCCCATGAATTCTCTATTTAGGTAAAGTATTGTGCAAACAAATCTTATTTGATGGGTGTTTCTGACCAAAAAATCTTTCTAATGTATTTTGCTTGTAATGAAAGAAGACTGCTTAATAACTGAACTCTAAAATCACAAATATTTTTGGTTTTCTTCCTCATCGTATAACAGAGATTTAGTCTCTGAAAGAGAGCTTTGATTTTGCTGTTTAGCAGTGACTTCTGCTTTTCTTCCATTACTCCTTGTGGATTGAAACGCTTTTGCTCAGTGGCCATAGTGTTTCTCTTTGATTCCTTTCTAGACTCTGATTCTGTTATCTCTCGTATCTGTGAAAATATTCAGCAATTGCATTGAAGTTGGCTTTGTTGGACCAGTATAAAAGTAATGTGAGAGCAGGATTGGACTTTAGTCTCTACTCAGCCTCTTCAGAGCTCAGAGATAACTAATTACTCCTACTGCTGAGTTTTTGGTTTCTTTCTTGTTAATGGCTAAGGCCAGCATTGTTCTCAGTACCTTCAAGGTACTGATCACCTGCAATTTCTAATAAGCCCAGCAGATAAAGCTGTTCAGTCCTTGGCAGGGCCATGGCATTGCCATTAGCCAATGGTTTTTAGGTCAAACAGAAAGAGTATGGCGGTTCTATCCTGTAAGGTTCTGAGCAGCCACAACTTCTTTGGGATTTCTGGGTGGTCAGCACCTCTCCAGCTAGAGCTCCCGTTGGCTGTAATAGTTTGATCCTCAGTCATATAACATTATAGCCATCTGTTCCTGAACAGCGTGTGAACAATATGATATTACTGATATTATTTAGCAGAGCTAAATAATAACGTCTAACCTTAGCTGCGTGGCCGGGAACCATGGTGTTGAGATAGCGGTGGTGAGACTGGTATCTCTCTAAGTACCGTGACAAACCACAACAGGGGTTCTTCTGGCTAATGGCCACACTGTCATTCAAAGTATAAATAAAATTGTCCTCCAGTGTGCCTTATACTAGGAATGGAGAGTCAGTGTTCAGCTTGTCAAAGCTAACTGAAGCTGCAGACTGTGTGGTACATGTTGCTATGTGTCACATAATGTGCAGCTTGTCTCTGAAAAGTGTCTGTAAATATGGTATCATCCTACTCAACAGACCTAAACCCTGTGCATATGCAACATGCAGTGTTCCAACACTAGTGAAAAAAATAAGTTTATTATCTGTGTATTGTTTGTGTTAGCACTGAAGCTCGCAGCTAACCAGAGTTAGAAGTGTGAGTTCCATTTCTTTTTAGGTGTCAATCCAGTTATCTAAGTCTACATACAGACGTTTAGGAAGGTTAGGGGGTGATTAGATAGTAAAAAATGGCTACCCAATCTAACTTAGTTTGCCCAGGTGTGGCTCTTACACTTGGATCCCTAGTTAGACCAATCTAAGTGTAAACTGTATAGAAGTTCCTGGTAGGTTAGATCAGTCAAAAAAACAATCAACCTGATTTAAATTAGCTGCACCTTGGAGGTAGTCTAACTTAGAGTGGGGCAGTGAGTCTGATCTAATTGGGCTTCTGTACACAGGCCCTGGGCCTGCACCTTTCCTGCCACCTCCCCATCAGCTTGGCCCTTCAGCCCCTCGTCTTACCCCTAGATGGAAATACCGGCCCCATGTGAACCAGCCAACTCCTCCCCCCATTCTGCCTGCCCCTTCCCCTCACTCTGACTTACTTCAGTCAGGCTTCTGGGACCACTGAATGCTGATAAAGCCAATCCCAGGAGCATTTTGTGAGTTGAGGGGTAGTTTGATGGTAGCTGGAGGTGGGGAGGAGGTGGTTCCCCTTCCCCACTCCCCTCATGGCCCCCGCCATGGACCTCTCTAGACCCCTGATCCCATCAAACCCTCCCAGACTCCATCAATTCCCCTGCAGACCCTGCTAACTCCTTTGATCCCTCCCAAGCCCCCTGCAGGCTCTGCTAGCCTCCCCAAATTCCATCAAGCCCCCATCCCCACATCCCAACGTACCTTGCTTGGCTGGCCATTTTTAAAGTGATCTAACCTGCCCAAATGTCTGTATATATCCTAAGTTCTACTTGCAGAGACAAACTCTTCATTTAGTAGTTTTTAGCAAAGCATCTGGGTCTCAGAATACAATTATAACAGAGAGAACTAAAGGGACCATGGTTGTGTAAGTTTACTTAAGGGCAAACTATGAACACAACAGACTCATGCAGCTGCAGCTGAGAACTAGGGCTGATCAGAATGTTTCTGATAAAACTGTTTTGTCAGAAAATGCTGATTTGTTGCACCCGATGTGTTCTGGCTGGAAAATACAAGTTTTGATGAACTTCTGGCAAATCAAATGCAGGGCGAACCCTGCTTTGATCCTGGCAGGCTGCTGGGGACATAGATTTTTCCAGGTTTGAGGCTCTGAAACAGCTATCCCATGGCAGGGCTGAAATGGGATCCAAGCTCCGGCTCTAACTGGGCTGTTTCCAGCTTTGCAGCAAGGAGTCTAGGAGCCTAGACAGTGTGAGCTGGATCAGGGCTTTCTGGCTAATTTAGGAATATCTTTACATATGCACACGTGTGACAGGAGTCAGTGTTACGAGAGGAAATGACATCCATTCAATGAATGCATTTTAGAATCCAGATGAGCAATATATTGGAAGCAGCAAGGAAGTGTCATCTGTGAAGTTTTATTTGTTCCATTGCTTCATTGGGAAGCAAATGAAAGGGAAATGGAACTTGACATATCAGATAAGTAATACAGTGCAAGCTTTATACTTTCATCCCTGTCAGATGGAAAAGTGAGAGAATGCTTTTGGGGTTTCCTCATTTGTATTACAAGCAAACAATCTGGAAGAGTCACACAAGCTAAAGCTATCATTACTATTTAGTATTTACTTGTTTTAGAGTTGCTCAAAAGTTTCCAATGAAATTTAATTTTTTCATCAGGAAACGTTGAATCATCACAAACAAAATGTTTCATAGGAATGTACTGGTTTTGAAGAGGAAAGATTTCAAAGGTAAGGAGGGGCTTTCTGGGGAATGGCAAGGCGGGGAGTCCATCAGCCCACTTGTCAGACAACTCCCTTGGGATATGAGTGCCTAAGTTTCAAGTTCCTGCTCCACTAAATATTTAATTATTTATACAAAGTGTAACAGGGGCCAGATCCCAAAAGGCATCTAGGTGTGGGTGATGCTGTGTATCATCTCACTTGAAATGTAGATATGTTTACCTATGAGTAGAATTCAGAGAGACCAAGTTTTATATCCTAGGTTGCCATACTTTGAGAGGAGACCCAGTCCTTTTGAATGAGATTTACAGATAGCAGCATGCAGTGCAGAGGGTGTATGGGTCAGCCCCCAGGAAATACAAAAAAGACTTCTATCTGAAACCTTGCCCCACTTCTGGGGTAAAATAGCATTTGTGGTATTCCTTGAAGTGCTGGGTTAGGCATTTTTATGTGGATTCATAAGCTGAAAACTCTGCATAGGCTCCATTGCTGAAAGCCAGAGGAGGAGGGGACAGCCCGCCCACCTTTTAGCCAGTAATTCGGTTGTTAGGATACATATGCTGAAAGTGGGAGCCTTAGGCCATGTGTAGATGAAACAAGAGGTGTGCGTGCACGACACTTTAAAGTGGGCTTTAAAGTGCTTTTGTACTGCTTTAATGGTGTCAGTGTTTGCATGCCTCGGCATGCAGAGGAATCACAAAGCAGTTGCAGACCGTATAAGAAGATCAGTATCAGTATTGCACATTAATTCCAGCCACTGTAGGAAATTCAGCAGTGTAATGCGCCTTAAATGACTTGGGGCGCAGCAAACTAAAACTCCTCTGAGGAGTTTGTTTGCTGCCCCTACAGCCAGGGAGAGAAGCACCAGATACCATGCAGCTTAATGGCTCTGCAGAAAGCCCTGCAGGCAGGCTGACAGCAGCCCAGGAAAGCAGCTCCATGCAAGAAAAGCAGCAAGCCTGATCTTTTTTGTTTTTCCACCCCCTGGAGCATGCCTGCCTGAGCAGCGTGGCAGCCCAGTGCTTCCCTCTGTGGCTGTAGTGGCCCCCAGGACTGCCCTAGCCAGGTGCCTGCAGATGGGTGCCACCGGGGGGGGCACCACTGCCATAGAGGGAAGTACCAGCTCCCCGCAACAGCCCAGCGACCTCTCTGCCTGCTGGCAGCTCACCCTCCCCTCCCTGCCGAAGAGGCAAGTAAGTCAGCAGCGTGTGTGCATGACACGGGGGGGTTTAATCACCCCTAAATTGAAGTGGTGTCTTTTAAACCCACCGCTTCAATTGAGGGCCCCTGTTTCATCTACACATGCCCCTAGGCTCTAGGTCCCACTCAGCCAGACAGGTTTTTTATTTCACATTTCCCACTTCCCAGGAGAGTCCCCTAATAGCAGACAATGGGCACTTGGGGTGAGGTCACCTTCCACCTTCTTGTTGAAGCTGGCATGCTGGCAACAAAGCACACAAGATGTCTGGGGCATGAGGAAAGGAAAGCAGGTGTGAATATAACTCTATAGAAAGCTGAGCAGGATACTCCCGAAGAAAGAAGTGAGTCATGGTGCTCTGTCCCAATGCTATATTTGTAACATATTTAGTAACTATTTAATAGAAAATACATAAATAGCCATAACCCAGGAACATCATACATAAGGAAGGACAAACAACAGTTGGAGGCTTTTCTTTTGAGGGTTGTAATTTGTTCAGTGGCAAGTGAGGCATTGTACTGCTTTGAGGATTCAAGACCAGCCCTCAGATTTGTGTGAGTATATATGCCTGCTTCCCAATGAGAATGATACAAATCAAAGCCTTATCAGATGTTTTACAATCACTTTGGTACACTTGAAAACTCAACTCAAATTCTTATTAAAAGTAGTCTCATTTCAATCTCATCATTAAATTTGTCAGTATTTTGTCCAAAATTATGCACAAGTGAGTCAAAGAAAAACAGCCATAGAGTGCTTCCCTTCTATTCAGTCATTTTGGAAGGTTTCCCAGACTTCCCATAGTGTATGGTGAATGTATTAAAGTCCAGACTATGCTTCAACCCAAATAAACTGTAATGGAATTTTAATCTGTAACAATTTATGCTATGTGTTGGCTGGTATGGATGGTCCCATCATTGAGAGTGAATGGCCATTACAACAAGGGCTCAGACTGGTTGAGTAGGTTTTTTAGTGTTTTGTTGTTGTTGTTTTTAGAGACTTGACAGTCATGGGAATTTATGATGTAGCAGCATGGCCTTCCATCCATATATTTGCTAAACAGTCTCCTTGTTGTTGTTGGAGAGGGTGGGAATTTGGGCAGGGCTGTGCCACAGTCACCGTTTCCGTAGACACTGGAAGAAAAGGCTCACGGCTCAGGAGTGACCAACAGTGGGACACTTATGTGGTCAAGCTTCAAAGGAAAAAAGGTTGCATTCCTCTATGTTACCTGTGGTTGTGCAAGATGTTATCCAGATACACATTACACATCTCACCCTCCCTCTCCTGTGAAGCCAACTGCCACAGGGATTCCATATGGCAAAGAGGAGATTGGGTTTGCTCCACCTGTTCTGCTCTTGGTTAGGAAGGACATTCAGGGCATGGGCACTGCCCCAGTGGACTCTGCTGGCCAGAAAATCTATCTCAAATGCACTCAGCACTGCAACTTACCAACTGTGTAGTCACACATACACAACTCACACTAAAGAACTACAACTCCCACAAAGCTAAATAACAGTTTCTTGCTCTTAGGTCTGCTGTGGACCTGGAATTTCTGACACTTTTAATTGTCTTTGGAGTTGTTTTCACCTGCTGTTTGTGTAGGACTAATTTTCCTTCTCCACTGTTGCAGTTTGATATTCATTAGCACCTTGTGGCAAATGCTAATCAGGTTTCCATGATGAGTTTTAGTAGCAATCCTTTCCTGATTTTGCAGTAGCAACCTTTAGCTTGAAGATAAATTTAGTTTGCAAGCAGAGGAATCACAAAGCAGTTGCAGACCGTATAAGAAGATCAGTATCAGTAGTAATTTTCATAAATGTTTTGTGCAAGCATTAGCCTTCTACATGGTGCCATCGTAAGTAAGTATGAAGGTTTTTCCCGGCATTAAAAAAAAATTGTGTACTGCCCTCCAGGGTGAATGAAATAATTCATTTGTATGCATGTGAGAACATTGTTGTTTTTATATTCTTAGTGATACACCAACAGGGACCCAGGTTCGATTGGGAAACAGTAACTAAAGAATCATGAAGAAACATAGAAATGTTGATGATATTAGAAGTTTGTATATATAACTCCCACTCCCTCCTTCCTTCCGTCCTATCCCCCCATTTGTAAGAAGTGTCCAATGATGCCAGAAGATCCCTTTCTCTTGTGGATGGCTTTTTTGCAAATGTATTATGTATGCATTGTCATAAATTAGCACAGTGAAGCTTTATGATACTCAACAAGATTTATTTTGCACCTCTGGGACTAACATTTCTAAATTTTTTGAAGGATTTTAGCTTTTATTACTCAAGTCTTTACGTATTCTGGGGGACTCTTCTAGTTAAGGCATGGTCTGTAGTTGGATTAGAAGTACAGTGTCCATAATTGTAACAGTTTATACACGCGCATCAGCACAACAGTTGCTTTATAAGATACTATTTCAAATGAAACCATGTCTTGTCTAGAATAATAGATGGTTCAAAGTTATTAGAAAATTAAATAATTCTTGTAGAATAAAATAAAGTAGTGAGCTAGAGAAATCTGTAGAATCATACATTTGAAAGTGCTCCTGTGGCCCCTTAACAGCTCCTGATTCTGTTCTGGATGTATTCTTCCTGCACCATCCTATACCAGCCTATCCATTGTTGTCTTGAAAACTTTTAATGAAAGGAAATTCGGCAACTTCTCTAGGAAGCTTATTTCATTGTCTCACTTACCTTACACTTAAGTATCACTATGTTGTTAAAAAAACAAACCAAAAAAGTTTGACTCCAGTTCTGTTTGAGGGGAAAGATTCTCATTCTTGTCTTGGGCAGGTGGTGGAATTTTCATGTGGCCCAGCATCTCTGTTGCAAACACATCTTGTTCTCTTGAGCAGGAGGCACATCGGGGATTGATCTTCTTCCCCAAAATGAATGGCACTGTACTTGTACCAGTTTGTTTAGACACATTCAATTCCTAATCCAGAAAATGGGTTCCATCACAAAAGCTACAATCAGATATTGCATTTGTCCTGGGACCAGTTATGCCTGTGTTTATCCTGGAACAGAAGCATCATGGGATTGGGGTATACACATGTTGCCCTTCTAGTTGGGGTTTGTGAGTGGCTGTTGCCTTTTTCACATTGATCCCAGGACATCCATTCAAATCACTTTATGATGTCTCAGGACAAACTGTTAGGAGATCTTATCCCACAAACCTTTTGGGGGTTTGTCCTGGGATTGCAGAAATGGATGTCTGAATGATTGCAATTTTTTCTGCAAGAAAATGGATTCTCCTGGCACAGATGCAACATTGGTTCATAACCAAAGAGAACTAGAAAATGATACCAAAAGAAAATTCCCCTCAGTCAACCAGGCAGCCTTTAAAACAGCGGTGCTCAGGTAATCTGTCTCACAGGTCTTGAAATTTGGCAGTGGGAGAGTGGTGGCAGTTAACACTGCTACCAGATTTTCAAGCCTCACATAGCTGGATCAGCTCTAGTTGGGCTGTGGGAGCCATGGCCCTACATGGCTGAGTTGAGAGGGGGCCTAGGAATTGCCTGGCTAGGGCTGGATGCAGCTGCTACTCTGTTGCAATAGCTACACCATTTCCTCATAGCTGGATTGGGCCCCATCTGGGAAGTACAACATTCTGGATCGAGGATATGGTTAGACCTGGCACACTCATCTAGGCTACAGGCAGAAAAGGTTGGGCACTGTTGCTTTAAAATGTATTTTGTACTTGAGTCTCAGAAACGGTTTCCCAGCTATCTTTGTGGCAATTATTTGCGGGGTCATGCAGTGGGAGAAGCAGGAAACCCATATTGATCTGGTTATGAACAATCAAAGAAAGTTTCCTTTTGTATTTGCATTGTTCCATATTATCTTCTAAAAAGTAGAATACATTACTATGTCTTAAGAGAAATTGTTCTAGATGTTCCCAAATTGTCCCCACCTGTGTGGGATGAGAAGTCTCTGATGAAAAGCCCGGGACTTGAATAAAGATGACAGACAGCTTTCCTTACAAAAGAGAGTAAATTAACATACCCTAGTTTTTATGAGTTTATGCGTGTTCCCAAGCCTTCTGCAATACAAGTAAAATAGGCAGGTTTTGAAAAGAAGGCAATGTAATCTTTCTACAGGTTTTCATTTTCCCTTAGGACCTTCACAGTCCACATCTGGGTTTTTCATTTAAATAAGGTAATGGCCAGTAAGTAGCCACAATAATAGGTACTGTAATCTGTCTCTTTTTAGCAGTTGATATGTAAAAGGACCTCAAGATTGCGCACACCCTTGCATATAAGGGGGAGACATCAAGCACTCAGAAACAAAGGAATAGAAAAGATTCAGAGATTTTGCCACATACATTTTCTATGGTTGCATATCCTGTATATTTTATGGCATAGCTAAAATAATACAAACAGTAAAAATTGAACATTTGCATTCAACAACAAAAAAAATGTGTATGGAGTGCAAAAGAATAATAAGGATCATGTCTTAATGTTTCTGTTCTTGGTTTCTGATTTGTTAGATTTGAATTGGTGGTGTCTGGGTTTTCTTCTAATTGCTCTGCTTTTAATTTTTTAAGAAAAGGAAAAAAAATGCAAAGATTTTAATGATTCCTCAGTGGCACTGAAGTACTTTGGAAGCACCTGTAAAGATTTAGCTAAATACTTCACTAATGCTAAATCACTATAACTGTGTTTTCTTATCTGTGTATTTGTCTAAATATGTAGGCTTGGAAGCCTTATCTGTGCATGTCCAATATTCTAAATCTAAGATAAGGGCTACAGAAAGAAAAGGAATGGCAAATTTTAAAGGGTTTTTATGTACGTGTGTGTGTTTAGGTAGGAAGGTAGATAGATCGATAGATTGATAGATAGATATAAAAGCTAAATATATTGAGAAAATTTTACCGTGGTATAATGTCATTTAATTTAGTATAGTCATGCCAGGGTTGACTTTGGACTCTACTTTAAAAATGCCTGTCTTAGTATCTTTTTTTTACAGTAGTGACTTGTAGTACTAGCTTTAGCCTTAGGCATTATACACTAATAAATTCCCTGCTTAAAACTCACCATCTAAACAGATGAGGCAGAGAAAGGGTGGAATAAAGGAAACATTGTTATTTCCACTTTGCAGAAAAGGCAACTTTGACACAGAGAGATTAAGGCCTGAATCGTCGCTAATTTAGAAGTTCAGTTTGGGCTATGATATTTTTAAGTACTTGGCATTTTTTAGCAGCATGTTCAAGGCACTATGCCCACTGATTCCAAGCTGCAGAAGTGAGTACTCTGAACTTCTGCAAATCTCATCCTGGTAGTCTTAATGTGGACTGAGAAATTAGGGAATACACAGTAGCCACCCATGTGGGTGAATATTTTTGTTTATGTAGCTTACCCAAGGTCTCAGACACTTTTTAGCAGAGGCAGACCTAGATGAACTGAAGAGGTGGAACCTTTAGATTCACAGTATAAGTATCTTCCTTTTGAGTTAATGGTATACCAGATAGCTGGAATTGTCCATTAGTGCCAGACAGGGGAGTATAAGACACAAGCAGCGTGTCTACATGAGAAGTTTACTAAAAAGTCACCTGTGCACAGTTAGCTGTGCAGTAAATGTCTCAGTGTCTACATGTGCAATATTATTAGGACAGAATAAACTAATTAACTCTGCAGTAGGTTAGTACTTGTAAACATGAGTACTATCCTACAGTGGAGTTTTTTACTCTGTGGCAATGCACATGTAGGTGCTGGTGGGGTTGGCTGGGGCACCAAGGTGCTTCAGTGTGTGGGCTGCCTGCCAGCTAATCTCACATGGGAGCACCTTCATGCCCCAGCCAGCCCATCTGCCATATGTTGAGCTGAGTCAGAGTAGCCCTGGGCTGGCAGGCTAACCCCCTGGGTCTTGTTCCAGCCAGGGCCGCTCCGACCCAACTCACTGTGCTGTGGTCCTGGGTGCATATTCAAATGTGGTGCCCGGGAGCAATAAATTCTGGTGCAATATGTGCCAGTGTTTATTGCTGCACATTAATAGCACATGTAGATGTGCCCACTCTGTGCTAGTAAGTTCCTCAGATATTTGCTAGCAGTGTTAGGACTGAGGAATTCTTGTGAGTACTCTAGTAGCTGGAGACCATTTTGCTTCTGTTCTCTGTAGCCTGCCTTATTTGTGTCTTAACATCCCCCCCCCACCCCAGCATGCCTCCCTTAATTTCCATGTCCCTTCTAATCTACTCCTCCCATCACCTATGACCTCAGCCTGCATCCCCCTGATCATCACTTCTTTTTAATCAAGTCACGATGCTTCCTTCTTTTCATCCATGACACCTTAAGTAGGATTACATGGGAGAAGCAATCTCTAGTGTTCAGCACCATGGTTGTTGGAAAAAGCAATTGCAAATATTATCCTGTCAGCCATTGGGTAGTTCATTGTCAAGAGATGAAGCATGAGTTTTGGCATGGAATTTGGTAAAATCAAGGCATACCCATTGTGGGTGGAATCCACAAAACATTTTTTTGCTATGCTCTAAAAGCACTTCATGGGGCATGTGATACGAGAATCTTCAGAGGCTCATGATGCAGGCAGATTTGGGTGGACTTTCACAAAGGCAACAGATGACTACTTTGACTTTGGAGCAAGCACTCTGTGAAATGTCAATTTTCTGCTCCAGAGCATGGAGGCTCTAGACTCTCTCAACAAAAAGTATGCTTTTAATAAATTGCACCAAAACATTTTCCCCTAACCTTGTTCTCAGAAATGATTCAACTGTTTTTTAAATTTTTGCTGAGCTTTAAAAATAGAAAAACAGGCCGAGAAAAGAAACCAACCTGCAGCAAAAACTCAGGATGGAAAAATTCTGCCTAAATGGTTAAAGCCTGGAAAAATTATAAGTTCCTAAAACAGTCTTATAATAGGAGGTGTTAGGATATCTTAACTACAATTGTCACTATCCATTCCACATATAACATACCATATATAGCTTCTTTTCAGTGCAATTAGAGGTGTGAGAAAAGGGCCTAGATTTCAAGGCAGCCTGTTCAACACCTTAACTAATCCTGACCCATAACTTGCATTGTGAAGTCCTTTATGACCTTGAAGCAGTGAAGCCTACCAGGAGTTGTAGGCTTTCCACCCACTCTTTCAATCCAACCTACCTTGCCCTTGTACTGTCACACCTCTTTAAATGTTGTGAACAGTAAAATATATCAATAATAACAGAAGCTCCTGCTGTAGAAGGGTACTGTAATTGCAATTGCCTAGGACCTGGAGATTCATTACAAGGCAGGCAAATGTTGTGCAGTTTCATTTTCTTGTGTATACTCTGCCTCTCCTTAACAAATTACCAATACTAAGATGACTTTTTAAATAAAATAACCAAAGAATGAAGCAGTGCACCCCCTGCATATGTCAGAACTGCATTACTGTAGAAGAGAAGCATAGAAAATTAGCTTGTAGTTAAAAAAAAAATAAATAAAAATCTAATGACCCCATCCTTGGGTTATATTCCCAACAAATGGAGAACAGCTCGCATTTCACATGTGCATGAGGCGAGACATGAATGTCTTGCTGTATATTCTGTTTTCCAAAGATGCAGTGCCATTTGATGCCAACTCAGAAATAATGGAAGAATAAATATTAGTTTTGTGTGAGGGAATTTTAATAGTAGTTGACAAATAGCATATAATAAAAACACAAGAGTATTATATTTACAATTATAGGCAGGTTTTTTTCTCTCGCCTTGTAGGCATATATATAATCTATGCATAGCAGCAGCTTGCTAGGAAAAACGCATAATAGCGTATTACTTGTCTTCAGTCTATTTTCATTTTTCATTTTACCTATTTATTTTAAATGACTATAAAGTAATCTCACCGAAGAAACATTTTAGGCTTTTTTTTTTGCCACTGTACCATATTGAAATCTTTAGTTTTCAATTCTGATTTCACAGCTTATATGTTTTTATGGAAGGACAGGAGGAGAGTGGGGGAGATTGTTGTCTGGTTTCTTTTTCCAGGTGGTTAGGTTCACTGTTTTCCACCGAAGTCCATGGGAGATGAAAGTCCTGATATAAAGATCAGGCCAGTTGTCTTCTTTTTTCCTATAAATTTGGTGAACATGATTACCACCAGTGTACTGAGCTGTGAATCACTTAGTACGAAGACCAAACCACATATTAATGATGAGAGGCACTATGCAAACACGCAGTAATTTAAAAAAAAAACAGATAACCTTAAAACAATATAGTGGGGATTTCTGTATGATTGTATATAGTTCACAGTGTGGCTACTATATTGGATTGCATGCAGCCCTAAACAGTGTGGCTTCATAAAGCACTTAACATAATGAAACATAATGATCTTGAGTGGCTTCCCTGTGTTACTATAATATAAATATTAAATAAGGTTCAATATAGCCTGGAGATGTAAAGTGACTTTTAAATTCTGTTATTGTAAACATGTTAAGAAATAATTTTTTTCATTTTCAGTAGTTTTTTTCTAAAGCTTGGACATATTGCTACTAAAGTAATTTGGGGATACCCACAAGACTATAACAGTTAATATTCCTTGTGTAACATACCCTGGCCCTGGATGCAGTCAGGTGAGTCTTTGAGGTAATCCCGGAGTCCTCTTGCACCTTCAGGGATTCCCTTCAGCTGCAAACCTCTTCCTGCTGTTTGCTGGTTGACCTGAGAAAAGGCTGAGCTGCTCCAGAGGTCACTTCCCTGACTAGTGGTGCTTTTGCTTCAACAAAAGAAAACATCCAAGTAGTAATCTGGATTTATCCTTCATTTTACAGCTTCTGCCCCATCCTTTCTGCCAGAGCCTCCTGCCACTTCTTTGTGAGCCAGAATACTCATGTCGGTGGATGAAGGCCCAAAACCTTCCCATAAGTTGAGGGAAACTAAAGACAAAGATCTGCTCTCTTGGCAAGGCTTAAGTATGTTTTTTTATCTGCCTGTTTATATTATTTACTGGATTCATGGGCAGCCCATACTATGCCTATAACTTCCTGCTCCTAAAGTGCATTTTACCAGACTACAAGTTTCTTTTCTGATATGTTTATGACCAGGAGAATAGTTGCATCCTTTCAGAAATATCCCAAGGATAGTTTCTGTCACTTAATTTCCTCAGTGAGAGAAATGTCCTTGCCTGAATAACCAGGTGTTATTGTTACAGGTCTCTTCTTTTAAAATACAAATTCAACCTTGACTGGAAGGGTCTAGCTCACATATCTTAACCACATCCACACCGGCCTATTTGATGAGTAAACAAATTCATGGTAGGAGCTAATTCTCAAGAATTACTTTTCCCATATGCGAATAGGTGAGAAATGTCTAAGTTAATCACTGCCCTACTAACTATCATTGGGTAACATATAAAAATGTCATCAAAATAATATTTATAACAAATAATACAATTCCTATAAACAAGGAAAATAAGACTAAATACAGCTTGACATTAAGACGTACACATGCCATATCAGTAAAGCACACTCAGGAAACAAACTCAAGAAAAATGTGTGTGACATTTCCATGAGCACCCCAGTGTATGGTGAATTTGTGACACCATGCTACTTCTGCCTTGATTATGCCTAAGGAAACAACCCTACTCATGCTGACCAATGCACACAGTGCCTCCTCGTCTAAAACTTTAGTTTGCCTGTTGCACCTCAAACCAAAAAGGCTTAGTCACCTTTACCAAGATACAAAAGTTTCAAAGTACACATCCACCAGCCACTCAAACTCTGCTGATACTTCTCACCTCAACTTATTCCCCAAATGTCTGAAAACATTTCAGTCCCTTTCTCTGTCCAGCACATCCACTGATTCTTTTCTCTGAACCACCAGTAACTCGTGTTACAGCTGCTAGTAAGCTTTCCCATTTCTTGCTTCTGGCTAAGGTGAAGTGCTCCTTAGGACAACTGTCAACTCCTGCTTTGTTCATATATACTCTTATAAGTAAGGACATCCTTCTAAGCTTTATTTCATCAGCATCTACTTTCACTTCCTTCGCAAAGACTAGAGACTAATTAGTCAAAGAGTGTCCAGCTGCTAATGTGCCTCCTGATTTCATACAATATCTTTGCACATCTCTGATGATTGCAGAATTTCTTTATCACAGTAGAATTTTTGTACTTCCTCAAGAACGACCATTATTGTTCTATATAGCTCAGAGGTCCACTTTCAAATTTTCTAAAGCATAATTCTGTGCTGGACATTGAAAAATGGCATTTCCTATCTTGGGTTTATCCAGAATCATACCTGCTTACCTAAGCATCTAAAATAATGTTCAGCACTCTTGTGGTAGAGGTGATATCTTTTATTAGACCACCTAGGCAGTTGCAAAAAAAAATTCTTTATTTGCAAGCTTTCAGGCTCAAAAGCCCTTCCTCAGGCAAAGGAGAATGCAATGATTGTAAAATTGTTTCCGGGTAGAAATGAAACTTCATATTGCACAGGAGGACTGAAGGATGTTATAAATTGTTCTGGATGGGAAAGTTCCTTTTTAAAAAAAAGCTGTTCTGCGAGTATGCAAATTAGGCTGGAGTAAGAGTTGGGAAGGGAAGTTTAGTTTTGGAGAATCTGCTCTGTTTGTGTGCAGATTAGGCTCGAACAAAGGACTGAAGCAGGGTGTTTCCTTCCAGGTCTCAGGGGGTTGAATTTTGTTTCTTGATAAATTGTGAAGTTTTCATTTCAAAGCGGCTAGTTATGATATCTTCCATGTTTCATACTGACACAGCAGCTTCACCACAAGTAAACTTCCCTACCCAGGAGAACCATTACATTGACCGGTTTTCCTGCACAATATGAACCAACTTAACAAGAAAGAAGTGAAATTCACCTCCTGCTTGCCATCAGACAACTTGGAGGTAAATAGACTGTTCCAACCCTTACTCAAAGGTAATTTGCATACTTGCAGATCAGCTTTTTTTTTAAAAAGAACTTTCCCACCCAAGAGAACTTATACTATCCCCCAGTTCTCTTGTGCAATCATTTCTACCTGGGAGAAATTTTTACAGTCTTTGCATTCTCCTTTGCCAGAGGAAGGGCATTTCAGCCTGAAAGCTTGCAAATGAAGCATTTTTTTTGTAGCTGTCTAGGTGGTCTAATAAATGATATCACCTGTACCACAAGAGTTCTGACTGCTTTTGCCTTTTAGACCAACATGGCTACAACCTATATCCCTAAAATAGTGTTGTGCTTTATACCCTGGTTAGTTTCAGAGAAGGAACCTGGTTAAGGAAGAGGGGGATGGACTCCATTTCTTCTTGGGTAGGAACAGAGCTGTTTATTATTTCAATCATTTACTCCTGTTCAGGGGAAGGGCTGTGGTGCAGTTGCATCCCCCTTTGATTTCTGGTCTATCCAAAGTTTAAAACTGCCTGCCTGGCTATGGCAGCAGTATTTCTATTCAGGCAGCAGTGAAGGAATCACTTGACTTCATGTCTCGTTATAGTCTACCTGATTCCTTCGAACTCTGCCTTCCACAGGCGTTAACTACCTTTTCTTCTTTGTTAACAGTCTTGAGGGTCCACTAATCAAGCTAGCCTTTCTTTTGAAATTCTGCTATCTGTCAGTTGCTCCTTTTAACACAGTTCCTTTTTCACAGCCCTGCAGACTTTTTAATTATTGCTAAAATCATTAACTCAGGTGTGGAAACATTTACTCAGGTGAACGTCACCTCAGATGTGGAAATAACATGCCTCTCACTCCCATTTTCCATATCCTGAAGTCATGAAGTCACTGAGGGCATTTATACACATACATTTTTGTGCTTTGACCTGTACATTGAAGTAGACTTGATTAATCGAGTCTGCTCTGCACGTGAGCTGATGCATGCTGAGCTGCATCACATGCAGTTGTATAAGTGGTGAAATGTGCATCAGCATGCAGAAAATGGCGGTGGTGTGCTTTTGAACTAAAAAACCTTTGTGTTTTCATTCAAAAGCATGCTGCCGCCATTTTCTCAGCTCTTATACAACTGTATATGCCTCAGCACCGAACACTTTTAGAAGTGCCTGGCACTGTGGTGCAATCATGTACAAATGCCCCCAAAGACCAAAAATATGCTATCACATAAAGCTTTACTTAGTATGGTTTATTAGTTAAACATATTAGTTAAACATATATACATGTTGTAATTTGTGTTGCTTATTAAAGTAACAATTAGGGTTGTGTGTATCATTGTTCAAGTCATTAATTCTAGATATCATCACTTCCAAACTATATTTAAATTTTGGACATGTTAGGTACAGTGTGGCAAGTAGTGTGCTAAAACTGTCTTAAATCTCCAATGGAAAATGCAAATAACTGAAATCCCATGAATAAAAATAACTCTATGCTTATGAAATCAAAAGATATTTTAAAAAGGAGAAGGTTGCTCCTTCACATTCTTGTTTGTTTAACATTTTTCAGTGTTCCCAAAGGAACTGGACTATTGACTTATCACTTGCCAAGTTGTTTATTTTTAAAAATCAAAAGCTATTTCTGCTACAGCACTCCTAACAAGCATTAGAAATGTCTTTTGCACTCCTTGCCACAGGAAAGTGCTCAGCTTTCATTTGTTTTGAAAATTTGTTAGTGACAAGAAAGTATTCCCAGGCTGAGATCTTCTATGCCAAGTGTAGTCTGCATTGCTTATTTAGGGCCAGTTTCTCAAACACTGAAAAACGGGTTTTTATGGAAATCATGAAACAACTTTGTATTAAAAATCAGTGCATTCATCTATTAGCTCCTTCATTTTGTTAGGTTTTTAAAAAAATCTTTGATAATGCTATTTTAAGATTAATAACAGTGATATTGATTTTGTAGTGAAAACAACATACTTGCAGACATTCTGATTGTAAAATAAAACCTGTGTGTCTGCACTCAGATTCCTTCTTGTTTATGGTTATTATAGGTTTGATGATCTATCCAGACCTGTTTATAGAGTAATTTTTATTCTGTATTGTTCATACAATATTCCACAGAATGCTTCATCTCTGAACCCTCGGGTATACTTAAATTCCGATATCTAAAAGCAGAGGTATGTCTGTTGTAAAACAGAAATTACTGGATCTCTAGAAAGGATAGGAGGAGTGCAGGGTTTTAAAGACTGTTCCAGGTGTATAAGGAAAAAACATCATAGTTAATAATAACAAATGCCACTCTAGAGCAAAGAAAAAATGAGGACAGGGAAGTTAAAGATGTTTTTCTTTAGTTTTGCCAAGAAAGGGAAAATATATTATGTGCAAAGTGAAGACAATGACACACTTTTGAATAATGAGAGAGTTACATTCAGAGGACACAGTAAGAAAAGCAAGTTTGAGCAAGGAAGGATTCAGGGAGAAGAGATGAGTCAATTGAATTATGGAAATGAGGTTGTTTGGATTACAGTATCTGTAGGGGAGAAAGATTTTATTCTGAAAAAAGAGAGGTATGCCTGTGTGGTTTTAAGAATAAGATTGGGTAAAATGTCAAAATGAACATGAAAGAATAAATAGAAAGGGAAGGATAGGAAGGCCATTAAGATAGTCTTAAAGGCTTTTAAAATACATTATTTTTCATTCCACTCCTAGCTGGCTGCCAGTATTGTAACAATGATAGTCTGAGAGGTTTCAGGACCACTACACTGAGGGGCCCTGTCTTCCATTCATGTCATGGTTTTCAGACTTAAGCATACAGTATGCTAAATGGCATGCTAGTGATGGAGGTGTCCCCCAAATCTGTAGGAAAGCAAAATGTTATAAAACAGTGTGGAAACAACTTAATTTCAATTCTGTGTCTTAATATTTTGAAGCTATGAGGCACCTTACACATAACACTGAATTGACCCCTAAATAGACATCATCCTATGAAATAAGGAAACTCATGCAGAAGGAGAAGTTAAGATACTATTTTTAAAACTATCCTCCAGTCTCCCAGCTCTTTCATTTTTTTCTGTGGGTGGAAAAAATGGCAGCGTTCAAGTTAAAATCCTAAAGAGCCCAGTTCTTCCCCTGCCATTCTCTTCATCCACACCTTTACTCCATCTTTGCTCTTGTTTCATCTACCCTTCATTCACTCATTCCCTCTCTCCAAGTGATTCATTCTGCCTTCTTCCTCATTCCATACCCAATTCCATTATCACCTTCCACTCCCTCCCTTTCATTTTTAGCTTTTTAACTTTCTATCTCTATCTTTAGCTAGAGTTTGTGTGTGGGTGCCAGTGGGTGTGCACAAGATATTTCTCTTATTTTATTATGATAATTGCTTTTATTTTATATGTGAGGGAGAAAAGTCCGATAGCCTCCTTCCCCAACCCTGCCAGTAAGAAGGAGATAAAGCATATGCAACAGCTTATGAAGGGGAATTTACTTTGCCTCCAGGAAGGGGGAAGGTCAGACTCTCCATTGTACCACCCAGACTGTGAGAAGTAGTTGGCTTCAGCGTCTTTTTAAATCCCCTAGAAGGAAATGAGGCCATCTGAAGGAAGAAGAATCCCAGAAGGAGTGGGACAGACAAAGGAGAATGTAGTAGGAGGCACTTTATAGTTTCACTGGGTGCATCTACACGTGCAATTAGCATGTAACAATAAAGTCCGGTGCAGTTCGTGCTGGAGTCAGCTTCTCCCAGAAACAGCATCTTTATGTGTTGAGCCAGGGCAGAGTAGACACGGGCTGTGCGGGGGGGAAGGAGTCAGCTCCATGCTCCAGGTGGTGGTAACAGGTGGGCGACAAAGGGGCTGGCTGGGGCACAAGGATGCTAGGATGCTACAGTGTGGGGGCTAGCTGCAGGCAGCCCCTACACTGTAGCACCTTTGTCTTGGCCAGCCCCATTCACTGTCTACTTGTGCACACTAAATGACTCCACTGTAGGGTAGTACTTATCCTGGACAGTACTATCCTACGGCAGAGTTAGTTAATTTACTGTACCCTGATACGGGCACACTTTACTGAGTGACACTTTACTGTGGAACTAGGCAGCTCTGCAGTAATCAAATGTGTAGATTCACCCACTTTCAATGTAGAGGGGATTCTGAGTGCCAGGTTCATGCAATTCCCACCTACAGCAACTAGACCTGATTTTCAGAAGTGCCAAGCACCGAGGGCTCCCCGTGACTTCCATGATCGTGATCTGTGAAAACAGCATACTTGCAGACGTTCTGATTGTAAAATAAAACCTGTGTGTCTGCACTCAGATTCCTTCTTGTTTATGGTATGTATAGGTTTGATGATCTGTCCAGATCTGTTTATGTAGTCATTTTTTATTATTAAAAAACTGTCCAACTTTGGTGGCTTTTAGTGACTCCCTCCTCCCTGGCCACTTTGGCATGCTTTGTCTCTGATTTATTCAGGGTCACAGAGCAAGTCTATGCCAGACTAAATCCAGAGTTCCTGACAATCTCAATCCTGTGCTTGAGGCATAATTTCAACCTTTCTCTCTTTTCCATTGGTACTAAACAGAGGTAGCAAGTGGATCTGTATCTTCACAGAGGAATTTTACTATCATGTTCTGTATTTTAAACCTGATTTTTAAATATGAGAATAATTTCTAATATACTAACTTTCCCTCCATGTGGAACAGGAATGGATAGGCCCTGTACGTGATAACATCATTCATTCAGCTACCTACATCATAAATGCATTTTCACCAGCACTAATAAAAATAGAAATAAACACTTACATGTAGTGAAGTTTTGCAAATTGGTTACAAACTAATTTTATGGCTTTTGTTAAAAATCCTGCCTAGGAAGGACCTGACTGAAACAGATTATGAATAATCCATCTGAGGAGGGGAATATAAAGCAGATGGACTGTCAAGACGGACGTGTTTTTTGTGTAAAGCCACAATTATTAATAATGTTTCTTGGCTTTCGAGCATGTAACCATGCAGCCTGAACATTCTCTTAATACAGGGTTTTTTGGTGCAATTACCTTCTAAGGTTTTCAAACCCCACCGAAATCCTTTCCCATGTGGTTAACTTTCATTGCACTGTGATATTCAGCATGAGCTATGATTTGACAGAGGTTCTGTGAAAACACCTGTTGAATCAGGAAAGTAAGTGACCAGATCATAGCAAACTAAATTTTTAAAAAGACTTATTGTAAAAAACCAAACAATTAAACAAAATAACTGAAGTATCTAATGCTTTATATGCATCTTTAAGGGGCTCATCTGATCCTTCTCATACCATAAACCATTTCAAGAAATTGACCCCTTTTTTTCTAGTGCACATGTGGTAGCAGCAGTATCACAGGGTGCTATGGTTTGACCCTATCAGTAATGGAGTCGAGCAGAAGGACTTAAGAGGAAAGTTACATTTTGAAGTAAAATTATACTGAAGGATCTTCTTAGGCAACCTCTTGAGTATGGCTGAGGATGCTCAGCACGTATTCAGTAAAGTTGCTTTTACAGGTCACTTCAGCATTTTCAAGAGAGGTACCTGATGTTCATTCTTATTCTCATGAATCTGACATCTCATGTTCAGTATGTGTTAGGGCTTCTGTTTACTAACCAATGTAGCAAGGGACCAAGATTTTATATTCCATCAGGCAAGACAAGCTGGCAGTTAAATTGTTTTTAACTGATGTGTATTTATAGGTTTTCTAATAGGCAGTCCTGGAAAGGTGTGGGCTTCACAGGAAAATAAATGGGAACTATAATGTTATTCTTTTAGTCTGCAATTGTCTGAGGTACTTGTCAATAGAAATAGTTGCATACATTTGTCTTCATTAATCATTTCAAGGTGTTGCATTTTGATGCAGCCAGCCTAGCAGTTCACGGGCACTTTAATTTTCCAATTATTGTACCTGTGGCTCAGAACAGATACTGATTAGTTTCACATTTTGCTCTGTGGGCAGCTTAATGTTCTTGTCACCTTACATTGAGTTTTAAATGTGCAGAATATAAGAGAATGTCAGATGCGTTCCAAAGACTTTTGGGTCATGCTCAGTAAGTTACGATGTTTCTGGGTACAGTACTGATAGGTTTCTGAAAGATTGATGAAAGAACAAGGTATTGTGCCAGAATCCTATCACAGAAGGTAGCAATTCCTCTTGTAAAATGAGTGTGAGTGATTTCATGTCTCATTCTGTTTCACACAAGACTTTTTAGCTGAACACAAAGATGATACTGCTGGCTCATCTCACAGCATTAGTGGTAATGCTATCATCATATCAAAGGAAACTGATTTTCTTTCTGTATTTACATACACTTAAAAGGCATTTTGCAAACTGTTGCACTGTGAAGTTTAGGAGGAAATATATGCTTTGAAAAGCCCTAACTATAGAGATTAGTTTTAATAACAAATCAACATATTGACTAACTACACTTCGTTGATCGAGTACCAGCTCTGACTCATTCATGCCTTTTTGTGAAAAATCTCCATGGAAAAGTTCCCCTCAAAAACACAAAACCACGCTGAACATCTGCTGTCTAGGTATTCATTAGTCCTGTCTGCTGTGCCTTTGGCTAATTGCCTGGGAGTGAAGTTGAAGCTTTTATAGGGACTTAACCTGGTGTCAGTATTAGTGGTAAAGATCATGTAACGTTTTGATAAAAGAATTGGAAATGTCAAGCAGGTAGCCTCCCAAACATAAACTTTATTTAATAGTTTCTAGTACAGTTTGTTTGCCTACAATATTGCTCATGCAACTGATAACAGAAAATGTATTTAATAACTACTCAGTGCTAATATGCTGTAGTATGCATGACTGCCTAATTTAATTTATCTCTGATTAAGCCTATTATGTTTGAGATCACTTTACAGAAGAGACTTTTTTGCCAGCTGTAAGCTTATTTGAATTGTAATATAAGTTAATAATGTGTGAAATAACCAGTGGTGCTTGCTTCTAAATGTTAATTTTACCAAATGACTTCCTGAGTTAGTGCATATACAGCTCATCCATTGCGCTGTAGTTAGTATGTTGTTTGGACATGAAGACTGCACGTTTAATAAGGCAGGTGTGTGGGAAGGGGAAGTTTTTTTCTGTTGAAGAACAAAGAAAAACAATTACTGTATTGTTAATGGTGACATAGTATCTATAGGTTGATAACATACATTGAGGGCAATGTATACATTTTCAATTTCACTACATTTATTTTGTTAATTTTAAAATGTTTTAAACAGATGCTTGCTGAAATAAACTCCAACAAGTAATACCCAGAGCAGTGTCCAAAGAAATAAACTAAATAGAAAGGTGTGTGAGAAAATTATCAGTAAGTTGGTTAACAACAAAATTGGTATTTGAGGTGGGATCCTAGATTTGTCTCACATTGAGCATGGAGCAGCTGGAGCAAAAGTATAAAGAACAGAGAATTCAGGAGAAAGGGGAGCCCAGCTTCTTCAAGGGAAAATGTTATGTTTCTTCTCAATGATGAGAAATGATTGACCCGGTGATTCTTTTTTCCCCTCCTAGTCTTACTCCTTTCAGTGGTCTAATTGGCAGAGTGATGGGAATAAGTTGAAGAAAGAAAGAAAACATTCAGTGTGCTGTTAAAAATATGCCATATCCCTCTACTATTGAGCAGGGTGGCATATACAGCTTTGTAAAGTCTGTGCTCTGTCACAGTCAAGTGGTTCACCAAAAAGCACTGCCAAATGGGGAAGTGTCAGGCTACAGCCTTAAACCTGGGGCCACTGCCTGACCAGTACAGCCACTCATCTGAGCCTGCATCCTACAGCTGATCACCCAGCCTGGTCAAGGCTGTCCTGAAGCTTCCAGCAGGGCTTACCCCTATGACCACTCACTGGCAGTGGAGTATTTCCCCCATATAAGCTCTTGACCCCAAACAGGAAGTGTTCAGGTAACACAAAGTGCCTAGTGTGATCCTAGACTGCCTTGCTGTTCCCTCTGGCTTGTGTTTTGATTCTACTTTCTGCTTGATCTTCTGGTTTTTGACCTGGTTTGCTTTCTGGCTCTGCTCTCTGCCTGATCTCCTGGCTTCCTGACTTGGCCTGTTCCTAGACCCTGTTCTTGGACTGACCATCTGGATTCCTGACTTGAGTAATCTCAAAATCTGTTTGCTCTTTTCAACCTCAGTCGGCATGTCAATCCCCACCTGGCCCCAGGCCTAGTCACTCGTGACTCAGAATGACAGGAGGGAGAAATCTTTCATTATTTAAAAAAAAAAAAAAAGAAGTATTTAACAATCACTCCTTTTATGAAAAAAAATTGTGTGTGTTGATAACAATACATACATCTTGTTTATTTAGAAAACATCTCTTGAGGAAAGTTAGGTGAAAGAAAAGTAACTTTTCACCTAGTTTTAAGAAATGTTTGAGATGGACAGGATTTAGCAATGACCAATACTATGAGGCTTTTTTCGTAGCAGAGAAGGTGGAAATGATCCCTTTATATTAATTTTGGATATAAGTATCTTCAGTCTCAATTTCAGTAAGAAAAATGACTTTATTCATTTGTCAGATCTTATATCTTTTCAGAGTTGAAAAGGTACAAGATGCTTCCAGACTATGTACCCAAAACAATGATATTTGATTGGAGTGAAAGGTAAAGTATGTCCCACATAATTTCTTTTCCTGTTATTTTGTGTTATTCTCTTCTGCCATTCAGACCTGTCTGGCATGTGATAACATGAAGTAGATCAACCTCAATTGTTCACTTCCCCCCCCCCACGCTAACTCACATTTATAGGTCAGTTGTTCAGGAGCAAGCCAAATTGTGCAATGCTTCTGAGTTCAAGGTTTACCTTCACTCAGAAACTAAACTTGGGAGGCCTATCAAATCCTAGTTGACAGGAGATGAATTTGGTTTTCACAGCAATGAATATTTGAATATACATCCATTATATTAGATCCTTGGCTCTCTCAGATACATTTTAACAGCCCTTGCAGCAGCAAGACACTGAGTGCTGTTGTTTCCCTGCATTACCTCTAGCAGGTTATGGTGTTTTTAGTGTCTTAATATGCCCATAGTGTGACAGGGTTGATTGTGTAGTTTTAGGAATAGATTAGACAAGGGCTGGTATGGGATGATTAGGATAAGGATGATTCTCTAGGGGGCTGGACTAGATGACCTCTGGGGGCCCGTCCCAGCCCTACTTTTCTGTGATTTTATGATTATATAATCAGAGACTGAATGAATGT
This sequence comes from Crocodylus porosus, assembly GCF_001723895.1. Classification (NCBI taxonomy): domain Eukaryota; kingdom Metazoa; phylum Chordata; order Crocodylia; family Crocodylidae; genus Crocodylus; species Crocodylus porosus. The sequence continues at coordinate 148,432,781 of NW_017728906.1, read as the reverse complement.
GCTGTCTAGAGTATAAGTTTCCAGTGGTAAATATCCAAGTGATACTGAATATAAGATCCTTTCCTTGAGGTTTCTAGGTATTTGTTCTAAAATATTAGTGATGCCAAAAAATTCCTTTGTTTGTCCAGAATATGCAATCAACATATTAATAAGGGCGTATCTAGTAGGAGCTTGCTTGTCACATCAATCATAGATGTGACTGATAATCTCCTTCACAGTTGGTTGGCTGAATGCTGTTGCTGACAGTGTCAGTCACAGGGAACATCTTCAACTGTTTTCCAAACTGCATATAGTGTTACAGTTTGTGTCCAGGTGCATTTAAGAACGTTTCATTTGATCCATGGAGGCATAAGTAGTTTGTGCCCTGGTCTCTCACAGGGAGGGCCTCTATTTCTTTGTAGACTGTCATAACTGTTGGAACATCCGTCAGGGTCTGAGGGACAAGTTTAAGTTCTTTCTATCACATTTATCACCACTATTATAAAGATACCTTGTTCACTCTTGCACAGTCGCACTGTTTCAGTTTTGCCCTCAATGAAATGCATGCAACTCCACTGCTTTCTGAATGATCGAACGGAGGTAACTGATTGGAACTTAGTAAACTAGTATGTTGATGTGGCCCAAAAAAGGAATAGCATTGGCAAATCACATTCTTATCTGCTCAGGTTTTATCTGCTCGGGTATGTGTTTACTGCAGTCAGCTCAGGTCATTAGCACCCAGTTTGACCCGGCCTGGGTATGAGGAGCACTTGCATTCAGAACCCAATCATTATTCAGAAACAGGCATTTTTGGGGCCCCTCTAGCCCTTGGGTGGGCAAAGTACAGCCTGCAGGCTGGATCCGGCCCACCAACTGATTGTATCTGGCCTGCTGGTGGGTGGCCACAAAGGTATGGGATCTGGCCCGTGGGAGCTGGTGGCTCTGGCTGTTGCATCATGCCAGGCAGTGGGGTGGATCCCAGCCTTGTCTGCAGATTACACCAGCTCCCGCTCTGTGCACTGGAAGCAGTGCTGGGCACGCTCCAGCATCAGCTGTAGATCCTGCTGGCAGGTACCAGAATGACTGCATGGGACCACAGCTGATGCAGCAGCAGCATCTGTGGACCCGAGCAGATGCCCCGAGCAGTGGGAACCTGCCAGCTGTGTCCACAGCTGATGCCAGTGCCTGCGCAGCACTGTTTCCAGCGTTTGGGCCAGAGCTAATGTCAGCTGCAGGATGTACTGTATATGTGGGATAGTTCACATGGGGGGAGGGAGAAACAGAGACAGAGAGAGGAAGCACTGAGTGACGGCAGCTGGTACTGGGTGCAGGGGAAAGGCGGGACCTTCTTGCTGCTGCCCTTCTGGCTGTGGCCACCCAGAGCCTGCACTATGGTTGCTATTGCTGCCACCCCCCAGGCCCAGGGTTACCCAGAGGTGGTGCTGGTGGTGATTGTGGTGGCAGGGAAGAAGAACAGGGCAGCTCCAGCATGGGCTCTGGGCAGATGCAGTCAGAAGGGCCCTGGCAGCAGCAAGTGTGCACACTCACGGTCAGGTCCTGTCTTTTCCTAGCACCAGCTGCCACCATATATCATGAGCAAGACCATCTTTCTGCCTGTGTCCCTTCTGTCCCCCCACCTACAGCATGTCCCCACAGACTACACCAGCTCCCAGCCTGCATATCAGAAGCAGCACTGGGTGGGTGCTGGTATGATCTGTGGACACAGCCAGCAGGTTCCCACTGGTGACTGGGGTGTTTGCTTAAGCCCCTCCTCAGGGTAGATGGGTGGCTTGGAGATGGCACTGGTGGTGGCGGGGGCCCCAGCTGATCTACCCATCCTGTAGCTGCCACCCATGGCCCCATCCCACATGGGGAGTTTTGGTGAGCTATTGCGGGGGCAATTTGGGCACAAATTATTGTCTACCCCTCCTCTTGGATTTTTATCAGCCAGAGCATACCGTCATCAAGACCGATTTTGGCTCTTGCTAGATGTCATTGTGCAGGTGGAGGCTCAGCTGGCAAAAACAGTTGGGACCTGCTAGTTAGTGAGCAGTTCTGCTGTTGCTGCATACTTCCTCTCCCAGAACGTTGGGAGGACACATATGTATATATGTATATATCCATACTTTTCTTCTACATATTCTTTATCTCACAGCCTGGATGCTGGCTGGTTATCATATAGAACTGTCACTTCCCAGGCAGAGGCGTTCTCATCAGTAGCAGGAAAGACTGTACTAGACACCTGAAGAAAAGGATTAGATTTTCAGCCTGGCATTATGTAAGATCTCTCTCGTTATGAGAACTCTTTTTCAGGAATTCTACATTTACCTGCTGGAGTTGAAACATAGTCAGGTGTCCCTCATCTCTGCCAAGGTGCAGTAGGCTTCTCTATCAGCTCATTCTCCATCCATGAAAAGTAAGTCTCAAGTTCCTCAAAGGTCTGACTAAAGTGTTCCCTCCAATGAGAGATCTGGTCTCGTATTAGGCCTTGACCTAATTTTCATTACCTTGATTGAACTACCAGTTGAACCTATGTCAGCCTGCTTATCTGTGTCTGTCCATGAAGCTGACTTATTTGGTGGCCTTCAGATCAGCAGGAAGGGTGAGGTAGGATCCAGTGTTGATGGTATATGTCCCCTATGCTAGATTTTATCTGGACAAACTGTCCTTTTAAACTCACCCTAAGCTTGTATCTGAGATTTAACTAAGATTACATTTTGTGACAGAGGCATCTACCAGTCTTCCCAAAATCTTCTCCTCAAGAGCTGAGGCTTCTCTGCATACACTAGATATGAGGAGACCCATGTGTGAACTGTTACCATAACTAAAAGATCAAAAGACACTGCAACAAACAATTTCTGTAGCCTTCCTTAGAACACCTCTATTCTGGACACTGGCAAGGCAGCACCTTCACTAAAACTGTACCATTATAGAAACTTTCAGTGTGGATGTTTCATTTTGCACTGCAGTCTTCCTGTTGCTGTTTGCATAAGTCTCTGAGATCTGCCTGAAGATGAACTGATACTGATTTGGAGTCATCAGTGGAGTGTTCACATGGAACGTACTTGGAAGGAAAAAGGAAATTAATAGTAACCAGAATTCTTCCAAATATGTTTTTCACATCCATGTCATACATCCTGCCCTCCATCCCCTCATCCTTGGATTCTGTGATTCTGTTGTTGAGAGGAAACTGAGGGGCTGAAAATGCATGCTGCCTTTTGGCCAAGACGTGCAGGAGAGGCAGGGCATATGCATGCTGTACGAGTAATGCCAAGGCAAAGAAGTATCTCAGCTCAAGTGGTTGAGACGCATATGCACCGCAGTAATGTGTGCATATGGGCAGCATATCTCAAAGAATTTCCATTACTGGTCAGTAATTTCTCTATAAATTTGTAGTGAGTTTTGCCCTTTTTGCAAGGCAATTTCTGGGGTATTTTGAAAATATATCCATTAGTACATTTATTATGTGCCATTATCTACAAAAGCCATTTCTATACAAAATACATTTTAAGCACTCTCAGTTCAGGTTCTCTTTAGGAGAGCTATTTGCTTTGAGTCTTCTCTGCTGCTGAGTTCAGCATGGGAGCCAGCAGTATGGCAAGGAATTGTTGCTCTTTAAAGGACACTGAAAACTTTTTGGCTGCTTGCTTTCCTTCATTTCCTCTTTCTTTTTTTTTAACACTAGCTGGATTGAGATCCCAATAAGTTGTTATTTGACAGAAGAAATGTTACTCTGCTCAGTGAAGCCAGAGAATCGCAGGTGGTGTGTGCCAAACTGAACAGAATATCAAAGGCTGCTGAGCCATTGTGTCTGCCTAAACTTACTTCTAAGTAAAGATTAGCAAGCATAACTTATATACCAGTTTGTAAATTTGCTTAATGTTCTATGACTGTTATAGGCAAATAATACTTTCTAAACACAGCCTTTGAACATTTCTGGAGCTACTTTTCTAAATGATTAGGATACAAAAGATAACAGATGATTTTACCTAAGGAGCCAAATAATCTTCATGAGGCTAAGAATTAGAAAGAAAAGAGAAAACATGTCATATACAGCAGTTACCTGTGTTGCATTATTTCATAACAGTATAGACATATGTTGCAAACAAATTAGAGATACAGTCTATAAAATATCTGTAGTTTCATATTGGCAACAGACCTTGAATTCTGCCTTTTGTAGAGAAACAACAGCAGTAAAACTTTCATTTTTAAAGTTTTATAATTTCTTTTTAGCTTCCACTCCTCTTGTATTTATTTCTAACTTGCTAGTTGAATTTGCAGCTCATATAAGTATTGAAAAAAAAAACAAAAAAAAATAAAGACCAGACATAGTAGGGGCTCCTAGATTTTGAATCACTGGACTTCATGAAGAAATACACTGAGGTGGGAAATAGCATGTATTATCAGTCATTTTTTAAAATTAGACTTCTTTGACGTGATAAAATGACAGAAATATGAGTTCTACAAAGGATTGGGCTTTTGTTAAAAATGTTTTTAAAGAAAAATCCTGCTAGACACAAACTTATAATACAAAATGAGATCTCATTTATTTAGTTGTTTTATTTTTAAGAACACTTTTTATTGTAAATAGTACATACTGTTTTCCATTTTGATTTTAATAATCTAAATCTAACCGGAGATCCCGCTTATAACCTTTAAATAGCTACAAAATCTCACCTGGGATGGATGAGCTTGTGTTGTTCATTTTGAAATAATTGAGTTGCTTTTCAGTCTGTTGCAAACTGGTACATGTCCTGAGCTGGTTCTGCTGAGGCTTGTTGCATGCTAAAGTTTGCTCCAATCAGATTGAGGCAGTACATCATACTTCTTGTTTGGATAGTGTTTGACAAGCTATCCAAAAAGCTTAATTGGGCAGTGTTAATACTAGTATCAGAGCATGTATGCCCCATATCAGCTAGTTCATTATTTTGCCTGGGATCTTGTTTGGCTGACAGAGCTGCAATTAACCTGCGTCATCCCATTTACCCTTTATAAATATTGGCATAAAGATACCTTTTGTTCAGTTCTTGGGAACTTCCCCACTGCTCCCAGAGTAATTGAAAATCGATAGTAATGGTACAGAGAGTCCTCAGCCAGATCTGTTAAAAATTAAGCACATAAGTTAGCACACGGACCTGTTGATTTAAAAAGTCTGCCTTTAATAGCTGGTGTTTAACTTCCTCCTAAGTTACTGTTGGCATCAAAAAGTATTTTGTTATCAACGATATGAATTATATCAGAAATTCTAAGTAAAGCAAACCAACCTAAAGTATCAGTCCTGTCAGAAAGATGATGATAGACATATTTAGAGCGCACTTTAAATATGCCATCAGCACATGTTCTTTGTCAAGTGGAGACATGGGCACTACCTGGAAAACCTGGAAAACAAGGGTGACCGAGAAAAACTGGTTTAAATAGTTCCCAGTTACCATTCACACTTTTTCTGTTTTCATTCTTTCTTCTATCTGAATTCGTTCGTGCTCTTTTAAATTGGCTATTTTAAAACAGGAAGTGCAGATGATATTGTTTTGGACTTTATTCTGGTAGCACATTATGGCTGCAGTTGAGTTACTATCATTTATACCTAAGCAACCATCCGTTTTTTAGTTCTGCAATAAATTACTCTATCTGCCAAGATGACATTTCGTACAGACTCCCCGGAATGGAGGGTGTCACTTTTACATTACATAATTGTCATGTGTATCTTTTAAAAAACATTACAAAAAATACTACTGTTAGCGTGAGACCTTGGATACATGTTACTCAGACTGAAGCCTTTAACAGTAATGTATTTCCTCCCCACTTCTGTTATGAATAGGGGCTAGAGAAGGCTGACTGCTCGGCCCTAGTGTGGTTGGACCATCTGTTGGAGCCACCAGCTGGCACCTCGTCTTGCATTTTGTTTGTTAGAACACTGCTCCGTACATACTCCAGATCACTTGCTTTTGGGTTGCTGGCAGCTTGGAAACTGGCGATGTCATTTTTGACAGAGTACCACTCTATGAGGCAACTGAGGATTTCTTCTTTTCACATCTTGTGGCAACTTGCTTTTGTTCACAGCATCTTTATTTTGTTCTCCATGAGTGCTCATTAGTCCCCACCTTGTATTTGTTTAATATCCTCTTGACTAGTCTAGCCAGCCTGTCACCTAGACGAATTGTTCCCCTTCTACAGAGCTGGAGGCCATCCAAATTGTACAGCCCTTTTTCCTGATAGAAAGTCAACCAGTGTTGCACAAAACAAAAAACCCTCTGCCTATACAACATAGCCAGCCAGTGGTTTGCTTCCAGAATCTTTTGCCATCTGTCTCCCTTTGCTTACAGGATCAGAAGGATTTCTGAGATCACTTGAGCATTGCTCTCCTTCACAGCCTTCTCAGACTAAGTGAAAACAAGCAGAGATTGCATGCTGCTGACTTGTTAGTTGTAGAAACTCAATGAAAACAGTTGTAGATCAACCCTTAGTTTTGATTATACTCTGGCTATACAATCAGTTCAATTAAAAGAAAAAAATGCTTCTTACTCTTAGCCAGCCTTCTACCAGCTGTTAGATTAATAACAAAGTTTTCTTCATTGAGGAAGAAACAGATTGACAAGTGGAACAATCTTATTGAAAGATTAAAGGAGTATAGAATGTGCTTCTTTTACATTCATTCAGGTTGATTCTGCCTCATGTAGAGAATCTTAGTGTTGGATTCAGTTCAGTGACAAATGTCATGATTCTAGATATTGCAGCCACTGTGGTAAAACTCCTTGTGTCGTCATAGCCATTCAAAGATGACAGTAGTGCTAGAGAGGAGTCTCAAAAAGGGTTAAAATCACTTGCATTTAAGGTAATAGTATAATTTGTTAGAAATTAACAATGGAATGTAGTGACAATGCAGGCTAAGCAGGCATAATATGAGCTGCACTGAGTGCACGAGGGTTATTCCTCTGCTTGCACGTAAGGAAGGTAAAATTAAGACCTGAGGTGACACAGTGTTTGCTAAAATCAGTCCCACCGTTACATTTTCTTGCTGATACTGACATTTTTAATTTATAATTTGAATTCTGTGTGCCTTTTGCTTCAACTCCAGGCTAGTCCTGCATGCAAATTCTATAATAATACCTTTTAATATTCATTTTTAAGATGGTACAAGACACTTGATACAGCCCTCTAGTTCTGCAGGTAGAAAAAGCTATTAGGAACGTTATTATTTTAAACTTTAATCCATTCTTATGTTCATGAAATGCTTTATCTGTAATGCCTTTTGTATTAATCATAATAAATATTTTACCCTTTTCAGAGAGGGTGAGCTGATGTATTGTCTAAGTGAAAGAGAGAACTTGTCTCAGCTGGTTTAAAATGCTTGCTGAACTTAAAATGAATACGAAAAAGTGCCAGCAGAGATGTCATGCAGATAATAAAAGGAAAAATCTGGATGGAAGAACAATATAATAAGTGAACACACCTCACTGCTTGCTTGCTGTTTTTTTTTTAATTTGCAGAAAAAATAGTTGGCTTTTGGCATAACTGTACAATGTGCTAAGTTCAGCAAGAAGGAGAAAGCAAAAAGAGATCAAGGTTGAAAAAGAGCATGGGGATTTTTTTCATTTCCTAGCCTTGTTTCTGTGCCATCACATGAAAAGGTACAGTTGGAGGTTTACCTCCATAGGATTAAGCTAAGAGATAGTCTGTAGCTGTCCAGCTTGTGAAAGGGAGATGGAGAATGGTCAAGGAACCAGAGGGCAAGTCTGAGAAATGGGAATTTCTGATTTCTAATCTTTGCTCTTCTGACTGGTGTTAGCTTGAGTAAAATCATTCATGGCCAGATTCTAATACTTCTCATCAGAAAAACATTACTTTCCAAATAGTGCCATTGATGGAACAATGGTAATGGGACAGCTCTGAACAATTGCTACCTGGAGTGAAATCCTAGTCCCCCGTCCCTCCCAAAGGCACTGGCTGGCCTAATCGTGAGTAGTACCAACCCCAAAACTCCAGATTTGGAGTTGAGCTTCACGTACCGAGAAGGGACAGAATACACGTTGAATAGACGTACCTATCATAACAGGATATAATGGCAATTAATTCATATTATAACGCTTTTAAATTCAAACTGATATTGTGGTGCTATTTTTATTATAGTTGCAATTATTTCAGAATTATTATGATAAATACTAGATCCAGGATACATTTCTTGGAAGGAAAAACATTAACAGAGGGTCATAGGAAATTGAGTGGGAAGGGACCTTGGTCATCTAGTCCAGCCTTTGCTTAAGGCAGGATTGTCCCTGACAAAACCATCCTAGCCGAGTGTCTCTCTGACCTGCTCTTGAAAATTTCTAGGAATAGGGATTCCACAACTTCTGTAGGAAGCCTGTTCCAGTGCTTCACCACCCTCAGAGTCAGAAGGTTCCTCCTAATTTTCAACCTAAATTTCCTCTGCTGGAGCTTAAAGCCATTATTCCTAGTCCTGTTCCCTGCAACCACAAAGAAAATCCCATCTTCATCCTCTTTATAATCACCCTTCAGATATATGAAAACTGTTTTCAAATCACCCTTCAGTCTTCTCGTCTAGACTTAATAACCCTAATTTTTTTCAGCCTTTCCTTGTAAGTCTTGCTTCCCAAGCCCCTAATCATTTTTGTTGCTCTGTGCTGGACTTTTCCCAAACTGTCCATATTCTTCATGAAGTGTGGGGCACCAAACAAGAGGACGTATTCCAGGTGGGGCCTCACCAGTGCTGAATAGAGTGGAACAATCACTTCCCTTGATTTGGAAGTGACACTTCATACAGCCCAATATCATCTGCCTTTTTTGCAGTGAGAACACACTGCAGCCTAACCAGTCATTCCCCAGTCTGTATTTGTGCATGCAATTATTCTGTCCCAAGTGCAGGACTTCACACTCATTCTTGCCCTTGCTGAATCTGATCTGACTGATTGTGGATTATTTCTCCAGTCTCTCCAGGTCATTCTGGATTCTTGTCCTGCCCTTTAGTTGTCTGCAGCTCCTCCTAATTTGGTGTCATTTTGTCAGTTTCCTAAGTGTGCACTCACTCCCACCATCCAAATAATTAATGAAGTTATTTTTAAAAATACTCAACCCAAGACAGACCCCTAGGGAACTCCACTTGTCACTTTCTTCCAACTATTCTTTGAGTTGATGACTGCTCATTGAGCATGATGATCCAATGCATATTTCCCTAGGTTGCTAATGTGAATGTTATGCCAAAAGTCTTGCTAAAGTCAAGGTAGATGACACCCACTGCTTTGTTTTCATACACAGAGCGTGTCACTGTATCACAGAAGGAAATTCAGTTGGCCAGGCCTGACTTGCGCTTGTTGAATCCATGCTGGCAGTTCTTGATCACCCTGTTCTCCTCTTGGTGCTTTACAATATAGTCCTTCAGGATCTGCTCCACGATTTTTCCAGGTATAAAGGTCAGACTGACTGGTTTATAGTTCTCAGGATTCTCCACCATCCCCTTCTTAATGATGGGCACTATATTTACCCTTTTCCAATCATCTAGGGCCTTGCCTGACCTCCACAAGTTCTCAAAGAGAATAGCTAATGGCTCTGAAATTACCTTGGCCAATTCTTTCTGTACCCTGTGGTGCATCCCATGCAGCCTAGCCACTTTAAAAGCATCTAGCTTCTCTAAGTAATTCCTAACATGTTCTTCTACTACTCTAGGTTGTTTGTCTGCTGCTTCCTTATCTTTGCTGCCAACTATACTTGTCATCATGATTCATGGTTGTTTTTAAACATTGTTCTAATGTAAGTTTTACAACAATGTAGAGCTATGTATTGTTTTCCAAGTCTGTTTTGTTGACAAAGGCTATAGCCAATGAAAGATCATGCCTCTTTGAATGAGTTAGTCTAGAAGGTACCACCCTGTCCTGACTTCTGCCCTTCCTTTAAGAAGTCTTGAAGTACTTCATGCTGTCACCAGAGAAGTGGTCTAATAGGAATCTTCTCCTCATTGACTTCAATAGACTTTGGCTCATGCCCTGTTAATAAAACACAGTGTATTTTGCTTACTTTCCAAACATGTTGTTATTTAAATAGGGTTAACTCATATTAAAGCTGTTGTTAGGTATATATCATATTCACTGTATATCATTTTAAGTAAATTTATGTTAGGGTTTATCTTCCAAGAAATATTACTGGTGACTAATTTGAGTGACCAATTTTATAATAAATTAACCTCCTGTAACAACAGTCAAATCACTAACAAAAAATACAGCCTAACTTGGAAACCAAGCCTAGGAAAATTTCAAGCACAGCCATTAAAGTGGTAACCTAGTTGAAAGCAGGGACCTAAATGGGGAATGGCAATTATAGGTGCCACTACCATCTACCTTATTAAATGTAAAAGTATTTTTAATTAACAGAATTTTGGAGCTGTACAAGGACATGTTCTCTTTCTACCTGGTTGCATTCCCAGTTACAGCAGTCTCCTAATGGTTTAATGATGAACATAGATGAGTCTAGCCACATGTTCAGATTTTCCGGCTGTGCAATATGTAATGCTTTGTTGGGAACTATTTTGTTTAACTGCACTGATATAGAGTAACTTTGGCCATAGGGATGGTGTTTAATAATAACTTGTAAGTCAGGTGTCTCTTGAGAGAATGCCTAGCACTTTTCTATTACTCATGCCACCCAGGTGCTCAGGTTGGTTGGAATCTCCTAAGGCTTCTGGTTCTATCTGTTTCACTCTCTGCATGTTCAAAGGTTTTACAGAAACAGCATCTTAGCCTCCAAAAGTAATGTTACTTTGGCTCACATATATAGCCCACCTTTATATAAATACTTCATAGCTACTGCTTCAGTATTGTGCAATCAATATATGCACATAGCTCCCCTTACTGCAGTGGGTGTAAATCATGACTGAGAGTAGGATATGGCACTAGATAATTAAAGACTATTTTCACAGGTACTAGGAGTGCTGTCAAGTTTTTGGACTATTTTAATTGTAGCCTGTGATGGGAATATGTTTCTCATCTTCTTGTCTAAGAGTTCAAATAGTACCAGCAAGACAGCAAGGAAGTAACAGATTTTCAGAGCACTAATGCAAGAGTCATAAATTAGTACTCTTAGTAACTTTGGAAAGCTACCTATTGCCTGTTCATGTGGGTGTGTCTGCTTCATTGCTACCTTTTATACCTGGGATTTGTATATGCAGAAAAGAGCTAAATGTTTGGGGGGAATTTCTGAAGGCTGCTAGGACAACAGAACTTGCAATAAGTTTTCCTTGTATTGCAGCATGGATTTCAGTGTATAGAGATGGTTGTGGGATGGTTACACAAGCACTTCAGAAACACATCATCATCATTCAGAGGTATATAGCTCTGTTTATGAAGTGATACCTTGGATGCCTTCGTCCTGTCATTATGCCTTACTTTAGTGCCAGATTACTCAGAGTCTGATTATCTTAGATAATAACCATTTGCTGCTATTCAGAATGCTTTGGGCCATACTGAAAAAAGGGCCAGAATTATATCACTGTCCCTCAGTTGCTGGTTAAGAGAAAGTTATTTGTAATAGGATAGGCAGGTACTAGAATACTTTAATAGAGAAAGTCCCAAATAACAGCTGTGGAGAAGGTAGCAAAGTAGAGGCTTGCCTTCTCATCCCTGCTTAGGGGGTTACCTTGGAGTAGTAAAAAAGGATAGAGGAAGTGGACTCTCCCCCATATGCTTTGCAGCAGCCAAGAGGCTCTGGATTAAAAGAAAAGCAAGAGGAAACTGCTGCTTGTTAGCAGCCAGATGGGGGCTGTGAAAGCCTCAAATTTATCAGGCACTTACTAAGCGTGAAAAAGATGAGCCCTCTAGCAGAGCTGCTGATCTACACCCTGGCAGGGACTTCAGCTTGCAGCTTTCCTTAGCCTGTGGTTCAGTGAAGCACTAGCTATGTCATATATGTTCTTATCAGACTGGTTCCCAACAATGATTACTTGCGGAAAGTCACGGCCAAAAAACCTGGTATGTAGCATTTTGTGTCATTGATGCTTGTGCTACAACTGTTCCAGTCTTTCACATTTTTATACTAGCAGTTTTCATGGGATACTTGGTGACCTGCAGTGTGCTACTAGACTTAGCAGAAAATTGTTAGCATTTTGCTTAGTCCTAAAGTTTCAAAATATGCTGCCTAATGAATTGCTGTTTTCATGGTTACCTTGAAGTTACCTGTGTAACCATGTTTGTGTTTGTGTGGGTCTGTGTGCGTATATTACACAGTTTCACAGTGCTTGTCTTTTGATATTGTGATGTGCTGGTTTGAGGAAGTTTTCCTTCACCTGCCACATATTACAATGAAGTATAAGCATTTTCATATTTTAATTGACTCCAGAATCCTGGGGGTATCCACAATTCATATAAAGCCAGGTTCTGTAACATCTAGTAGATGCTTAAGTGGATTTAGGTGCCTAAATGCAATTTTTTTCAACCCTTCTTGAGTCAGTGAAGAACAGCAAATTCAAAATGCAGCTGAGTCCTCTTCCTCCTAGCTGCTTTTTTGTTGACTCAGTCTTAAGGGTAAGATAGATGGTGATGTGTTACAAAAGTAGATGTATTAATGGATTTTGAAAACTTGAACAGAATGGAACAGCATTTTACTTAGGCACTTAAGTCAACATATGGTAGTCTTAGAGTGATGGAGTCAAGGATTTGGGGGGGTTATATCTTTTACTGGGCCAACTGCCTGGTTGGAATAAAGTTAGGCAAGCTTTTGAATGTAAGGCATTCTTCCTCAGGTCTAAGGAAAGCCATCCCTTACAATGGAAATTGTCAGACCTGAGGAAGAGTGCCTTGCATTTGAAAGCTTGTCTAACTTCAAGCCAACAAGAGATGTCACCCTGAAAAAAATCCCTGCCCCTCACATTAGTTCATTTGCACACTTAATAGGTGACACAGCACAGGGGTGGCAAAGATATGGCAGCCTACCATCATCTGGCCCCAATGCTGCCCCTGGATCTGTAGTTGGCGCACATGCTGCAGATGGCACATGCTGAATTGTCCCTGTGCACAGGGTCTGGGATGTTTGCACTGGCCAGAGCAAACGCTGCATGTATATTGGGATGAGGATGGCAGGTCCATGGGCCCAGTCCAGCTTTTGGGGTCAGCCACATGCCATTCGTCCAGCCCATAGACCAGATGAGTTTGACACCCCTGGCACAGAATTTGACCTATGGAGTCATTTTATCTCCATATATTTTGTTTTGATGAACAATGTATAAAACCGTCCATTTTTACTAACTAACACCTGAAGTATTTCAGGAATTCTGGTTATATCAGCTGAGGTTAGCATTAGCATACAATAAAACTGTTCTTTCCAGCTCTAACTGCATGGGATGGGAACATATAAATACAGTAGATGACATTAAAATCTTTACAAGTGCCTTTGTGAGTGATTAAAATTACTGTGACATTTGCAGTATTCCCTTCCCTTAGATTAGGGAATCTAATTATCAGTTACCCAAATTACTTACCAAGGCAAAACTATAAAAATCTCCATTTGGGATTTACTCTGAAAAGTAGCATTGTAAAAATGTCATTTTGGGGTTCTATATTTGTGTGCCAGTGATTTCCATATCTTTTTTTTATCTTTTTTTTTTTTTTTTAAATAACTAAAACCTGCAAACATAACCAGGGTATAAGAGTCATTATTATATCTTTTTCTTCTCAGGTACCTTTGCCAATGCCAAGGGTGGTACAGGCCACAATATAAACCTCATTTAATAGCTGTTTATTTTGGTTGCCTTTGTCTGCCTTCTCATTATAATTTCAGGGACACATCTATTGAACCCTTTGGCCATCAATGGATTTGTTCAGGTGAAAATCTTCAGAAGTCTAAGTAAAATGTCCTGTTGAAGATGTACAAGTTGGAATGGCATTTGGCTCACTCTCACTATATGAGTTTTGTGGTGCTAACTGGAGCAAAAAGTAGAAAAAATGATTTTAGTTCCTATAGTCAGCAATCGAACAAAAGCAGAGAGCACGTCTGAATAAAATCTGCCATTTCACAATAACTTTTTTAGAGTACAGCTGCTCTCTGATGGTAATCATTTCAGATTGTTTTTGTGTTTTTCCTTTTGGATGTAGGAAACATGTAGATATGAAGCTATGTCTTTTTGGAGAGATTTCCTTAATTAAGCCTAGTCAACTGTCAGCCTATTGACGCATAAATATAGCCTATATTTGGAGATAAACAGCGCTGGCTTGGTGGAAAAATCATGCTTCAAAGCTTGAGCAGTTACCATGAACAGTTGAAAGGAGGTGATTTTTTTTTTTTTTTTTTTCCCTGCATGTGTTCACTACTGGTGCTTAATTTGATGATAAACTTTGCAGAGCAGGGAGCTGGTCCAACTTTGTCTTTGTAGAGCATCGTGAGATCCTGTGGCATTAATTTATTGATTTTAATAGCTCATTTGTTCCTGAAACAGCTATATAAGTAGTGAATAATGTATGTAATTTATGTAATAGCCATAATAATTTTCAAGTGCACCTCACATCAATTTCACTCTCTCCTCATTGACCCTGTCTCCTCCCTTTGCTTTTATGGCTACATCCTCCCTCTGTCATCACTCTTACATTTCCTTTGAGATGCCTCCTCCTCCTCCCACTCCATCTCTTCGGTTGGTGTCCTGCACGATGCTGTATTCTCCCTTTGCTCCTCCTGCCTGGGTGATTTCATCAGTTTGCATAGATTCATCCCTAATCTCTGTGGCTCTAACTCACACATGTATCTGTGTGCTGGCTTTGCGCCCTGTTATCCATGTTTCTCATTTTCCCTCTGACAAATACTTTTTACAGAAGGGCTGCCATAGTGCTGGTGCTAGCTCAAAATTTGCATACATTCAACTGCAGCTTTAAGGCCTTTCTACCCTACTTGAGGGAGGCATGAAGGATTTAAAAGGGACTAAACCATGTTGCCCAAACATCTTTTCTTCAGTACGTCCAAAATAGAGCTAATAAAATTGTGTTCCTCACCCCTCTGTGACCACCTTCTTTGAATCCTTCCTCTCATTGCCTTTTGCCCAAAGTATTACAGCTAAACTTTCCTTCTTTATCATAAGATTGAAAGGAACCTCAAGGTCTATTGAGTCCTACCTCCTGCACAGATCCAGAACTCACTGTCCTAACCATCCCATGAAAATGCCCATGGAGCCTTGCTCAATTCCATGCTTCATGTCTGATTTCATTACTGCATCACACAGCAACAATGCCAGGCTAAACAAATCATTTGTTTCCTGCTTTCCCTTTCTGGTGCATCGAGCCTTCAACCTCCCATCATTCAAATTAATCCACTTTCTCTTTCCTCAGACAAAGCATTTGTACAAAGACTTTCTCTCTGTGGGACTTCCTTGCCCATGTCAGTCAATTGCCTCTGCACAGAATATATCAAAATAGAGAAATACTACTAATTGTATGGAAATTACTGTAAATAAACCTCTTACCCTTTATAATGGTCCCTTATCTTAATTGTGTCTGTTTTAAGCTGTGTAGAGCATGGAATGTCTTTATTTGTGAATAATACTGCAGTGAGCAGATCACTGACATTTACAAGTTAATGATAATTTATTGTGGTTTGCCTGAATATTGGCATACTTCTGTGTACTCTTGGGTTTTTTTCCCCATCTCTATTACATGGTAAATGATGTTGCCCAGCTGTTGAGAAAACACCAAACAAAAAATAAAGAGATTGCTTTCAGAGTGTAATATTCAGGGATAAGGGCCATGCTGGTTTTAATAGCTAGCAAGTGTCATCCCTGCTTTAGTGAAAGAGAATGATGGAAGTCACAAGTGTACTTCCTGGAAGAAAGATGTGCTACCTCTGAAAAAACATTTGTAAAATTTCTTGCACCCTGGTTGGTTTACTAATAATTTGTTGAATATCAGTGTTGTAGTTGTGGTGCCAGCTCCATCTCAGAGCAAGTTTACCCATTTTCGACACAAAATAAAATGCCAGTCTAGTTAAATAATGGTTTCCCTGCCCAGTTTCGCTAGCTTCTGGACCTTTGGCTTTATTGAGCTTATTAGCCTAAGTCTCACATCACTTTAAAGTTAGACTGTACCATTTGCTACATTACCATCATATTAACTATACATTTCTCCATCCCCCCTCTCATTTTTCTGTAAATAATTTTCCTCTTCCCATTTTCTGAAAGGAAGTTACATAATGTCAAAAGCATAAAGCTAGAGATATTGCTGAGTTCCTGCCCTTGAAGAGCTGAATGTCAGGATGTTAAACTTCTCTTTTTTATGTTTTCTTAACCATTTGATAAGCAGGTTGTTGCCAACTACATAAAATTGTAGAATCATAGAAAATTAGGGTTGGAAGGGTCCTTAGGATGTCATCTAGTCCAACCCCTGCTCAAAGCAGAACCACCCCCAACTAGACCATCGCAGCAAAGACTTTATCTAGCCAGGTCTTAAAAACCTCCAAGGATGGAGGATTCCACAGACTCTTTGGGCAGCCTGTTCCAGTGCTTTACTACTCTCCCTGCAGGAGTTTTTCATAATATCTAACCTAAAATTCCTTTGCTGCAGCTTGAGACCATTGCTCCTTTTTCCGTCATTTCCTGCCACTGAGAACAGTCTAGCTCCATCCTCTCTCTTACCACCCTTCAGGTAGTTGAAGGCTGCTATTAAATCCCCCCTCAGTCTTCTCTTTTCCAGAATCAATAAGCCCAGTTCCCTCAGCCTCTTCTCATAAGTCATGTGCCCCAGTCTCCTAACTATCTTTATTGCCCTCCACTGGACTCTCTCCAATTTGTCTGCATCCTTTCTGTAGTGGGGGCGCAAAACTGAGCACAGTACAGGCAGTCCTCAACTTACAACATTTCACACTTAGAACATTTATACATTGATACTCTGTTTCAACTTTTTAACATCAGTTTCGAGTTTACAGTGCTTGATCCGATGCGACACCATGCCAGCGAACAAGTCACTGCATCACCCATGTTCCTGGAGAACACCTGTCCAGACTTCCTTGGACACTTTCTTTAAGAAAGCATTCAAGACTCCAGAAGAACCTGCAGCCAAGACTCCTGAGAAGACTCAAGAAAGTCAAGCAGTCACCTCAAAGTAGTCCTTCCAAATCAATATGATTGCTATTTACAATATAAATACATTAAAGTAGCTATATTACTCATCTATAATTGATCGAGTACAAAATTCTGGGGTATTTTCAATGAAAATAGGGTGTCGGGCCTTGTTCAGGAACCAATCCCCCGCCCCCCATTTATAACATTGTTTCTTACAAGAAAATTGGTTCCAAGTTACAACATTTCAAATTAAGAGGTGGTTTTCAGGAACCAATTGTGTCTTAAGTCCGAGGACTGCCTGTACTCCAGATGTGGCCTCACCATTGCTGCATAGACGGGAAGAATCAATTCCCTCAATCTGCTGGCAACACCCCTACCAATGCATCCCAGTAAGCTGTTAGCCTTCTTTGCAACAAGGGCACACTGCTGGCTCATATTCAAGTTACTGTCCACTGTAACTCCTAGGTCCTTTTCTGCAGAGCTGCTGCTTAGCCAGTCAGTCACCAGCCTGTACCAGCACATTCTTTTGGCAGTGAATTACTACTTGTACTCACTGTATGGGTCACTGGACATACCACCAAGAATAGATGATTTATACCATACACTTGGCATGCAAAATCCAGAGAGAATGGGGCAATGTGTCTTCCTGTAAAATATGTTTGCATGTTTCATTGCTAGGTTCAGGTGAAAACAGAATTACTAGCATGAGTGTTCAACAATTTTAGTGCCATTTTTATCTGATGATATGGCTACATCATGCCCCTGAAACAAGATAAACTGAAGATCCATAGCTTTCTACAATAAGGTTTGTTTAAAGGACATCACCTTTAAGTATAGACAAAACAGCATTTAACGTAAACTGGAGACAGATGAAACAAAATAGCTCTATGATTTAATTACTCCAAACCTCATCCTTTTCCTTTCACTCTGATTGTTCATTATGCAACATCATTATATGATATCTTAAAATAGGATTTGACACAAGGCTGTGAAATCTGATGATGGATGTGACTGGGTTTTGAACCAGGCCCTTAGATTTTAAACATTTTGGGGGAAGGACCATGTCTTATCTTACATTTATTCTGTAAAGTACCGAGTATTATTTGTTTGGGGGAGGGAGGAGGGTTAAAATGGTAATGATACTTAACTATCTCAACTTTATATGAATTTTTATTTCTACATTTTTCTTAAATGCAGGGTATTTGTTATTATATATATATTATTATTCTTGTTATTTTGTTCATCCGAAAGAAAACTGAACTCTTTAAAAATAATAAATGCATGCTTTGTGTGCTTGAGGCATTGCTTTCTTTGTCCTCAAGTTCCCTACACAAATAACCAATGAAAAGGTCATTAGACAAAGAATTCAGTGGGTTGTAAAATCATTTACTTCACTATACATTTTGCACATTTGGTTTACAGTACCCAGTGGAAAGTGCATGTTGAGTGCAAAATGCTTTTATGGGCTGAGGTTTCCACGGCCATGAATAAAATATAGTTGGGGGGGTGAGGGGGCTTTAATAAACAAAAAATGTTCTACTGCTCTTTAGAAAACTAAAGTAAACCTGCTTTTAGCAGCTTTTATTTAGTGCACAGATTCCTGCTTCCTAATGGATCTTGTGTACATCAGGCCATTTGCACCAAGCGTGTTACATATCAATCAAAAAAAAAATCCTACTATTACTGTTAGAGATGGTTGAGAATTTTTTGACAAAACATTATTTGTTGCAAGATGCCAGTTCAAACAGGCTCCAGACATCAAGCATATGTGAGAAAGGGCTGGTTTCAATTAATCTGCCATTTTGATAAACAATTTCCCCTTCAACATGTTTCTCAGCTATTTCTGTTTTTAAAATGACTTTTTTTAGAATGTTAATTAGCCATTTGATAAAGTAAAAAAAAAAAAGCATGCATTCAAAATGAAATATTAGGATGGATCAGTTTTCAGTTCAGTCACGTTCAGGTTTTCATCTTTTTGTCCCAACTTGGAACAGGAAAAAACCTGAAATCTCAAAAAAAT
This sequence comes from Crocodylus porosus, assembly GCF_001723895.1. NCBI lineage: Eukaryota > Metazoa > Chordata > Crocodylia > Crocodylidae > Crocodylus > Crocodylus porosus. Next base: position 148,413,747 of record NW_017728906.1, on the reverse strand, counting down.
CCCCTTATGGAATGGGAAAACCACTAGGCACTGAGGTGTACTCCAGCATTTTATAAAATCTGCAGCTGAAATATGAATATGATTTTTTTTTTCTCCCTCTCCTCCACCTCTCCCCCCACAAAATACTATTAGGGAATACCGGATTAGGTTTAGAGCCCATTTTTATACCCTGTTTCCACTGAAACTTTTGATGACTGGTCGGTACACAGCCAATGCTGTTATTTGGCTTATAATTAGTACAGGGCTAATTAATACAGGGCTATTGAAAATGCATGGACAGCTATACAGCTAATGGATTTTTTATATGATCTCCTTGATAAACTGATGGCAGAGCTCAACTTTAAATGTAGAAATCTAGCACGGGGTGTCAAACTCACCTGTGCCCCTAGGCTGGATCTGGTGGGATGAGTGGAAGCATGGGGGTCAAAGTAGCTGTTGCAGGAAGGTCTTGCTGACACATGTGCCCATTGGGGCTCTGTCCCTGTAAATTTACTGGCAGGCCTGGTCCCTGCTTACTCTACCCCTGAATTCCCTCTGTTGTCTAGGTGAAATGGCTTCTACAGCAAGGGTTCTCAACCTTTAACTCCTCCATCACTTCTGTGAACTGAGTGGCATCTAATTAAAAAAAAAACAATTACAGTGATATAGTGCTGTAATATTTTTATTATCTCATATATTTACACATTATATAATACATATGTATACCGTATGTTTTATATTATATTAATATTTATACTTCATACAGTGCTATGCAGTTATGTATGCAGTTATATTACAGTTATATATTATATTCCCTACAAGAGAGGCTGACAAATGGGGTGAGGATTCATCCAGGCTTGGGCAAGCCTTTGCTTATCTCTTCATACCTTGCTTATCTCTCCCCTTGTGGCACTCTTCAGAGGATTTGGTGGCACCCAGGGTGTCCTGGCACCTGACACCCTGGTTGAGAATCACTGTTCTATAGACTAGAACTGGTCTGCAAGCCTCATGTTTAATACCCTTGGCATAGAAGGAAGATCCTTAGAAACAAGCCGGTGTGAAGCAAGACTCTTCAGTGTGTATATATCCTACCTTGTGGAATAAGTGAAAAATGATGCAACTGTTATGTTCCTGACACTGTCCACAACAGCCATATTACTAAAAGAAACATAGACATAGGAAAAGTTTGCCTGACCCAAGTAAAAGAAAGCTGCTATCTTGCTACCTTGTTATCTTAATAGACTAAAACGCAATTCAGCCATGTGGAAATGCAACCCTTGTAATTACTTTTAAATACAGAATAATCTGATCAACAAATGATAATCATGCTCATAAAAACTGGACAAGAAGAATTCTGCAACAGAGCCTTGCCCGTATGCATATGCATACACACTTGTGCTCTTCTGTAACAAATAGAGTAGGAGTAAGTGCAGAACCATATAAGTAGGGACCTACCTAAATCATGGTGAGACAAAGGGATTTTCATGGCCTATTCACAGCTTATGGAGCCAATTTCACAGTCTTTTTTTGGCAAGCCCCTCGTCAGCAATTGGCCAGGCGGCTAATCAGTCATCTTGCAGCATTGCATCTGGCTTCTTAAAAGCTGGTGCCAAAACCCTTTTGCTTTCCTGACTGATGCCTTCACTGAGTCTGTCACTAGCTCAGCCTCCAGTAGCTTTTTCTCAAAACACACGCTCTACGATTGCAGGGATTTTCGCCCTTTCTTTGTATTCCAGTAAGCTTTTTTTTTCTAGATGATTTTTCACAAAATTGGGGGAAACACTATTTTTTGTGGTGATTCCAGAAACAGCCGTTTTCTGCAGTTTCTACAAAAATTGTAAAACCACGATTTAAGTAGGTCCCTACATATAGGTCTGAGGTAAATACTGTAATACATGGTTATATCTATCTAATGCATCATGCTGCAAATTCTGTTGTAACTACTATTTATATCTATTAGTTTTATTCTTTGGGCTAGGCCCAACAGTCCTGTCTAATTGAAAGGATGCTGGGTTTGGAAGGATGTAAAAAATCCTTATGAAAACAGATTACTCTTACAAGACATATGTGTACTCTGAAGACCAAATGGAGTTTGTCAGTCTGTTTGCTTAATCAGCTGGATTGTATATCAGCACATATATACAATACATATTTCTCTGTTTTATAAGGGGGAAATGTAGCTGTGCCCCAGATGCACTTATTTAAGTTCCCCTGTTGTCTTTCTGAACTTTGGCGGGATTGGCTATGTAACAGGATAGGGACTTAAGCTTTGACTTCCCATGGAAACTAAATAAACGTAGTTTTCTACTTCCTTTTGTATAATGTAACTGTCCTGCAAGCAATCATAACATTTTTTTAAAAGATTGAATGGGGCAATGTATCTTTGTTCATAAAGCATTTTCAGGGAGTGTTCCTGGGAAAAATGTCAAATGTTACCTTAGTATAGAGGTCAGTATTATGTAACATCCGTTTGAAAAGTTACATTCAGTTCCATATAGCTGTACCTCAGAATGCTTGTTGACAGTTACCTGTTAATTGACTAGGTTTAAAGTTGACAGTGCCACTTCCTCAACCCATGTCTCCTGAGTGCACCCATTATCCATTCACACTTTATCCCTTCTTTTCCCTAGACTTAGGGAAGTGAGTGGGACTGGTACTTGAGTGGCTTGGAGCTTACTGTCACTCAGTGCAGAGGACTGTCTCCAAAGCTTAATCTTGTATGCACTCACGCATAGCCTCCATCTTTATCACCACGGACCCTGATTTTCTCTGATTTAAAAAAAAAAAATCTCCATTTTC
>NW_017728906.1:148407432-148410659 GCF_001723895.1 Crocodylus porosus | reverse complement strand
AATGTGAACTTTTGTACAGTGGTGATATAAATAGGGACATTATAAGCTGTGACTGTACTATCTTAGTTATGAGATAATATTTGAAGTGTACTGAAAAATACAGCATTTTAATTTAAGCTGAACAGTAGAATAAGAAACAATATGTGAACTAAAATGCATACAATAAGTTTGCAATGTGTAAGTACTCAACAGTTACTTCTGCTGTCAGTCTTGCCACCCACAAAAGAGCTGATTGAGTTTGAGTTGATTTTAAATTGCCTGATTCAAATCCAACAAAGAAATCCCATTCAGTTGCACACTTCTAATGCAGTCAAGGGGGATGGCTCATCTGTTCTCTGTGCTTCATGGTTCACTGGGAGGAGAGAAGGTGGCATCCTTTTATCTGGTCACTGAAATATCACAGTGTCATATACTCTGTGTGAAGCAATTAAAGCAAACTAAATAATTTACCTGACAAATCAAATGAAGTCTCTTGTTCTGCTTATGGAATGGTTTTCTTTAGGTGTTTTTTTTGCGCGGCGGGAGCAGGGGGGGAGGGATGGGGTTTGTGAATATCCTGATGGCAAACTTCTGTCATTACTTCAGTCAATGACAAACAGTAATTAGATGTGTGTATATGTATGTGTATGTGGTTCTAGCTAAGAACAGTGCAGTAAGTCAGGCTCTTGACTCACTTGTTGTATTACCCAAGTGTGATGTCTTTGCCAATGGTTTTTGGGAACCCTGTTTCCCTTACTTTGTGAAACCATGTAATGACATGGCAGTCATGCCAGTTCTGGAAGTGGATTGTGGACCGTGCAAGCTTCAGATTTGCTTTGCATACATCTTTGGAGGAAGTAAACAGAAGAAGAGAATGTGTCAAGGCACAGCAAATTCATTTTTAAATTGGGCTGAATGCTTCCAACCCTTTTTGCTATTTATCTGACTCTAATCATAGTAAATGTGATACTCAGCTATCTCCATCAGAATGTTCTGTCTCTGAGTTTCTATCATCTGTTCTTTGTGGAACTCTAGAAAGAGTATCTTCTTTTTGAATTGTCATAATATTGGAGACCTGCTTTAATGAATAATTGTGAGCTAAGCTACGGAAGTGTCTTAAACTTCTTCCTAGTTTGCCTGATTAATGTGAAACCTCAACTGAGTCCCAGAATTGTCTTATGAAAAAACGTAAAACAATTGGTATTCAATTGGAAGTTGTTGGAAAATTTGAGGGAGTTTTAAATGGGTTTTTGTAAAAGTGCTATTTAACACATGCTACCAGCAAATTAAGGGTTAAAGAAAGGTACTAGGAGAGAGTTTATACTGATTTAGTTAAGAGACTTTGTTAGCATAGCAAGTGCAACAAGTGTTGGCAAAATGCTTTGTTTTCCAGTTGTAGCTCTGTGATCATCTTAAAGGAAAACCTCTATTAAAAGAGCCACTGGCTACATCTACACAAGATGCTGACTGTACAGTAACTGGAGTTACTGCGCAGCAGCATCACCAAATGGCTTTTACTGCTCAGTTGTAACAGGCTTTTGTGCAGTCAGCGTCTTGTGTAGACATGCCCACTGAGGATTTTAATACAGGATATTTCTCAGCCGGTGTGTCTACACAAGAGGCTACATCACTGTGCACCCTAGCTGGTTATTACAGTGACATAACATTGCCAGGCACAAACCGTGCAGCGATGGACTGCACAGTCATTTAGCTCTTGCTTAAGCAACTGGCTTAACTGACTGGCATTACCGTGCAGTCCTGTTGCCACATGGCTATTGTTAGATGCTACTGTGCAGTAGTGTTGCTGTCATGGTTTGTGCCCAGCACTGCTATGGCGCAGTAGCTCATTCCTGCAGAGACGTGGCGTCTCGTGTAGTCATGTCCACTGAAAAATATCCTGTATTAAAATCCTCAGTGGCCGTGTCTACACACAATGCTGACTGTACAGGAGCTCATTACTTAGGAGCAGTAAAAGCCATTCGGTGACAGTTACTGCACAGCCAGCATCTCATGTAGATGCAGCCAGTGGCTCTTTTAATAGAGGTCTTCCCTTAAGCAAGTACTAAATGACTGTGCAATAACAACTGCACATGTAGATGTACCTAGTATGTATGTAGAGGTAGTATTCCCTAGTGCAGTGGTTTTCCACCTTGTTGGATTTGAGCATAAGACTTTATTTTTGAATTATTATGCAATCACTTCTATATACAGTACTCAAATACAAATCATGACAAAAACATTTTTTGTAATAAAATTAAAATATGTTATAGTCAGTGTTTGACTTCTAGTGTATGATTTGATTTGGATTTGAGGCACCCTTCAGTCAATTTGATGCACCCTCAATGATTTTGGTGAATTGAGTGGCACCCAGTTTCATAAATGAATTTATATATTACAGTGCTTATCTCCTTGCAGAGGGGTCAAGCAGTGGAGGTGGGGGATTGGCCAGGCAGGGACAAGCTTGAGCCTACTCTTATCTGCTCATACTTCCCTTATGACCTCACACCTTGATGCACTTTTCAAACGATCTGGTGGTGCCCCTAGATGCTGCATCACCCTGGTTGAAACCACTGTGTAGTGAGGCTAAAAAACCATTGTTTATAGAGGGAAGTATATCAGTAGGGCCTATACCAGGGACTCTTACCCAAGTGGATGGTTAGGTTCTTACCTTGAAGGCTGTGATAAGCAGAGACCGGCTACAGTGATTTTAGTGAGGTAGGGAGACCATGAGTGATGGAGAGTCTTAGCTTAAAGGTAAGGTGGGAGTAACATCTGAGAGCTTAGTGCAGGGGTAGGCAATTATTTCAACTTGAGGTCCGCTTAATAGGTTTTGGTGAGCTATCGAGGGCTGGATGGGTAGCCTTGCCTCTTGACAGTTGCTCTGCACCCCTGTTCACCATATTGGGACTAGAAGTCTTGCCCCCTTACCCCTGACCTTTGCCACTGGATGTCCCTTCCCTTGCCCCTCATCTGCAGCCCCCCCCCCCAAATACTCCTTCTGGGAGGGAGGATTGCCATCTTAGAACCAGAACAAAATCAAATCGTACACTAGATGTCAAACACTGACTATAACGTATTTTAATTTTATTACAAAAAATGTTTTTGTCATGATTTGTATTTGAGTACTGTATATAGAAGTGATTGCATAATAATTCAAAAATAAAGTCTTATGCTCGTATGTATGGTATGTGTGTGTGCATGTGTGTGGTGCAGGGGTGTATGCTGGGGAATGTGTTTGGGAGGTGTGT
>NW_017728906.1:148358797-148407297 GCF_001723895.1 Crocodylus porosus | reverse complement strand
TGCTGCGCATAGGGCTCCCACACTTGCACCAGGAAGCCCTGTGCTAGACTCCCAGGGAAACACGGGGTGAGGCTCCCTCCACTCCCAGTCTGTGGACCTGCATGACAGGGGCAGGGAAGGCAGTTGACTCCAGTACGTGTCTTCCCCCACTGTGAGTGCGAGAGCTCCAGGTATATGGTGTGGAGCAGAGCTGCTAGGCAGGCTGTGCTCCTTGCTCTCACACACAATGCTAGCTGGAACCTGTCCCAGTAGGTGCCAATGCCTGCACCTGGCACGAGCACCCTGAGCTCCCTGCCTGCTCCTGCTGTGGGCAGGGGGCCTGCGTGCCATGTGGAGGAGTGTGAGGGGTCTTCACACTCCTTACCCTCCCTTACACCCTGCCCAGCCTAAACCCCTGGGCGCACACTCTGTACTGCTCTCTGCGCTTCTACCCAGCTGCAGCTCCACCACCCCCAACTGGGCCCCAGCCCTGCCACCGCTGCTTCCCTACCTGCTGCCCAGAGTGAACTGGAAGCTGGAGAAGCCAAGTAGGTTCCCGTGGGGGCAGCTGCACCAGGGGAAGCAGCAGCCCAGCTTAGAAGCTGCTGCTGGCCTTTCTGCCCATGAGGGTGGGAACAAGGCACAATAAAGTATGTGGGGGTGGTGTACATGTGGGCACCTTGCTTCCACCCTCGTGGGCAGAAGGGCTGGGCAGGATGCAGTTCATTGGGGGGTGCCACAGGCTGGATGAAAGTGCTTAGCAGGCCAGATCTGGCCCATGGGTCATATTTTTCCTGCCCTGACTTAGTTTTTTAGATGGAACAAAAATGGATATAAACTCTGATTATGTGTTTTGCTTGTATACTGGGTGTATTTAAACCCTCTTGCCAAATCTAAAGTTGCAGAAACCAGGAGGTATTCCAAAACTGTCCCAATGTTCAGTAGATCATCCCTCTCTAAAATTTACTGAAGAAATTTCAGGACATCGCAATTTTTCTTCATTTGCTGCTGCACTGGGTGCTCACTCATTGATTCATAGATTGTAAGGGGCCGGAAGGGACCTCGGAAGATCATTAGGGGTAGCCCTCGGCACCAAGCAGAAAAGACAGGTGGGGCCAGGTGACCCCAACAAGGTGACTGTCTAGTGTCCTCTTGAAGTTTTCCAGGGTGGGTGATTGCACCACCTCTGGAAGGAGCTTATTCCACAGTCTGGACACCCTGACTGTGGAGAAGTTTTTCCTAATGTTGAGCCTGAATTGATATTCCAGGTGTTTGTGGCCATTACTATTGGTTTTCCTTTGAGGTGCCCTGGTGTACAGTTGCTCACCAAGTCCTTGATGTACTCCCCTAGTGTAGCGGTAAGCTGCTACCAGGTCCCCTCTCAGCCTTCATTTCCTCAGGCTGAAGTAGTAGGTGAAGAAGGAGATTTCCTTACCAGAAGTTGTGGGTGGAGCCACCTGGATCTTCCCTATTTCCTCCTATATTCTTTATGATATGGCAGACATATGGACACTCTCACCTTGATGAGGGGCAGGAGTAAGTGGTTTAGAGCTGGTTTCTAAAGGCAGATGCCCCCCAAGACTTTCTGTGTGACTTTGGATAAGTGACATACTTTATGCTTCAGTTTTTCCATGTGTTTTCAGACTGCTTTGAATTCCTTGGCTGGAACATGCAATGGAATTTTACATTAATTTTTGTGATGTTTTTCTGTCTTGTGTAGCCTCTCTGGTGCTTAAAAGGGTAGGCACCAAAGTTTTTGCAAGTTACATTTCATAGGTTACTAAACTTTTGCTACTGCTTGTGGCTACTGCCATAGCTGTGGTGAATATCATGACACCCTCCTCACGTATCAGATCATTTACAAACTAGGTGTTCCAAGTTCCCAAGGGGAACCACATGCGAAAGGCATCCAGTTTGGCACAGGGCAAGGACACAGTCACTTTTATTTAAAAATCACAGCCAGGAAGGTGATGCTGCTGCTTACGTAATAGCTTAGTGGATGTAGGTCCTTCTCCATGCGAAGCCACTAGGGCCAGAGCCACATCTTCCAGGAGAGTGCTCTAACCACCAGGTTATAGTTTAGGTTGTAGCTTTTGCCCTGTGAGGCCTCAATCTTGGTTGGGCCTGCTAGGAGCTGTGAAGCATAATGATGTAGGGATTCAACCTCAAATGTTTTAAAATTAGTTTCTTTACGGTTTTCTTACTAGTTTCAGCAGGCAGTGTTCCTAATAGCAAGACTAGAATTTGAGCACTGAACACCTGGAGACATCTTTCAAAATCTAGCCTTGGCATACACTGTGCTTGGATGAGTGGGGACTCTGCTGAAAGTTCTCTTATCTCAGCGTGAAGAAAGTGTCATCATAGTAAATATTCTATTCAAGAAAGTATCTTGGATTGCCTTGTATAAACCATAAGAAACAAATCCCCACTTCAGCAAACTTTTTGAGTGCATGCTAAAATCCCTGCCTGGTCAGTAAAGCACTTTAACTCCTCTCTAAACTGAAGAATGTTCTTTTATACTCTGCTAAACTGAGGCCAAAAAGGAAGTTATATCAATGTTTCTCTACAGGAGAAGTCTCTATAGAGCTGTATGGGTCAGTGCTACCTGTATTTTTGAGTCACTTGACGCTTTGTTGTTCCTGTGGCAATTAAATCAAGAAAAACCTAAAAATATTATTTAAATTATTCCCTGCTGTGTAATTATTGCTTATTTGGCAATTGTTAGAACTTTTACAGGTGTGATAAGAGTAATATGGTTTTTATATGTAAAGAGAAATCTTTGAGGTTAATTTTGTTCCCTGTTGTGCTAAAACAACAACAAAATTTTCCAGTTTTAAATCTGCCTGCTTTTATTCTGAAGTACCTGCTGTTTAGTTGCTCAATACATTTCATTAGAGCTAAATTGAATAGCTGAGAGTCCAAATGATTATGTTTTACATGTGCATTGAGAGAGGGTGACAAATACAAAAGACAAAAGTTTGACAGTGTAAAGATTATGAATTACAGTGTGTATGGATCTGAAAGACATTGAAATAAAATCATCTTTTTTAAAGGATCAGGTATCAGCAAATAACAATTTAGACTGTTACATCTGCAAATGTTTAGGACTGATGTAATTTTCACAATTTATGTGGTTTATTCAGTGAGTGGCTTAGACTCACATGATGCTTTTAAATCAGTAAATGGGCCATGAAAAGTAGCGGTGGGGACTCACTATGGTGTCAGTCATGGGTGGCTGATGCCTCCTGAATCTGGGAGGGCACTTGCAGAAGCAGCTGATGATGGCGGCCCTGTCGGGGGAACCAGCCCTATTGACAGCATCAGTGTTGGCCATCGGGGGGCATATGCACCTCCTGCACCTCCTCCCAGTCTCCTATGGTGTCAGTCAGCAAACCCATTTCTACAATCCTGCATGCATGAACCTCCCATTAAAGTAGTGGTCACCAACTAGTGGATTTTGACACACCGGTACATCTCAGAGCCTCTTGCAGTAGATCTTGGATCCTCTTGGAGTCAATCTGAGGCTGGGGTTGGGGGCTGAGTGCCCATATGTATGCACGTGCGTACCAAGGCCAACAGGTCAGTCTGTGGGGGAGGGAAGGGATGGGGGCTAGATTGAGGCCCCCGCAGTGAGGGACAGTGCCACAAAGGCAGGAGCAGGGGTAAGCTGAGTGGGGCCCTGGCCGGGTTGGACTTACTGCTGGGGAGGTGCACCCTCAAGTAATTTTTTCTCCCTCTGCCTTGATCTGCCCCCCTTCCCTCCCCAAGGACTTACCTGCTGGGTGGCAGGGTGGTGGTGGTGGTGCATGCTAAATCTTAGGTTGCTTTTAAATGCCAAAAGTGATCTCTTACTTAAAAAGGTTGGAGACCCCACTGCATTAAAGTTAGCTTTTGAACAGTTCATGATCAGCAAGAATCCTGGTTTTCTCTGATTTAAAAGAAAATCCCTAATTTTCAGCTCAAAAGGTAATCTCAAATCCATAGTTTAAATAAAGCACCACTATATGCATATTTATGTATTAGTGGTGTTTCATTTAAATCACAGAAAAATGTGGATTTGGGATTACTTTTTTAACTGAAAATTGGGGATTTTTTTAAATCAGAGAAAACCAGGATCCCTGATGATCAGACTCAAGGAATGTAGCAGGATCAGCATGAGACAAATCCAGAGACCAAAGTATGTGAGAATGATTAGCTATTTCATGATGAACAACTTGAAATTAAAAGGGCCTAAATTGCAGAGAGTATGGAGCATTGACCTTCTTAAAAATTGAGAGCCAGTTTGGGCACCAAGAAACCATTAATGACTTTTACAAATGTTGGCCTTTAATGAGATCAACCTTGGTTGTGACAAAGGGGGATTTGCACATTTCCCTCTTTACAACTGTAACCGTGGTCTCTTTCCACCACTGATGCAACTAAATTGTTTTAGATATGGAATCATGGAAAATTAGGGTTAGAAGGGACCTCAGGAGGTCATCTAGTGCAACCCCTGCTCAAAGCAGAACCATCCCCAACTAGATCATCCCAGCCAATTACTTATCTCTGTGGTTCCTAAACACTTCCAAAGGACATCAATCCAACACTCTAAAAGGTGTTCATTTTGGAACCCTCTGCTTTCATCCATTGTACTTTGTTCAGGATGAACGCTCTTCTATGCTATCAGTAGACTCAATATATTTTTTCAGGGACTCCTTATACCAGTGACTTGCTTTTCAATCACTACTACCTTTTTCTTTGATTATGGGAAAACATGCTCAAAATGGGAAAACCCAACTAATAGATTCCACAGTCCCTCTTAGTTCTGAGCACACCTCCCTCCCTTGGGGCATGCAGTTTATTTCAGGCCCAAGGGAATGTTTTTGTGGGAGCCTTTTGTTAAAATATTGGCAGCATATCACTGGACGTGTTGTCATTGCAGATGGGATGCTTTGCAGAACAGATGGAGTTTCAATTTTCTGAAGAAAATGAAAGGTACTTGATGTACCACTACTGGGAGGAAGGGAGGATATTTCAAGCATATGGAGTAGCATGGGAGAAGTCACTTTTGGCATTTAGCACCATTTGTTGAACTTGGAGTACAGCAACCTCCCTAAGTGAGCTAATTGGGAAAGGTATAAGCATGATGAACCATTAGAGTCTAGAGTTACTACAATACCTTATATTTAAATTGAAAGGAATAATTCACTCAGAAGGAATGAAAATGAAGATATAGCCTAGGACATCCTGTATTTCTGAGCTCACACCTAACTAATATACCCCAGGGATTGGCACGTATACCAGACATTATTAAGACTTACTATATTAAGAGCATTATTAAAAATGATATTAAAACTTACGATATTAAGACCATTGCAGCAACAGAGGACCAGTTACCATTTTAAGTTTTCTTGTATTGGGAGTAGCTGGTGATGGAGGTAAGTGTTACCCATCATTGCTAATAATCCCTACTCTGAAACAGCATATACAGCAATTTCTAACTTTGGTGGGACTTCACACAGTGCCATCATTCTGTTGTGTAGTCTCATTATCATACCATCTTGCCTTCTTCCATGTCTCCTCCCTCCTCCAAATCTGCACTTTGATTCCATCTTGATGTTATAGGCCCCTCTCTCAAGAATGGTTATAGCTGAGTCTGATGCAGGCATCAGGGCTTTGCGAAGCTTTGGGTGGTGATTCAATTTGGAGATTTGGCCCGATTTGATGGCCCAATTTCTGAATCTGAATTGAATCAGGGGACCAATTAAAAGGTCCAAATCGATTTGAAGCTCTCCATATCTTTGGAAAAGATTCAGAGAGCTTTATTCATTCAGACAGTCCCCACCCGCTACAGCAGGGAACTGCACCCAGACTCAGATCTGTTAAGTAGGTGGTGGGAGAGGGTGGGCTGGGGGAGGGGGAGGGGACCACGGGGGACCCCTGCCAGGCCCCATCCCCTCCCTACTCCCCCAGCCCCTCTGACCTCCACCTGCTCCCCCAGATCCCCCATGGCTGCCCTGCCTGCCCCAGCTCCTGGTACTTTAAAAAAAAAGCCCGACTCACTAGTGCTGCCAGGTGGAGGGGTGATTCCTGTGGCCTCCCACTGCCCCACACTGTGTGGGGGGCTCTGCATGAGCCCCCTGCCCACTGTCCCAGCTCCCCACCATGACTGCCCTGCCTACCCCAGCTTTGGCCCTTTATGGAAAAAAACAAACCTGAGAAATACCTCCTGAAGTCACTGCTCCTACTGCAGCCTTGGGGCTTCAGGGGGCTTGTGCAGAGCCCCCCGTATGGTGGGGGGTGGTGAGGGGCAGCAGGGATTGCTCCCCTGTCAGCAGGAATGGTGAGTCTGGAGAGGGGGGGTTCCTGGTTTGTTTGTTTTTTTTCTTAAAGGGCTGGAGGCATGGGAGGCAGGCCAGCCATGGAGCGGGGGGGGGGGGGGGGGGGGGGGAGCGGCTTGTGCAGAACCCCCTATGCAGGGTGGAGCAGTGGGGCGCAGCAAGGATCATCCCCCTGCCTGGCATCACCTGCTCAGTTGGGGCTTCTTTTTTCAAGTGCCAGGAGCTGGGGCGGACAGGGCAGCTGTTGTCAGGCTGGGAGAGTGGGCAGGGGGCGGGCCTGGGTATTTCGGAGTTTCAGCTGAATCAAATTGGGACAGTGATTCAAATCACTGAATCGAATCACTGTCCCCCAAATCAGCCAAATCCAAAGTGAATACTAGCTGGTTCACACAGGCCTAGCAGGCATCATCTGAGAACTTGCCGTGGTGTCTTTCAAATCATATTTAGCAATGCCATCTGACCCAGTATTTTTTATTAAAACCTTGATGAAATTGTGAAGTGGGGTGTGGGGAGAAAGTAACCTGAACTGAACTTGTGCATTTTTATGTTGTTATCGTTCTACAAAGAAATGAGAGTGAAAATTTTTACCTCTGCTGTGGTGGATTGGATTTTTTTTTCCAACCTAAGCCTGATATTTTCTCCACTTAATATAATTTGACAATTGTAGCTCCTCTTGGAGATGGACATATAACCTGCTTATAATAAAACAGTAGCATCAGGGACCTCTGATATCCAGACTTAGGGGAGAGAGAGAGAAACACAGCAGAGGGAAAATATTTAATTGAAAATTCTAATTCTATTCTGATGTGGCTATGTCAAAATGACATGTTGTTTAAACAACAGATCTGTTTTGTGTGTGCATTTATATCCTGTCTGCTTAGTGTGGTGAAAAAAGTATTTTGCTAATTTTTACTTGCAAGCAAGTGTGGGAGAGTGGCTGCATCACATTCCAGGTTGCACACAAACTAAATCCCTGTTTGCTGAAACAAATTCCCTGGAAGCCACTTAGTTACAATAAACACGGAATCACACAGTAGCATTTTTATATAAATATGTTTCAGAATAGAATAATCAAAAAGAGCATCTTCTCTGGACCACCTCCAAGTTATATCCTCTTAATAAATTGCTTCGAAACCACAAAAGAAAAGAAACTAGAATTACAGAAGGGAAAAAATCAGGCATTATTTATTGAGAAATAAGTGATCAACAGGAATCCTGGTTTTCGCTGATTAAAAAAAAATCCCCAGTTTTCAGACCTAAAAAACTAACCCAAAGTCCACATTTTTCCATGATTAAAATCAAACACCACTAGTATATAGGTATATACATGGTGGTGTTTCATATTAACCACGAGAAAAAAGTGGATTTTTGGTTACTTTTTTAAATCCAAAATCTGGGAGACTTTCTTTTTGTTAGAGAAAACCAGGATCCCTGGTGATCAAGAGCAGCACTATGAAAAAGCAGTTATGTAAAGAAAGAAGGGGTGGGAAACTAGCATTTTGCAGCCTCCACACAATTTAGAAGGCTCATCGATGTGCCGAATAATCCTGACTAAGCCTTTTGTAGAATGGCAAATGGCAGTTACTCTTATTTTTTTCCCCCTAACAACCTGTTCCATAACTGGACTCTGTGGCCAAATCTAATCTGACTCTGTCACAAGTAGTGCAAGATTCTTGGGAGTGACAAAGTCTTCCTGTCCTATTCTTAGTCTCAGTGGATCTCTGATCAGCCTCAGATAATAAATATTTCATATATTGGACAGGTGAAGGGTTTCATACAGCTGCTGATTGTTTCCAAGGTAACCAATGCATGCAATTTGAACAGTTTAAACATAAATGCCATGTTGAAAATAAAGCTTTTCATGTTTCCACTACTCTTTGATTTTATATTTAAAACATTACCCATCTCCTTGTTGGCCCTTCAACAAGCAGATATAGAAAAGCTGTCAGCATTAACAAGTAATACAAACCAATTTATAACTCGATTCCATTCTTTCCTCCAGTCAAGATGGGATGAAAATACCTTTTCATTTTGTAAGCATAAAATAAATATCTGGAGATTTGAAATTGCTTGAATTAGCATGTCTACAAATCCTCAATATGCAACAGCGCGCTACAATGTTATGCACACATTAAACTGTTTCTCTACTGTAGTGAACCAAATCTGAATGGGGTTTCTTCTCAAAATATTCCAAGCATTACATCTGTAAGTAGGGTTTTTTCATCGTTTGCAGTGATACCCATATCCCTTCTTTGGGCAAAATCAGGGATGTATCAAACAGACTTTCACTTCCCTTGAATCCCTGCCAATATCTTTGTTTTACAGTTTCCTTATGACTGATCTCCATGCACTGACCTGTAGATCTGCCAGTCTTACAATGGTTTTTTAAAATTCCCCTCCTCACCTCCCTCTTCCCCTCTCTGAAAGTTGTTCCAACCTAATTCAACCTTGTTAGAATAGAAGGAATTTGAGGGGAAAGGGACTTAATGGTAGGTATCTACTACAGGCCGCCCAACCAAGAGGAAGAGCTCGACTGGGAATTATTAAGTCAGCTCACAGAGGTAGTTAGGTCAAAGGACGTGGTCATCATGGATGACCTGAACTTTCCAGACATCTGCTGGGAGAAGGAGTCAACCAGGTCTGGCTGCTCATGTAGGTTCCTAGCTGAAATACAGGACCTCCATCTAACCCAGGAGCTGCACAGCCCCACCAGGGGAGATGCCTTGTTGGATCTGGTCCTAGCCATGGGTGATGACCTGGTGAGGGGCCTGCGGGTGCTTGACCACCTGGGCAACAGTGATCATCACCTGTTGGAATTCACCATCCAGCGCAAGGTGGCAAAGACCTGCAGCAAGGCAGCAGCTCTGGACTTCAGCAGGGTGGATTGCAATGAGGTAAGGAGAATAGTCAGGGAGGCACTGAGGTCCCGGAGGGGAGGAGAGTTGTGTGTCCAGAAAGAGTGGTCATTTCTGAAGGAGATGATCCTCCAAGCCCAAAGGGAGGTAATCCCAATGCAGATCAAAGGGGGCAAGAGGGTGCAAAAGGCCCCACGGCTCACCAGAAGCATACAGGAATGTCTCCAGGGTTTCAACAATGACAAGTGCAAGGTGATGCACCTGGGGAGGAAGAAGCAGCAGCAGATCTACAGGCTGGGGAACTCCCTTCTCATCAGTGCAGAGGCAGAAAAGGATCTTGGAGTCATTATTGATGCCAAAATGAACAAGGGCCGACGGTGTGGGGAAGCAGTCAGGAAGGCCAACTGTACCTTGTCATGTATCCACAGATGTATCTCAGGCAGGTCCAAGAAAGTGATACTCCCCCTCTGTGCAACCTGGACAAGCCGCACCTGGAGTACTGCATCCAGTTCTGGGTGCTGCACTTCAGGAGGGATGTGGACAACATGGAGAGGGTCCAGAGGAGGCCACTTGCATGATCAGGGGGCAGCAGGGCAGGCCCTACAAAGAGAGGCGACGGGACCTTAACCTGTTCAGCCTCCACAAGAGAAGGCTGAGGGGGGATCTTGTGGCCTGTTATAAACTAGTCAGGGGGGACCAGCAAGCAACTTCCAAGAGAAGTGGTGCTGGCTCCTACCCTGGGGGTCTTTAAGAGGAGGCTAGATGAACACCTTGCTGGGTTCATTTGACCCCAGTACTCTTTTCTGCCATGGCAGGGGGTCAGACTTGATGATCTTCTCAGGTCCCTTCCGACCCTACCAACTATGAAACTAATTGAGTTCCAGGTGGGAATCAATCCTCTCCCCCTCTCTGCTCAGCTCCCCATCCTATTTCAGATGCACTGTAGGGACCGGATGTTTTTAAAGCCCTCAGTGGGTAGTGTTCTAGTTATTTCATCAACTACCTCTCTCCGATCTATCAGCACAGTTGTGATGGATGAGGGAAGACCGTTGGAAACCTCAGTGAGTTTTACCACCACAGCTCATGGTGACCATGGGCTTCCTGCATTTAGGGTGCAAGGTAAGGGGTAGATCTTCACTTATGGTGGGTGCAGGACAGGGACATTTCTCCAGGGGTTGAATAGAAAAGGTAACTCTATGTTGAGAGAGAACTGTGGGTGGAGGGAAGGGGATAGAGAATATACTACATTTTAAAGAGGTTGATGGTACCTGGGTACTCTGATTAAGAATTCATTCAGAGTTGGCTGCTTGAAGCCCCAAGATACATCCCCTCTGTCTGTTTTCCCTTACTCATTGCACAGCTGTTGGCACTAGGTTGGTAGGTACTCTGGCTCCTATGTGCAGAGGTGAAGAGGATATAACAGGAAATGCTGAGAGGCATTTTTTCTGTGCTGGGAAAGGGAGAATATGTGTAGTAGTTTGACCCATGTGAGCAGTAAAAAAGTCTTGATCTTTAAAACTGTCATTGTCTACAGCTCATAATTCTGTGGCAGATCCCACATTGAGAACAGTTTAACTACCTCTGACTTCTCAGTGCTGTTGTTTCCTTTGCCATGCTCCTAGATTCTAACCAGCAGGTCTCTGGTTAACCCTACCTCACTGCTGTTTATTTCCTACCTTGCTGCGGATCTACTGTTAAGTGTTAAGTACAGGAACTTAAAGACATTCTGTCTCTAGCCTGTGCCCTTAATAATGAACAGTCACTAGCTCAGTTTCCCCAGGCAGCATTGCTTCTTGTCAGACACATAGACCTCAACACTGTTCTGTTTCACTAAACTGTTCCAGATTTTGTTAAAAGTGTTCACTTCAAGGGACTGAAAGTTTTGTTTTATTTTAATGCAAGTTTTGAATTCCTGCACCACACACTTGAAAAATGAAACTTGGGTTAGTTTTGGGCTTTGGTTCACATGCTGTTGCATTTTGAGTCTCTAGTGCTCTGAGGAAATACTGTTTCAATATGCTGAGAACTTCTTTATTTGTATTCTATTTTATACCCTCATTCTACCTTTTATTTTCCAAATTCTGTATGTTGGGGTGAAGCATTTGTGAATGTATGCTTAGGGAAGAGATCAGGCCTATGGTTTCTGAGATGATCATCTCCACTGAACAAGGACGACACAGAGGACTAGTACAAGCTTCCCATAATAATCATCAGTGGGCACAGCTACACATGCCACTTTAATGCTCAGTAGCCTATTCTATTGCTCATTAAAGCATCACATCAAAACCAGTGCTAATACGCTAATGCACAGAATTAGTTTACTGAGCATTAAGTGTCACAAAAGGCTTTTGCTACTGTGCATTAGGGCAGCCTGTACATGAGCATGGAGGTGGCCCTGATGCACTGGAATTCCAGCACGTCAGAGCAGACTTGATTAAGTGAGTCTGCTGGAACGTGGCAATTACTGTGCTGCAGCAGCCTTCTGTGTCTCGTGTATCAGCATCCTTGCACTTAAAAATGGCAGTGGGGGCGCTTGAAAGAAAACTCATTGAAAAAGCTTTAGTTTGAGTGCCCCCACTTGCCATTTTTAAACTTGGAGACTGATACAGGAGAGGTGGTGGTGCTTTAATTAGAGCAACTCTTGGACCCTCTCTAATTAAAGTGCTGCCTCACCCCTGCAGCACATGTAAAAGTGCACAGAGGTACTAAACTTAATGCACATTAGCAAAAGGAAATGCAAAACTCTAGAACTCTTGGTTCAGAGATGAGACCTTTTATTAGACCAACTAATAAATCACAAAAAATGTATCTTTTACTACCAAATACATCCCAGTAGCAAAAGCACATTCATGAACAAGTTTCTCAACTCTGATATGAGGGGACAACTAGGCCTATTCTGTCCTTCACTGCCCCACTGAGACTACCTATGTGGGTGCCATTTAACATGGCTACCATGGTGTTAGCCATTAGATGGTAGCAGCATTCACTCCCTACTCTCTGGGGTTGAGTTTCTGAGTTATAACTTACAAGTTACTCTATATCCCCTTATATTTCAAATGAGCTAACCAATTCTAATCCTCCAGAATGCTGAGAGAATAGATGCTGGGTGGTTTCAAAGCACTAGTCAAAGTTCTTTAAATTGAGTTTGGACCTGGCACTGTTCATTTTACCCAAACTGAATCAACTGGCTTGAAATTTTACCTGTATGACCTTTTTATTCCTGGGAGTTGCATTGGGTGCAAGTGAAGGTTACATTTGGGAAAGGGAAGGTAAACACTTTAAATGTATAGGATGACCCTTAAAAAAAAGTTACCTACAGTCATTCAAATCAGTGTGGGTACGCAGAAGGCTGGGAAATCCAACCCCAGACTCTGACAATCCCTGGCGGTCAGATCTGCCTGCTGTGCTTTCCAGCCTCCATAGCACCTCTTGGTTCCTGCTTGTCAGACCTTGGGTGTTAAATATTATGATAAACTTGGGAAGCTGCCTGTGAAAGCACCCTCATAGGTGCTTTTCCTCCTTGGCACAGTCACCCAGGCTTGTT
The DNA here is from genome assembly GCF_001723895.1 of Crocodylus porosus. Lineage (NCBI taxonomy): Eukaryota > Metazoa > Chordata > Crocodylia > Crocodylidae > Crocodylus > Crocodylus porosus. Next base: position 148,394,599 of record NW_017728906.1, on the reverse strand, counting down.
AGGCCCTCTACCCAGTTGTCTGGGCTTATTTGCCCTCAGCATAGTTATCTAGAGTATGCCTTCCCCCAAAACAGTGCTTTGAGCTTACACTTTAGGCTCAGTTGTATGGGGTGTGCCGCCCCTTCAGCAATTTCTCCAGGACATGCTGTCCCCTCTGTGCAGTCCTCTGGGCCTCTTCTTGTCTGCGTTTTCTCTGCTCACCAGACTTCTTGTCTTACCCCAGCTGTCTCTTGCAGCCCCTGGGCTCAGATGCCCACTAATGACTGCCCTCAGTTCTGTATAGTGCAGCACCCTCAGCTGGATGCTTGGAGTGGTTCTGTAGTGCTACCACTCTCTGCAGAAGAAACTCAACAGCACCCTCACCAGTGAGCCCCTAGTGCCCTCCACTTGCACCTTACTAGCCACCCCATGCCTTGCACCTGTTCATCAATGCTTCTTTGGATCCTGGGGTTTGCCCTTCCCTAAGGCTCTTCTCTCTTATAGAGTCATAAAATCATAGAAAATTAGGATTGGAAGGGACCTCAGGAAGTCATGTAGTCCAACCCCCCGCTCTAAGCAGGACCAGCTAGGGCTTTGTCAAGTCAGGCCTAAAAAATCTCCAAGGATGGAGTTTCTACCACCTCTCTAAGTAACCCATTCCAATGCTTCACCACCATCCTAGTGAGAGATTTTCCTAATATTCAACCTAAACCTCCCTTGCTGCAACTTGAGACCATTGCTCCTTGTTCTGTCATCTGTCACCACTGAGACCAGTCCAGCTTTATCCTCTTCGGAACAACCCTTCAGGTAGCTGAAGGTTTTTATCAGATCTCCACTCAAGTCTTCTCTTCTACAGACTAAATAAGCCCAGTTCCCTCAGCCTCTCCTCATAAGTCATGTGTTTTAGTTCCCTAACTATTTTCACTGCCCTCCACTGGACTCTCTGCAACTTGTCCACATCCTTTCTGTACTGAGGGGGCCCGAAGCGGGATACAGTACTCCAGATGTGGCCTCACCAATGCAGAATAGAATGGAATAATTACTTCCCTCAATCTGCTGGCAACTCTCCTACTAATGCAACCCAGTATGCTGTTAGGTTTCTTGGCAACAAGGGCACACTGTTAACTCATATCCAGCTTATTGTCCACCATAACCCCCAAGTCCTTTTCTGCAGAGCTGCTGCTTAGCCAATTGGTCCTGAGCCTGTACCAGTACATGGGATTGTTTTGTCCTAAGTGCAGGACTTTGCACTTGCCTTTGTTAAACCTCATGAGATTTCTTTTTGCCTAATCCTCCAATTTGTGTAGGTTCTCACCCACTCTGTGTGGTTTGCCTTTCCCAGATGCTCTCCCAACTTGCACCAGTACCTTAGAGTTTCTTGCTTGTTGACTGGTGCTAGCCCACTTTCTGGGATGCTCACAAGATCCCCCTCACTCTTAGGGACTCCTTCTCTAAGCTGCAAGGGCAGCACTGGAGCAGCTTTTGGGGAGATCCTCTCTTTTCTGCATCCTGAGCTTGAATACCCCCACTCAAATACAGGAGCCAGGCTTAATGGCTAAGTACAGACAGTCAAAAAGCTGTAGGATGAATTATTGCAATCTTTGTAGGTTAGTCTAAGATGTGTAGGTTGAACTCATAAGGAAGTGAACAGATACTCACTTTTGATTCTGAAAACACAGTCACATGTCTACAGTGGCCCAAGCCAGAGGCCAGGGGCTGCTAGTGCATACCTCCCTGCTCAGCTGGAGCAGACTGGTTGGGCCAAGTCTAGCCTACCTACAGAGGAGGGGTTTTCAGGGGTTGTGCAAAGTATTCTGGGATGCTGGGGGACTGTGAGTTAATTTCAATCTGGGGGGATCTGGGACAGAAGTTCAATAAAATGTTTTAATCTAAATCAGTTAAGTCTGATACTGCATACTTCCAGGTTTATCATAAACTGGTTTTGGCCATTTTGAAAGCGGTTTATGTGCACTATACTTCTGTTGTGTTACAGATTTAAACCAGTTTCCGATCACTTGTACAAGTTTGTGTGTAATTTCTGTCCCTAGCCATAGAGCCCTGGGTTCCACCTACTTTTGGTCACATGACCCTAGATCTCTTAACTGAGCCTAAGGGTTTCTTCTTAGATCCTCAGCTCTGCCACAGCCACTACTTAAATATTTGCCTGGAATTCAGCTCCCTATCCTATTCCTGCTTGTTCCAGGTAAGTGGTTTGCAGCTTGTTTTTGTCTTGCAGCTATGACTCCTAACTCCCTTCTGCTGCCTGTCTCTTTGCAGCTGGCACCAATTCAGTTGCCAACAGTCTTGCAGCCAAATCATGCTGCCTTCACCCTCTCTTAAATCAGTAGGGGCTACAAGTCCCCTGTTATAGGTTATTAGTTTATACATTACGAGTCTATCTGATGTCAACAGATGTTAATGGAAAGGAAATTTCTCTCTGTTTCATTCTAACACACATGTACTCTCACTTCCCCTTTAATTTCCAGTCCCTTCCTAACTGTTCCATTCCTTGATGTTATTAGGAGTGTTTTTAGATTAAATGTTCCTAACAATGAAAGCTAAACCAGTGCCAACAGTTAGTGTGCATTTTGTCTGAATGAATAATCCAGAATGGCATGCAACGTTTCATTCCAAATTTTAACTCTGCAAGACCAAGAACCTAACTGTAACTTTAGTGGCAGTCCCACAAGTAATAATAATGAAACCAAAATATAGTTTCCAGCACTGAACTGTCATGATACAGTGAACTTTCCATGATACCAATGTACTATTCTATATCTAAACACGATTTCTCTCTTTGACTGCAACTTTTGTGTTTCAATACATTTGTTCCTTGCTTAATTATTTATGCTATAGTTGAAATAAATTGAATAGAATGCAGTTAAATGCAATGCATAGTGATCCATGACAAAAATGTCTGAAAGTATATGTTTGCATATTTTTGGAAGACAAAAGGGGAGATAGTTTTCAGCTCTTGAAATCTTTGCAACTGCCCCATTAATGTTTAATTGCCATTGGCAGCCAAGAAGTGCCTTTTCATATTAGCTAGACATTGTTCTTGGGGGGATATGCATAGGTGGCAGAAAGTGATAAAGCTGGTGAAAATGCATCTCTGGGAATGCATAACAGGATCATTTCTGTGATATGCAAATCATGCTGCCAAGTTGCTGTATAAACAATTCATGGGAGAAGTAGTGAGAGGTAGTTAAATCATTGGATCAAATCTCAGAGATAAAATTCATCATGGGGAATGGGAATGCATTTAAAGAGAGTGGTTTTGCTTTTCATGTTAAAAAAAATTAAATTTAGTTCTATGCCCAAAGCATTTAATTGTATTAAAGAGTACATAACCGATGATTTATCACAACTGTAACAGCTTAGATTAAAAGAAAGCCAATGAATGTGCCGTGTAAGGATAGCATACCTTAAACAGATATTTGCTAGTCTAAACAAGATTTTTTTTGCTTGGTTAATATCTAGCAAATCAGACTTTATGAAGAAAAAGATTTCTTCATAAATCTTAATCTAGTTACTTTTTACCCCAGAGACTGGGGTAAAAAGTTCCTTAGAAATGTACCAGGCAATCATACAAACACGTTTGTAAAAAGAGTGATACAAAAAGAGGAGATTCTTGATTAAATTTTCTTTAACTAGCATCATCAGCTTTATTTCCAGAAAGTTATTGTTGTATCTCAGCTGGCCAGTGGAACATGTCAGGACCTTGCAGAGCAGTGTTTTGTTGCAGGAGAAATAATTGACAATGTGTTTATTTTACATTTGATATATATGTAATTCCTTAAACAATTACAGGCAGCGCACTCCTTTAAAGGTCTCAGCCAAAATACCACAGCCTTGTTCCCATGGAGTAACTGTGCCCTGAGAATTAAGTCTATGTGGAAAGATTAAAGACAGTGTTAACTTCTTTTAGCAGGTTGTTACAGCTTTCCCAAAGAAACTATGTTAGAGAAAGCCAACAACACTAGGTTTCTATCAAGACTGACATCTTGCTTGTACACTCAAGAAAATGCTCACCACACGGTGGATAATAGTACTATCTGGTGACTGTTTCTACGTCACTTATTAGTTGGGCATAAATAGTACTCTTGGCAATGTGTAAGATGCAAATTTTCCCTGCTCTGAAGGTCTTACAATTTAAAAGATAGGCATAGATAAGGCAAAAACAATGAAGGCTTCTGCAAATATTAGTATCTTGAATGATCATCAGCTAAGAGTAATATATTAAATATCATCATGCCAAAGGGAAAAGGCACATCTCTAGTTCTGTCTCCTGAGCAGAAATGTCATAAAAGTTTACAGAAGTTTAAAAAAAAAAATACCAGTGAGACTTTTTCATTGTTTTTTATTGCTCACATTCATGAACCCACACTTTTTAAATAACATACTAAAATATTTTACATCACTTCTGTTATGCATGACTAAGAAATAAGTGTAGAGTGAATGCATGTATTGAGACACAATCTTTAAATTGCAGCTAACCGAGTGTGAATTTCATTGGAAGCCCCTTTAAAGGAAACTTGAATTTTCCCTCCCTTCCCTCTCACATATCTTGAAAAATTATAAGTGCCTTTTTTCTTGGTTTTATGTGGTTTTCACTGAAACCTGAATTCACGCAACATAATCCATTGCAGTCTACTTTGTGTGTGTAGATCGAGGTCCTATTGTGTTGAGCATGGTACATAAAAGCAATGCAATCTAATTAGACACGGCAGAGAAAGAATGGGAAGTAGCATTACCCCATTTTACAGATGGGGTACAGAGGCATAAATGTCTTGCCTGTGGTTCCTCAGGAATTTATGACAGATCAAGGAAATGTGGGTTCAATATCTATCTCTCAGTCAAGTGTCTTAACTCAGTACTGCCCATACATTTCCTAAAGAAGAAGAATGGGAGTCCATTACAGGCAAGAATAGAGTTCAGTTAGCATGAAAGCAGGCAGCCAGTCTTTCTCAATCCATGAAATGTTAACAGGCAATTAAAAGAGTAATACATGTGGATGATCCTACTACTGTACTTGCTGCTGCTCTGGCTTTCAAGGCAGAAGGCACCATTAGATCCTGGTGGCTGACCTTCTACATATCACAGGCCATTAAGTTTCACCCAGACACTGCTACATTAAGCCCAAATATTTTAGTTAAGCTAAAGCATTGCAGTCTACATATTGCATATTTAGATGACCAGCTAGTGCAATGTTGGATATACATAAGTAGTAACAATCCATTCTTTTACTAATCTAATCTCACCCTGTATGAGAAGAATAAAGTGCAAATGGATGTGGGTCTGGTTGAATGCATGAGTTCTGCTCTTTGATATCAAAGCCGTGTCTCAGAATAATCCTCTGCTGCTTTATGTATGGAGGTCAAGCAGAGGGCCAGCAAGCCGTGTGAATATAACTGCACTTCACAGTTTCCTTCCTCATTGTACCATTTATGCCACATGCATATTCATAGACTGAAGTAAGAATTTGGTCTCAGGAGAACACTGGTAAAGAAGTTTGCTAGATGACAATTCAAATAAACAAGTGAAAAGCTATGAGTTACCATATTCACAGCTACAGGCCAAATTCTTTATTCATAATGTTGCAGTGGCATTATTAACATCATGTTTGTTTAAAAAGTAACGAATATACTGCTTATGACCCTTCTAATACATGTGTTAAGCAGTGTGCTGCTGGTTTACACTGGTTATTTTCTGTTTTATGTTTTCCAGCAGGAAGATTTCCCTTGATTTTTATTGCAGTAACAAATGCTATTTATGAATATTGGTAATTAATTCACCAAAGTTTCACCCTGCTACTTCAAGGCTGGTTGCTCACACTTTATGATGAAAGGTTCTGCAAATCTTTTTGGCTTCGCTGTTGATTCTGGGTTGTTTCTGATTGTATTTTGAAGACTGGAAATATTGTATTTATAGTAAATAAATCATTCTCGTTATTGCTGGTGTTATTACAAAACATTTATATAGTGCAGTAAATTTACACTGTACTTTACCAACACAGATAAAGACATGTTTCCTGCCCAGAAGAGCTTATAATTCAAATTAGACGAGACAAACACACCAGACTGCGCTTCAGGAAAAGGAGGCTAAAAAGATTATTAACAGTGGGAAAAGGGAAGGAGGGATTCCTTGTGGAGAATGGGGTTGTAGCTGATAATAATTTTATATTGTAGTTGCCTTCTGTAGATTTCAAATGAATCTGGGGGTAGCACTGCATCAGGTGCCTACAAAAATATTGTGAGTGACAATCCTTATCCCAGAGAGTTTATAACAGCGGGGGCCAATCTTTGAGACTTGTGCCATAAATTGGCCTAGTGGCCTCCCTGAGTAACACTCTGATCCCCTTCACCTGCCTGATTTGCTGCTCTGCTTGTTGCTTCCTTCCCTTTGGTCCCTGCCCAATCTGCTGCTCTTTTTTTCTGCTTCTTGTCCTGTGCACAGAGCCTATTCTGCTTTCTGTGTTTTGTCCTGTCTCCTCCTATACTGCCTGACCTCTCCCTAATGTGCTGTCTGCCACACAGAAGTTCCTTGTGCCACTTATAGCACATGTACTGCAGGTTGGCCACCCCTGGTTTACAGTATAGCCAATTCTTAGACTTCCATAGCAAAGAGAAGATATGGTTTTGACTGGTGCTGGAGCTAGTTTCTCCATTACATGAGACACATGGACCCACTTGGAAATTTGACTTTTGACTGGGGGAAAACAACTTTGATTCATTGCTGAAGCTACTTGCCCATCTCTCAGGGGAAAGCAGTCACTCAAGGCTGCTCAGGAAGTAGGTTGGACCCTCTCTACCTCCTCTTGGCAACCTTGAAGCAGGAGAATGAAGCAGGCTGGCAGTTCAAGGTGACACTGCTCTCTTCTCCCTTCCTGTTAGGCTTACAGTTTACTTTATCTCCCCTTGAGATACAGCCTGGGAAGGGAGAAAGGAAGAAGGGCCAATGATCTTTTCCCTGAACTGGGAGGGAAGAGAAGGTAACTTTTCCTGTTATAGTTGGGGGAGAGGGATCAAGACGCGCAGGGAGAGCAGGGGTGATGTTGGAGGGGCAGACCGTCTGGGAGCCTAGGAGGTGTGTTGGAACCTGGGGTCAAAACTGCTGTTCTGGGTCAGATCTGGAAAGCAGAACTGCTGGGGTCGGGGACAAAACTATTTTGAGGACTGAGAGAACAGGATTGCTTGTTTGGAGAGATGAATAAATTGCTCAGAGAGGAACAGGCATATATGGGAGTGAGAGCTCATGCAGTACCAAAGGGGAAGGGTTAGCTTTCCCAATAAACTTGGCTGAGTGAGCAATATCAGTCCTCTCTCTCTGTCTCTATGCACATGCAAAGAGGATGGACACAAAAACATCAGAAGATATCTAAAAATCTTCTTTGAATATATATTGCAGGGGCCTGACTCTTGATTTTTGATCTCTTAAGCTTGTCTATGTCAAACTTACAATCCAAGTGGACTAGACAGATCCAAGGAGTGAGAGAGGAAAGAGTCTTAGAGAAGTGGAGTAATGAGTAGTGGCAGAATGTGATTAGACTCATCTTTATCTAGTGCACTGTACACTGGACCACATTGTTTCCCAGTTAAAAGGAAACGCTTGAATGAAGGAAGGTGGACTGGTAGATTCAGCCAAGGAAAGTAGTGTTAGAGGAAGCATGAAGTGAGGAGTAATAGAAAAAAGAAAAGTTTAAAGGTAAATCAGGGGAGGGTGTATAGGAGATATGCAGAGGGGGTGAAGATGTAGGAGCGTGTGAGACAAGGGAGATAGTTGGGGGAGACTATCTGGAGTCCTAAGAAGTGAGGCAAGGATCCTGAATAAGATATGATAAAAAGATAAAAAGCAGTTGTTGGATTCAGAGTGAACAAGAGATCGAGAAGGTTTTTTTATTATTATTATTTTTAGGTGACATTATCAAGAGAAAACTTAACTTAAAAATATCTTCCAGAATCTCTTTCAACAAGCAGCATACGGAGAATAAGTGATGTTGTATGAAGTTGTGATTGATATGACTCTATGATGGTTGCTTTACTCAGTGAAGAAGGCACACATGAGTAATGGGAATCATTCCAGCTAGGAACCAGGAAACCTTTCTATTGTGTGACACCATCACATATTCTGTGTATGGTCCATTTCGTAGGGGAAAGAAGGATTTTATAAAATGCAAAATGACTTGATTGGCATGGTTTCTCATACATATCTGTCTGCTAAATCAGGCTGTTTTAAATCCAAGACTTCAATTATCCAGGACTCAGAAGCAGAAGGAAATGATAATGAATACACTTTAGAAACTTATAAAAATTGCTTAACGTAACTTTTTCTATTTATAATGTTGCTATGGAAGGTTCAGCTACCTCCTCATCTTCCAAGGCTAGGAGCAAGCGCTGTGTTGGAAGGCCAGTTGGAAAACTAGAATCCCTCCTTTTTTCAGTAATGATAAAGCTCCTACTAGCTTGTGAGATTATGCACCATATATCAGTCATAGGTAGAGGATGGACTACATTAGTTTTATCGTAGGTGGATACAGAAGGAATTTCATATTGTGGTGGAATAGCAAGGTAGCAAACATTCTCTTGCAGGACTTTTTTTTTAATGGGCATCTCCAGCTATCTGGACTAACTTATGAAAAAATAGATTAATAGACACAGTATTGTAGGGAAGGCAAAGGTATGTGATAAATGCAATTATTACATTGGTATTCCTATAGCTGTGGATAGAAAAGAAGATGGGTCTAGAAAGTTTCCATAAAAATCTGTGGCATCAGTGAGGACTCTGAATTCAGCTCTTCAACATAATATATTCAGTCTTCCAAAGGAATCTTGTACATTAAGCTAAACCAGGAATTGGCAACATTGGCCCATGGACCAGATCCACCCTAGATGAAGAGGTTTAATCTAGCCTGCAAGGCTAAGGATAAAAGTTACACATAAACTGGTTTAAGTGATCAGAAATGGGTTTAAACATGTGACAGATCAGAAGTTCAATGCACATTAACCAGTTTCAAAATCCCTTGTCCCACCAGCACAGACCCAAGCTGGGGTCTGCCTGGCCAGGGCAAAGCAGCCCCTGTCAGGGTCCTCCCCCTTCCCAGAGCCCTTGCCGCTGCAGCAGGGGTGTGGCTGGGTGCTGGCCTAGCATAGATCCCTGAGGCAAAGGCCATGCCCCACCCTGCTGCCGGCTGTACTGTTGGAACAGGGGAGGGATGGGGGAATTAAACCCTCCTTTGTCCCCCGTTCATTTGAGGCTGCTGCTGGGGGCCATGCTTTGCTTCAGGAAGCCATGGCAGGCTGGCATCTAGCCATGCTTCTGCACCTGCTGCTGCAGCAGCAAGGTGGGGGGCTCTGATATGCCCTGGCCAGGCAGACCCTGGCTTGGGTCTCTGCCAGTGGGACAGGGGAGGCAGGGGGGAATTAAACCCTCTTCCATCTCCCCATTTACTTCAGGCTGCCGCCAGGGCTGACCACCGCGCCGTTGGTTGAGCGGTCAGGGGGGAAATGCCTGGCAGGGGCTGCTTCCCACTCCCCTTCCAGGCACACCCCAGCTAGGAACCATGCAGGCCAGGGTGGGGGTTTAAATCCCTTCCCAGTCATACGCAGTCTGCCGGGGCCTGGCCTCACCCCCTCCAGCCCCGGGCTCACTTTAGTGTCCCTCGGCTTCTAGCCTGAGCCACTGCAAGCATGTGCCTGCATTTCAGGAATCAAAAGTGAATGTCTATTCACTTGCTCGCCAGTTCAATCTATGGGGTTAGACTAACCTGCAAGGATTGAATTGATTCAGGCTCAGGCTTTTTGAATGTCTGTACTTAGCCCATAGGTCTGATCTGACAACGGGTGTAAGAGCTGCACCAAGCTGCCTATATCTCCTCAACAGTGCTCTCCTTCACAATGGAGCTTGCTGCTTCACTGCACCTGTGCTTACCCTCTCTGCAGAGATGGGCATCAGTAGTGAATGTAAGCACAAGCAGCTGGCCACTCTGCGGGAGAGAGATTTGCAGTATGCAGCAGAGGCCAGGTTGTGATGAGTGGCCTGCACTGGGAAAGGGTGGCTGATTCCTGGCCTACATTATCCTGTACTGCAGAAAACCTTGTGGAAGGAGGCCCTGGGCAGATCTCTCTTGTAAGGTTTCCTTCAAAGAGAACACCTTCCTCATTCCCTCTGGTTAATACAATTTATCTCCTCCCACATTGATAAATCTCTGAGGGTCTCCCTGCAACCCTGTGAGATTCCTTATCTTAAATTGCCTGTACTTTGGCCCACAGTAAACCAGGGCTTCTCCTTAGGCATCCTTGTCCCTTGGGTGCACCCCTTCCTCTTGCAGGATCTGAAGCAAAGATGATACAATTTTAGCCTGCATTATGTTTTGAGTAATTTCTATGAGGTTAGAAGAGGAGGTGGTATCTATGAGTGGCCTGACAAGTCTCAGCTTCTAATGGACTGCAAGTTGGTGCCCAGAGGTGAGAGAAAGGAACCTCAGTGATATCTGAACACCCTTGCTAGATAAAAATGGAGATATGGATATCGAAACTGCACTCTTGACATCTGTCTAGGGAGTTTGGATTGGCCCAGTAGCATTCAATAAGACTGCCTGATCTAACAGACCTTTTCCATTTATTTTCTGTATTTCTTTGCTACAGAGAGAATTTAAGTTTCTCATTTATTTTTTGAAGAAGGAGAGAGGGGAAAAAAAAAAAGACCAAAAGGGAACACTGACATAACAAAAAACTTTTCCCAATGTGTCTATTGTATACAAGCTACTGCTCTGACACAATATCGCCACCTTAATTAATATATTTTATTTCTGTGCTGTACATTGGGTTATTCTATGTGCTTCCTCTATTGTTTGAAACACGTCTTAGGGAAATGTTGTGTTATTAAAGGATTTTGAAGGCCTTGGATAAAAATCAGCATTATATTGAGCTTTTAAATATATAAATTATTATAAGCAGATTTGAAGACTTTGGAATTATCAGTATATTGTTATACTGGAATTCTTAAAATGCTGCTATTTGAAGAAATAGTGTAATTTATTCAGGAAGCATTCTTCTTATGAAATGGAAAGCAAGTCATCACCGTTTAAAATCGGCTCCTAGACAAAGTGACAAACACAGACATAATCATTGATTGACAATGGCATTTTGTATTTGAGCAATAATCAAATCGGCTTTTAGCAGGGATGGACAGCATTGCTTGTCTGGAAATCTGCTTTTTTCCAGATGACTTTAGCACTGCCTATGCTTTTCTCCCCCCCTCTCTTATTTTATCACTATGCAGGACTTCTATAATGCTTTGCTTAATGTGTCTCCAGATTCTGTTATTTATAGACTTCAGCGAATTCAGGCTGCAGCTGCTGGAATTCTCACAAAAGAACAATCACATTTGTAACCTCTTAAGACCTTCCATTGGTTGCCAGTGAAGTTCTGGATTTTGGTATAAAATATTACTGGATGACCTTTAAAACAGCATCTCAAAAGAATACCTGTTTATTTTACAGACCTTTGTTTTATTCTCACACTCCTGAAATCTTCCTGTTTCTGACTAAAATGTTTTCTGAAGTAAATCTCCCCATTGTGTGTTCCACATACCATTTTCAAAAGCGGACAGGAGAGAGGATTTAGTAACACAGCATCTTGAATGCGGAGTTCTTCCAGAAGATACATTTTCTGCAAATTGGCTTTATATTAGATTTAAGAGCAAACTGAAAGTATATTGTGACTTTTCCCCCCCGACTTCTTTTAGGCCCATTGGTACAGTTATAATTTGTTGTTTGACTACATTGCAATGAATAAAGCGTTGTGTGTGTGCATATGCAAAAAATTATATACAAACACATGCATGCAGTGTTCAGTATGATATAAAGTAAAACATTGCACAACAATGCTTTATTTTTTCTGAATTTATAACATGATATCATAGTTTTTCAATTACAGAGTTCAGAGTAAGTAACGGTATCATAGTTCATCCCAAATGACTGGAAATCAGAAGACTAATTTCATTTGTATGATTTTGATTCCATATATATAGTACAGAACACATTGAATATGTTAGTTCTCCTTTCTCTGGTTTGTCCCAAAGTTCCTTTGTATTCTCGGACACCCGCCACCCTCTGTAACAGATACTGTTAGACTGATGAACTCAACCTACAAATAATTCAGTCCGTATTGACTTAGTTTGAAGACTGGATTTTACACAAAATGCAATTTGCTTAACCCAACACTTCTATAAGATCCAGATTTTCTAGGGTTCAGCACCCACAAGTAAGGACTAATTTTTTTTGAAGGATTTGGGACCTTTTAGCTGTTTATGGCCTTATTTTCAAAAATTGCTCCAGTCTCTCATTTTGGTATTTTATATATTCAAGCTCTGAGGGAAAGCAGTGAGCATTTGTTAGTAAATTGTCCCAGAAAATTTTTTTTCACTTGGAGCCTTTCCAGATTTTTGTATTTCAGAACCAGGACATTTTTTCCCATCTTGAAACATGAAAAAATATAGAAAACCACTTTCACTCATGGTGCTGCCCTCACAAAAGTTTGAGCAGAGGCCATCTGTGAGATGTGTCTTTTGTAGATATGAAAGACATGGGGGAAGAGAAAGAGAAAAAATTACTATCATGTTGTTCGTTGCGGTTGCAGTTTCTCTTTCTCAAAGTTCCCTCTTCCAAAGCTGGCCAAATAGATACTGTTTATGTGTGGGGAAAGGTGTCACCAGCTACCTTGTCATTTGAGGCCAGTCCTGCAGCCCTACAACTGCAAATAAATAAACCCACAGTGACCTGTGGGTTCTGCTAAAGTCCTTAGCAGTAGGGAGTTTAATCTGCTGGGTTGCATCATAATTCAGTCGTCTGTGGTGTTACGGATATCTAAAGGGTAGGATTTTAATTTGGCAATCAGCTCTGTTATTGAATTAGTTTTATGTTGTGTTAATCTCTTTGTCTCATGGCATTCATTGCCTGTGATAATTGATGCACAATATATAACCAAGTTCTGTATTCATTTGGGTAACTGCATTTAATTGCCTGGTATAAAATATGTGTACTAAGTGCAATCTGCTATGACTGAGAAATGCTCATTCATATGGACTTGAGGGCGCTTCATCTTCTTGACAGCCTGTCGGAGGAAAGTCTGAATGCCTACCACAATCTACCATCTGACAACTGGTATTTTCTGTGCGACTAGAAAATGGAATCTTGAAAGAACTGGTTTCTGACTCTCCTGTTTGGAGTGCTGTTAACTGCATTTGACATTAAACGTGTGTTAATCAAAAACCTCCTAACAAAAATGTGCTAAAGAAAGGAAAAGATGTTCTCCATTTTTCTCCTTTGTGTTTTAATAACAGCCAGACACAACCCATACAGCTGAGTAAAATTACCTACATACTAGAGTGTCTACATACCCAGACTATTTATTTATATACCTGCTTATTACTAATACTTAACGGGACTCTTATGGCCTTAAAGTCATGGGCCAGATCTTCAGCTAGCATCTAGACCTACATGGGTCCATTGGAAGGGAGTGGAACAACGCCATTTTACACTGGCATTGTACACTGAGGTCCTGGCTTTGCATATACTTAAATAAATGTCATTACCTATCTTACCAGAAACACCTTTTATAACAAAAAGAAAAAAGAAATGGCAGTACACTTAAAGACAAATATACTTTTAATCACTTCTTAACTGTTTGCCTGTCCCACAACCTGTGAATGGTGAAAACAAGTAGTCTGCTTTCCTTTCAATTCTACCATCTTTCTTTCTGGCACTCATGCAAAGCACAGTTCTGGGTTGCAAAAATTACGGAGAAGTATTTATATCTACGCAAAGCTGCTTTCATTAAAAATATTAACATAACCTTTTCTGTTAAGATTTTCAAAACGTCTGACAAAATCTTGAGCCTAACTGCAGTGTTGAGTGTCTTCTTAAGATGATTTTAAGCAATATAGTTTTCCACCATGTTTGTTTAATCTATGAAATTTTCTCATGTCAAGAATCTGTATTGACAACCAGTCATAGTAAGAATAAGAAAGATTGATTTCTTTTATTGTAACAGCACTGCTTACTAGGGGTGCACTGATAGAGATTTTGGGACCTATACCAACAGCCGATTTTTAAGGAGGCGTATTGGCTGATACCAATCCAATTTCCAATACCCAGCCTGGCAGAGTGGAGAGCTGCCTCTAGCTGGTAAGTCTGGTGTGGTGGAAAGGGAGGAGGGAGGGAAGGGGCTGGGGGAGGCAGATCAAGGCCTCTGCGGTGAGGGAGGGCATGGGGCTGGGGCAAGTGCTAGCCACGGTGAGGCAGACATGGCACAGAGCTGTAAGGTGGGGGGCGGGGCATGGCTTCTGCCAGTGCATGCTGCTCAGCCAGGAACCATTGGTCCAGCACTTGTCCACTCATCTGGCAGCTCCTGCTGCTGCTCCTGCCTCCATCTAGGAGGTCAGGGGGTGGGGGTGGGGGTGTGCCACCAGAACTGTGCAGGCTGGGTTGGGGCTGGGGCTGCACCAAGCTGTTCCTGGTGGGACGGGGCTGCGCTGGGAAGGGGCTGGGGTGGGGGGACATGTACTGCAGTCACAAATTCTCTGTAGCCCCTTCCCAACACAGCCATACCTTGCCAGGAACAGCTTGGCACAGCCCCAGCCCACACCATGCAGATCCAGGGTCGCACACCCTCCGCCTCCTGGATGAGTGGGGTAAGCAGTGGCAGGAGCCACTGCACAAGCAGGTGAGTGCCAGATGAGCCTCTGGATCAGCAGCTCCTGGACAAGCAGCGCACAGCGGTGGGAGCTGTCCCCCTTGGACAAGCTGCAGCACCGTGCCATGCCCACCCTGCCCTGACTGGGCAGCACTTTCCCCAGCCCCTGCCCCAGCCCCAACCCCACACCTCCCTCATCGCGGGGGCCTTCATCTGCCCCCACAGTTCCTTCCCTCCCTGCTCCCTTTTCACCACACCAGACTTACCAGCTGGAGGCAGCTCTCCAAGATGTGGGGCTGTGCTTCTCCCGCTTATGCTGTGCTGCAGCTGCACGCACATGCACGGGCCATTTATCAGCCAAATTATTGGCCTGATATCACCAATTTCCAATATAGTAAATTTTCTTTATATCAGTGCCGATCCAGTATTGGACCTATGTATCGGTGCGCCTCTACTGCTTACTGTGCTGTATCTACAGCCTTGATATTATTATATAGTACATCACTTTTGGAAGGAATTTGCATCTTGACGATCAGAGTTTTCCTTAAGGTTTGTTACTGTTTGAACTCGAACTAGAAGCTGCTATTTTCCCCAGTCCTAATTCTGTGTTTCTCTTTTGCTGCTGTCACCAGTTTTATGTGCATTATTCTGCAGAATGTTCAGTGAGCATCATAGGTGCACGTGTTTGTTATTCAGCTCTGTTTCACTGACAAAATAGCCTGCAGCAACTCTTAGTTAGAAAGGACCAGTTCTCCTTCAGGCTTTGGCTCACCTTGAGCAGCTTGCGACTTTATCCTGTTCAGCTTGCCCTGCAGCCTCTTCCCTCTAATGGTCTGCAGTCCTCCTAGCCAGAAAGAAAGCAAAACAGACCAAAGACACCTGGGAACATCAGTGAACATTTTAAAAACAGGATTTCCACAGCATTATGAATAAAACTGGCAGACTACCACCATTAGTAATTTGTGGTGAATTAATTTAGGGGTCAGCAACCTACATATCCAGCTTGTAGAGCCATTTGATCTGGTCTGCAGATATGTAGCTTTGGCAGTATTCAGTGGTGGTGGGGGAGGACATCAACAGCTATCACTTTCCTATACCATCATGTAGAAAAGAACAAGCTATGGGCACTCTTCCCCATTCCACCATGGGGAAAACTGGTAGCAATGGATGCTTTGCCAGGGCTGCTGTACTGCTGTAGGGAAAAATAACGGCAGCAAGGGGGGTGGAGAGGGAGGGGAGCTACCTGAACTAGGTCACAAGAGCCCACGGCTTAAAAAGGTGGCTGACTTATGAATTAATGAGTTAACAGAGAACCATAGGTTCACTGTTTTATTCGTTGTTCACAGAAATTTTGACAACTCATGGTTCATTCGTGAAAATAATCACATATCTGAAAAGTTTCAGACATTTTGGTAAAAGACATAGTCAAAACAAATAGTCTGCAAGCTGTCAATAGGCTGAACATATGCTCGTGAATGAGACATGCAAAAATCAGGAATAATTTCTGAATGATAAGTGAAGAGAAAGAGGACTGTACTAAATATTAGATAACTTATGGACCAAATAATTCAACCAGTCAAAAGCATGTTAACTGAGGGCATTTACAGAAGTTACATTTTTTTGTGTGATGAGGCCCCTGAAAACTCTACAGATATAATGTAACAAACATTTACAGCTGCAGAGCAGCTACTGAAATGGCCGATCACATGAAAATTTAACCCTTGTCTGATGAGCAGAGATCCTGGTTTTCTCAGATTAAAAAAAAATTCGCAATTTTTGGTTTAAAAAAAGAATTAATGCCAAACCACATTTTCCCATGATTTAAATGAAACACTATTATATATATTGGTGGTTTTCATTTAAATCTCAGAAAAAATGTGGATTTGGGGTTACTATTTTTAAACCAAAAATTGGTTTGTTTTTTTTAAAATCTGAGAAAACCAGGGTCCTTGCTGAAGAAGTATCAGACAGGGGCACTCTAAAGCAGACTACCTTAGCAACTATGTAGATGGGTTCCCTATGAGGGTTAAATTTGGGCAGATATGCCCACATCCCATGTGGCTTTGCATGGCTGGGCTGGGGTTCATTCTGGTGGGCACCATCCCAGCCCTGCCCTTGGGGCTGTCACAGAGAGGAGACAGAGCCTTGGTCTCCTCCCTGTGCAATGGGGGAAGGGAGCCCCCTCCCCTCCCCCCCAACTACCCAGATTGCAATCTTGGGGATAGCTGGGTTGGGTTGGGTTCAATGGTCTACTGTGGAGGCCCAGTCTGGCTCCCCACGGCACCCCAGCAGAGGTAGCTGAGGGGGAGCATACATGATGGGGGGGGCTCCCTTCTCCCACTGCATGTGGGCATCTTGGCTGTTGTGCCTGGAGCTGGGGTGGGGAGGGCAATAGAGCCCCCCTGTCTCACAGGCCTGACCTGCCTCTTCCCAAAACCCCATCAGGGGAAGTTGGGGGTGGTCACGTGGCAGGGGGGCTCCATCCCTCCCTCTTCCCCACCCAGCCATTGCTGACAGTTGCTAGTTGGTGGCAGGGAACAAGCAAGGAAGGGACCTTACAGTGCATGGGCTTACCCTGCAGTAGCTGCCTGCGTTCACATTTTCCAATGCCAGTGAAAGGCACCGTATTTTACTTTTATTGTGGGGTAACTCAGTGAGATCAGAGGATGCAAAGAGGCAGTTACCACAGAGTTAAAACTGAAAGTTCAGACCCTAACCTACCTGTCAGTAACTTATTCATAAAGATTTTTTCAGTAAGGTAAAGTGAACATATATAATGATTTTTTGGTGACATTACTGAGTGCTGGATTGGGCCCTTCAAGCTACTGGTTTGCCAGACAAACGTGAGACTGAAAAGGCTCTAAAGAACTCACTGCCATTGGTTACATAAGAAATGTTCATAAAAGACCTAAAATAACCTGAGATACGTGTTTTATCTCAACCAAAAAAAATGCTTTCTTTACTGTAAGGGTCATACAATGACAGCTCTTACATATTGGGTTACCCGCTTTTTTTTCCAAATCGTTTTTACTATCTGCAGTACATGGTCACAGTGAGATTCACAAACAAAAGATGCTACCTTTGCATAAAACTTAATGTTGTTACAGCAACTTAACAGCATCAAAGACATTACAGGTGGAGCCTGACTCTCCACCTTCACTTCCATACTAGTGTGCTCAGGATATCACTTTTGTTCAAAACAAAGGTGTTATCCATAACTTTTCAATTCTGTTCATTTCCCAGTTTGTGCTCATTCTTTAAACCGTTCTTCGGTATTTTTTTTCCTTCATCTAGGGATAAATTTAACAGGAGGCTGTTTCCTCAAAACTCCCATCATCAATTAATTTTTAAGTTTTTTAAACATTCTTACGCAGTCTTAACTGTATTCTTTCAATTGATGCCTGTGTACTGAGGAGGCTGTGTAGGCACTGATAAGACCTATTTTGTGAAGGTTTTTCAGCCAGAGGCAACACATCTGACAGGTTCATACATGGCACTGTTAATTCAGTCAACAAGAATGCAGGTTAGTTGAAATGGTGCGCAACTAAAACGGGACTGGAGATCCAGTTGTAGGTGTACAGGACCTTCATGCAAATTTTAGTTGTCATCTGTTGTTTTGAGATAATGCTCTGAAAGAAACCTTTAATGACTTTTTTGCCCCCTCTTGCAGCACTTAATGAACTGTTTGTGGACCCTACATTCAATGACATCGAGTCTCAAGATGTTACTAATATATTAGTTAACACATTCTTAGCTGAAGAAGTCAAAGAGCAACAAAAGGATTGATAAAACAATGGCTGCAGGTAAATATTTGTACTCTGCAATATTCATGAAAAATATCATTAATAACCTAATATTGTTTGCCTGGAAAGCATTAGTTTTGATGGATGTTTGTGTTCAGGTGGAACTTAATGATAATTCACTGAGAGAAATCAGATTGATTTGAGCTCTTCTTATCTAAGTACCTAAGTAATGTTAAGATTTCTGTCATAAACTAACTTTCTAACATTCTAACTTTACCACCACATTTAATGAAAAATGTGTCCTGCTTTTGTCTGCTTTGAAGTCTTAGAGGAGAGGTGTTCAATCTATCTGGTTCCAATAGCCAAATGAGTACTGCAGGACTAGTCTGTTGGCCAGATCCCACATATGTTGTTTGTCTGCCAGCCAGGATCAATGTGAGGGGTTAATCTACAGTTGTGATCTCATGTGCTGGCCCAACCCTACACACCAGATCTGACTGTGTGCTGGCTTGACCCTGCACATGGCCCAACCCTGCATACCAGATATGGTGGTATACTTGCTCCACCCTGAGAATGCACGCTGGTGGGTGCATCTAGTGCACAGGGTCACATCATCTGGCCTATGGGGCACCCTGCAGGTCCAGGAATTTAGCAGCAGGGGGACAGCAATCAACGCTCCCACTGTTCCCCCACCTCCAAATTTCCAGACCCATGGAGAGACCCACGGGCCTGATCTAGCCTGAATAACAGAGGTTGAGCAGTGAGCACCATTATCCTTAGGGCCTTGTTACACTGTAATTTTAGGTGCCTTGTTTTAGGCAGTTTGGGCAGCAGCAGGAGATACTGCAGCTGCCAAGTGTCCAGGGCTGCAGCACTCATTTTGCCCAGTAGGAGCAGTGAGCCAGTCCTGCACCTAGCTCCTCGTTCTGCCCCAGCTCACCCAGCCTCTAGTGACAGTCGAAGATGGTTTTGCATCTTAAGGTGTGACTGTTCCACTAAGCCGAACAACACGAAGCCTATTAGCATTTGTGCAGCTTATAGCATAAGGTGTAACAAGGCCCCCAGAGTCTTTACTTCCACAGAGTATTTGCTACTGATTAGACAGAATTAAATGATAAGCCCAATTGAACAGAACAGTATCTTCGTTTATTGCTGATCCTCGCCTTCCATCTGCTTAAGTAACATGAATCACACTAACAAAAAATCTTATCGTTTTTTGCTTTCATTGAGGTTTTCTTTTTTTTAAAACGTTGCAACATGTTGACTTTTAAACTCAGATTTGGATTCTTTTCCGACAGCTGCTGACGGTTTGGGAAGTATCGCTATAGACACCACGCAACTTAACATGTCAGTCACTGATCCAACAGCTTGGGCTACTGCTATGAATAACCTGGGGATGGTTCCAGTAGGATTAGCAGGACAACAGCTTGTGACGGGTAAGATTTTGGTAAAGGTTTGCTGTGCAAGTCTCTGGATTTTTATGCTCTTTTATAAAACATCTGAAAACCTTTCTGAAGACATGTATTTGTATATTTCGAGAACAAATTCTGGAGGAGCAAAGCTTCTCTGATTAATATTGCATGCTATGTATTAGTCTCCATGTATAATATGTACGTAATCCATACTGTATTTTAACCTTGTGAAACAGCCAGAATTCTTTGGGGAAATTAGAGTGCTAAACCATCGATCTCCAGGCTCTGTACTGGGTCAAGGCCTGGGGGAGGGTCACATATGGGATATATTTAGTCCTTGAGAAAAAAGGGCTGATAGTCTTTTCTAGTAGCTTTTCTTGAGGTTCTGCCAAGGAATAGCATGGGCACTGGCTGCAACCTCCTGACTGGAGGAAGATTGTTGTTATGCTGACAAAAGAAAAGTGCAGATAAAAATAGATGCTGAAAAAAATGTGAATCTCTTGCTCTCCACGTCAACTGATACCGTTTGCTGAGTGTAAAACAGAAGCCCTCCCATCATGCTTCTGCTGTTTTATACCTCCATAAATCAATTTTCAGGGGCTAATATCGTTTGACTTTATTTCATTTACAGCTTATGAGAGCTCTGAAATGGATCCCTTAATCTTTCCAACAATAATACACAGAATGCTTTGCACATTAGAAATATTTCAGGTTCAACCTGCTCACACTAAAGTCTACATACGTTTTGCAATTGATTTTACAAGGAGCTGGACTGGCTGGCATTAAATAAGATTCAGAGCCCTCCCACGAAGTAGATATGGTGAGCCAGGTTCCCAGCTGTCATAATTCAGCAGAGCTCTGGGTCTGCCTCATCATGGAGTTGTGAAGTTTAAATTTGGTCAAATGCATTCCCTTCTGAATGGAATTAAGCCAGCGTATGGCAGCTGACAGTCTGGCTCAGAATTAGTTCTTGTGCAGAAAGGTGACAGTGAGTTGGTCCAGATCAGGAGTACAGTTGGTGCAGATCATGAGTGGATTCCCAGTCCTTGTTCTCACCATTAGCTATCCAACATCTCCAGTATACAACATTATCCTGTTTCAGACACTTTCTCCTTTTACTGCATTGGTGCTGAGGTCTGTAGATAAGCCAGAGGGCTACACGGTAGTCTGAGCAGTACATCCTTTGAGAGAGCAGCATATTAAACTAATGCTTGTGAAATGGATAGGCAGGAACAGAGTGCATCATATAGATTCCCCTCCCTGAAGCCAATGGAAATTGCATTCTTCCACTTTTCTGATTTTTAGGGTTCTGCCTATATGGGACCTAGAACAATCCTGCAATTTTGGAATTAATTGGAAATGATGATTTAGAGCTACTGCATGACAGACAGACCAAAAGACTAATAAAGAAATGCAATCAAGATGAGGACAGGGCCCCAAACATATTCTTCCCTCCAAAACAAACAATTAAAATACCCTTTAAATTTATTTTACTAAACTGTGACAGAATTATCTCCAAATCTAGAAATGATTTGATTTGACTTCAGAGGCATGTTCTTCTGCTTCCTTTAATCAGTTCTCTAGTTGTACTTTAGCCCATCAACTCATGTGCCCCCTCTTTCTGTGGCTCCAGGTTCTGTGCAGATTCTGCCCTCGGCTTCTCATATGCAGTCAGTGAATCACTGAGGCAAAGATATTTCACAGGCAGAAATTTGTATAATTCCTTTGTTGGAGGATCCCAGAGATTTCACTGTCACCCTGATTGTTATTCTGTTTGCCTTCTTAACTACTGAGTAAGTGTGAAATAAGTAAAAAATATTTATGACTTAAGAGGAACATCTCCTTATTTCTGTTTAGGAATAGAACAGTTCCCTTTTCTCATCCACTTTGCTTTTCACTGTATAAAACATTGTATTATGTACATCCTGTGGTAAATTTGTGCTTTGGCATTTTAGGGTGAAGTCGCATGTTATTTTTGACTGTACTAAGGGCACTTAAAATGTGAGTGTCTGCAGGTTAAAGCTCGTTAGCTTGTGCTAAGTGTCCTCTAAGCATCTCAAACTTATGCCACTTCAGGCAAGGGTTAACTTTGGCCCATGCTCAAGTTAGTGTAACTTCAGTTTGCTCCATGGAGATCAAAGAAGCAATTTGCAGCCCTCCCAACCCAGAGCAGAGCTGGAGCCCAGGTGTCTAACACTTAGCTATGCCCCTGCTCGCCAGCCCTCTAGTGGCAAGTCAGAGTTGTGTAGGCAAGAGCGCTTTTTTGAAACTGTAGGCTAAATACAGACATTTGGGGAGGTTAAATTGGGTTAAAATGACCACTCAATTTAAATTTAGCTCATCCCAGTGCTGACCTTACACTTACAGACCCAGTCTCAGTGCCCAGAAATCAATCTAAACCTGTAACTGCAGTTCCATGCATACAAATAGTCTAGAAAGTGTGGAACCTGGTTTAAGATAAACTTGGATTGATGTAGTATAAAACTTAACTTGATTTAGGTCAAACCAGTGCATGGAACTATTATACACTTTCCCTGTGCATCCTTGGGGCTGGGAAAACCCAGTCACTGGCCTCAGCCCTGAGGCTGTACTTTTCATGCCCCCTTCTCCTGCACTGGGCTGTTTTTTGGCCCCTGGACCCTTGCTCCCCTTCCCCCCTCCCATTTCTGCAAGCTGCTTTTATCAGTGTTCACCACTGCCAGAGCTGAACAAGTATGGGGGGATGATAACAGTGGGAGGATGAACAAGGGTGTAGGTTCACCAGGGTCATTGGGGGTGCAAAATAGCCTGTGATTCCCCCAAGCTGCCCTGAAGCTCCTGCAAGCACCCTGATCCTATCAGACACTTCCAGACCCTGGCAGCATCCCACAGATCATGTCTGCCCCCGATCCCATCTGTGAGTCACGCCTGCCCCTCCCCCACTCCACCTGTGGGCATGTGCCCCTCCACACCACCCATGGTTTGCACATACCTTCCCATCCCCTGGTGGACCCCAGATACCCCACTGCTAGCCCTTCTGTCCCAACTTACCTGATATCAGGCAACAATTTGGAATCGATATAACCACCCCTGATGTCAGTACATGACCTTAATGCAAAGCAGCTCACAGCACATTCTCACTTTACCACCACATAACATTCAGCAGATTTAGTATGGCAAGTTAACATGTAACTTCACCCTTACATTTTTCCCTATGATTTATAAATTTTTGACAGTTTTCACCATGGCAGATCCATGATTTTTGCAACAATTCACCATGAAAAGAATTACAGCCATATTTCATTATAGTACATTTGCTGTACCAGCATTGAACTACAATTTACGTCCACTGTATTGGCCTAAGTGTTGAAATAATCTTTAATCCTTCCTGACTCTATTGTTTATTGTTTTTATTAATCCTACAAACAGAGTAGACTTCTTTAGCATTGAAATATTGCTTTCTGTACCCTTCATTTTGCCTTCAGAGCAGAGTTCCCCCTCTGCTGTTCCTACATTTCATCTGCTAAAAGTTTTTGAAGTGTTTTACTCATTTTTCTTCCATTGGTATTAATGTAAATGTAGTGCAATAGTTTGGACCTTCTGCCCTGTGGTAGAATTGTGCTGACCACCTTGCAGTCTGCAGGGCTCTCCCCTGAACTGAGTTTGTAGAAGTGACAGCTCAAGCTTCTGCAATATCTGGCCAATATTCTTAAAACAGTCAGGGATGTAGGCTGTCTGTTCCTGGTGACTAATCAATTTTAAGCACTGCTAACCTTTTAATACCAGTTTAGATGTTATCTATACTCTATTTAATTCTTTATCTCCTAGTGCTGTAAAATTGGATTTTTGATCTGGGAAGATGTCAGAGCCTTTCATTTGTAAAGATGGATTCTTGTTAATAAATGTATAGTGTCTCTTGTTTCCTATATCCTTTGCTTCTACGTCATGTTACTCAGAAAGCTTCCTCGATAATATTTGGCAACCACTCTACACGTGAGTGAATGTATCCATTCAGACATTATTTGTGTACAATTTATGCAATGAACTATAGTTTAATAATGCATTTTAGTTCAATTGTTCAAGTTTGATGTGGCATACTAATGGTTAAATAGGCCTTTTCATATTAAACCTCATCTTTCCAATAAATGATGTACTTAAAAATAAAATTAATTATCTTTTGGGGCGAAATTTCTCATGCTTAGTCTGAGCCCAGAGGTAAAGAAATTCTTGAAAGTTTCGAGAAATCTGCTAAACAGCTTTTGAATTATCCAAGTGTAAAAATTAGTATTTTCCGTGCTATGAGACTTTGAAAAATACTTTCTGGGGAAATACATCCTTCAATATTTCTTTCTTTCTTTCTTTTTTTTTTATTTTACTGTTTGTTATATTTACAGGGATATTGGGACAGGGGGTAATAATCTCAAATCAGAGAGGGTTTTAGCTTAGTTTTGTAGTGGGAATTTTGCAGGGTCATTTTAGCTAAATATTGTCCTCATGTTCACATTTGTCTCAGCACTTGGCATCAGATCACCCTGTTTTTTGAAAGAAGACAGGCTGCCTGATGATCAATTTACCTTTTTTTCTTTCTGATTGTTTTTTCCCCTGAGTCATCATGTAGTAAAGTATTAAGTAGTTTTGAAATTCTTTTATCACAAGTGATTTTGAAAGTTTAGACCAGTGGTATCAAACCTGCACCAGGCTGGATCTGGACAGTGGTTCTCCTCCCAAGCTGGATCTGCAGGGGCAGTGGCTGCAAAGGCAGCTGGATCTGGCAATGGCAGGGCCAAGCATTGGCAGATTGGGGTCCAGTGTAGCAGGGTGAGTGTGCCTGTGTCACAGCCCTTGCTCATGCCCTCCGCCATCAATGGCCATGTCCAGCAGGGCCCAGGAACTCCAAATTCTGCAGCATGCCGTGCTGTCTCTAGTCATGCCGCCAGCTTCTAGTAGTCCTCTAATAGCCCAATGGGCCACATGGAACAGCTCTGGGGGGAATATGTTTGACATCCCTGGTTTAGACTTTTGGTTAACAAACATTTCCTATTAAGTGAATCTAAGATGGCAGGTAGGCAAAAGTTTTGATATATAAATAAAAGTGAGGATTGCTACAGGTGTGTAAAAGTCACAAGCCTTCTAGACTTCTTTCAGCTAATCTTTACCATACAGCATGCACAAGCAAAAAGCACAAGTTCAGACATTTCTGAAGAGAGCTTGATTCAGAGTTGAAGACTTCTGTTGCATGCTGTACTATTGGTTAAACTGTCTGCCTGAAAACTGATGTCCTCTATACATCAATATAATGAATACGTGGGGTAACAGTAATGCAGGCTTCCCTACATCAGTCCCACTGTGAACCTCAAACCAAGAAATGGACATTTACTGCAGTCCCCCGTCTTGATTTTTCCTTAGTCAGCCTTTGACCAGTGATATAGAACCAGTGGTAAATCAAGAGACCACTGACAGTTTTGAAACCTAGCATCTGGTATACCAAAAGGTGTAGAAATATCTTATGCCATTTAAAGGCTGGGTTTAAGACATGTGTTTTAGGCACTATAGGTTGTGAAATATTATATACTAAAAGCAAGTCTCTGATTTATCCTCTTTCTTTTTAGTCCCACACTTGATTTCTGACCAGATTTCAGAGGAACATAGAAACTGTCATAGTGAATCAGACCACCTACTTTGGTATCCTTCCTTTGATAGTGTTCAGAGGTTCATTCTGTACAGTAACCATGTATGGGATAACCAGGGGTCCTTTTCATCCCTGAATCATAAAGCAAAAGGTTTACTATGCTTTCCAAAATTTTATTAGCTCACATTCTCCAATTCTTTCGAATAACGGTGGAATACATAATCAGGGCTAGAACTCTATGGCTAGGGACAGACATTCAAAAAGCCTGAGCCTGAATTGATTCAATCTTTGCAGGTTAGTCTAACCTGGCTAGGCTAAATTGGTTTGTAAGCATACAAGCATCCCCTCTGGACTGAAGAAATGCAGGCACATGCCTGCAGTGGCTCAGGCTAGAAGTTGGGGGAGGGGGGCGGGGTGCTAGAGCAGCCCTGCCTTCCCTTCTACAGAGCTAAGATCAGGTGGGGCATGGCCTGGCCCCAGCAGGATGCTCAGATTAGGGAGGTGTTCCCCCTCCCCCCACTGCTGTTGATAACAGAGCATTGAGTTGCACAGCAGGGAATTACACAGGGAGTTGTTAGTATTTATTACCACATCAAACAAAACAACAACCTTTCTCATTAGTTCAAGCTCTTCTTTAACACCCTTTTCCAAGGAAGGAATGGAGGGACAGTACCAGCTACCTGTTGATTAGCTCCAACAAGCCCTAAACCAACACTGTTCTGTTTGCCTTTTCCACTTTTCCACAGCACAGACCATAGCCAGCATGTGGTATGCTAGCTAATTCTGAGAGGTGCCTGTGTAAGGCAGAGGGGAGCGGGGAATCCCTGCTTGAGCAGGGGGAAGCCAGGTAGATGCCTGTAGTCTCTGCCAGAGCTCTAGCCAGGGAGCAGAAGTGCAGGGCCAGCTCTGCTGTGGAGCAGAGTGCCCAATGCAGAGAGCGTGCTGAGGGACTCTGATTTAACTCAAACCAGGAAGGCGTCTGGGACAGACATTGCATAAACCAGTTTGACCCAAATCAGTTAAGTCTGATACTATAATGAACCAGGTGTATCTCAAACCAGTTTCAGTCAGTTTCAGAATTGGTTTATGTGCACTGAACATCTGTTCTGTTACAGGTTTAAACCAGTTTTTGATCACTTATACCAGTTTATATGTAATGTCTGTCCCTAGCCTAGGAAAGCAGCTTGGTGTTCCAGGTTCCAAATGTTATAAAACATTTTACTACATAATGTGAATCACCATTGCCATTCTGGCATGGAAATGTGTTTGCCCACTCCACACCCCCATGGGCTTAAAGATCACTTAATCCAAGAAATTTATTTTGGAAGAAATGAGAAGCAGATTCAAGTGCTGTTTGCAAACATGAAAAGTGGACTCAGCTAGGCTCTGACTTAAAAAATTCCCTCAGGCTTCTGCCATGTCAAAGAGGCCATGAGGCCTCACCCTTCTTCTACAATGTGGTTGCCGAAGCTTGACCACTAAATTGATTCTGGACCACAAAGCATTTTTTGTGAGGTCAAGTAATACTGTTTTACTAATTTACATGTTATTGAAGCAATTAACTCCTTATTTTGATATTGTCCTATTTTTGTAAATTGAATGAAGGGGGTGAAAGAAAGAAAAAGGGATTTAATAATCATGGCAAAATGATCATGCCTAGCAATTCCCCCAGAGAAGGATAATATAGAGTGAGCATTATTGAAGACTCTGAGAGGAGGTGACTTGACCTGCACAGCTGGCCAGAATGCTATCCCTCATCCCAATGGAATCACTTCTTTTTCTTATGTGGTATCTCCATAGTTGAAGTTTGTGGTCATCAGTGGCCACTGTATATGTTCCTCAGCTATTCTCTCTCCAGATGATCAGTTCCTTTATTCAGCCCACAGTATTATATTGTTAATCCAGATCTCCTTTTTCTGTTTGCATTTGCTGTTCTGCTGTCACCTTTGTCTTCCACTACCTGTAAAGAGGCATTGCTATGAGTGAAACATTCTCGGTAAAAGGCATTTTTCTTTTCATAAGGTCCTTGTTTAATACTAACATCCAATCTGTTCACTGGCTACATGGTCCATCCATAGGAGGTTTCAAATTCTTTTTGTTTTTGTAGCACCATAACTTAAAACATTGAATTTTCTTTACAAAAGATGGTTTGAGCATCCAGGTTTCGCAACCATACTTTAACACATACCAGATGTATGTTTTTAAGAGGATAAACATCTGATGAAAATACTGTGCACCCTCCTGCTCATATCTTGCTGATTGCAGTGAGCTTTATTTGGATAGGAATACAGCAGTCTACTGACACCACGTTTAAATGAGCTAAGCTACAGAGCAGAAAACCCCAAAGGAACGCTACAGAAAATAAATGAGTATAGTTTTCTTTTTCTATTCCAGTTCTGCACCTTTACAATCATTATTCTGGAAACGTTCAGTTTTATTAAAGGGGAGGAAGAGCAAGGATTGACAGTGTCTATTTCCCAAATAGCCGATGAGGATAATCAAAGGAAAGAGGCACAAAATGTACCCTAAAGGAGTATAGAAATATAAAGCTTCCATACTACTAAAACTATTCTTACATTGTCAAGAACTGAAAAAGCATTAGGAATGAAAGAGAAGAGGTACTGACATAATCCCAATATGTAGAATCACTGGGAACCTCACTAAAGAAATTGTCCTGTATTAGTGTAACTGGTTGGTTTTTTCATTGACCTGAAAAGCACCTGCCGAGTTAATCACAGTTTCTGTCATGTGAGTGTTACTCAAGGAGGCTTCACACCAGGAGACTTTAAAGTACTAAGAACAAACACAGCTAGGTTACACAAAGAGAGAGGTCCAAAGGGAGGAAAAATGTGGCTGAGACAGTAAGTGTCTTTGACACAGTATTCAGTGTAAAGTGTACCTCTTAGGTCATGTGAAGTATGTCCTCTATATTAGTCCTTAATTGAGGTGAAGGATAAAGACAATGATTAAAATTAGTCAAGCACTCAAATATGAGCTTTGTGGTTTGTTTTATATTGAAACTTTGTTAATAGGGGCTGAATGGCCCAAAAGACCAAGATGAGAGGGTCAAGCAAGGGCATCTCAGCACATTTGTCAGCTGAAGGGAGGAATTTAGCGCCAAGCCCCAAACTCTGTATTTTTGAACTATGTTGCCCTACACTTTTCTGCTGTTGTTCTACTAGTTTCTGTCAAGACAGTTTAAACTCTTTTTGGGGGAAGGAAAATATTTGGTACAGGTCTCTCATTGTAAACTATCAGGTACATTTATGATGCCACATAAAAATATTTTTTAAATTCCAGTCTGCTATTATTTACAACACAAGAATTCTGGGTTGGGTTTTTTTTGCTAAAATGAAAAATAAGTTATATAGAAAAAAACTTCTATTTTATGTTGAGGATTTATAAATATTTTTTTTCATTCTTAGCATCATTTGGGGAAATATCTCTTTCAATTTAAATTTTTATCCTAGGTTTTTTACACTCTTAATTTAAAAAAACAGTAAACTAACAACCCCCACCCCAACCAATCACCAGCTTAACCACCACCACTGCATAAAATAAGATAGCATGCTGATTGTGATAGCTTCATACCAAACATTCATAACGGAATACAGATTAATTACAGGAAAGAAGTCTGTAGCTTTCTAGTCTCCTTATGGTGAGATAAAGTACTGGTTAAGCCAATGCTTTGCTAATATGGTTTTGTTTTAGAAAGATAATGGATTTACCTCACTTTCTTACCAATTTCCATGCTTTTGTGGTAGTAAATGTCCTACATCACCAGCAGAGTACATAAAGATAGTGTTTTAGTGAACATGAATTCACCAGGACTGCTTTTAATGGATTCAATGGAGAAAAAAATAAAATTTAGCATATCAATTATACTGAAATACTCCCTACCATATATTTAGATTTTGTTCTAAAATATTAAAAGCTACAGTATTACCATGGTTTCATTAACTTTGATATAATATCTTGTACAATAATGAGGCAGGCAAACTCAGAGTCACTGTTCTCGACTGATAAGGAACATAAGGAATTTTACTGGAAAAAAAGCCATCTTGAACCTAAATGCTTTTTAATTAATCTTCCTATTCTCCTCGCCACGTTATGTATCATTTGTATTAGGAAACTGTTTTAAGGGCAGTGCCTTATACTAGGCAGTGCAAAAAGATGTAAGAGTCAGGCCCCTGCTACACATTACACTTAAGGAGTGATTAACCAGTTAATTACTCTTTGAATTTTAACCTGGCCACATGTTCAATCATGTCATGATAAAATGAGGAATAAGCCACACAATTATTCCAAAAAAATGTGTAATAACTTTATGGCTAGGTCCTGTCATGCAATTAATTGAACTTATGCCTGGGTGTGCCCACTGGCTAGTAGCCCTGTTAGCTGCTGGGACTTCCAGCCACGGGGGCACACTGTGCTCTCCAACAGTGGGGAGCCCCATCAGCTGAGCCTGCAGCTGATCCTGACTCCCAGCAATGCAGAGGGGAGCCTGTAGCTGGCTTGTGCTCCCATCCATGGGGATGCACCAAGCACCCCTGCAGCTTGGAGACAGGGTCAGCTGATTGGGCTCCCAGCTGCAGGAGCACTTGGTGCACCGCCACAGCTAGGAACCACATCAGCTAAAGGGACTCCCAGCCATGAAGCTTGCTGCTCACAATCACAATTCTGGGCTCCCCCTGCACTGGCAATAAGGTGTGATGGGGTCTGATGTGCAATTCCACAATCACTTCTTCTGCCATGCATGTATGGCATGGCAGGAAGTGCAGTTGCGCATCAGATCCCATCATGCCTTTACCTGCACGTCTGGAGGAGCTCTCAGACCTTGGCCAAGTACTAGTACTAACAACAATCTAAGTTCAAGACAGTAAGCAAGGAGATAAAAAAGGTGAAGGGACACAAGAAAAGAATGAGACAAGTTGTGGAAAGCAGCAGTTAAGTAGAGAAGCTGCATAAGTGTTTTCTGTTTTGTTTTGTAGGTGTTAAGGAATGAAATAGTTGTTAGGAGGGATTTGATGGAGGGCAATAAGAGAGAAAAAAATGCTTTGCAGGTATTTCGAAGGAGCTCCTTGCAGCCTGGGAGAAAGCACAACCATGCCTGTTGGAAAACTTTTAAATGAGTAATCAAGATAGGCATAATTTACCAAACAAAGATCGGAATTAAGATTTTGACATCACAGAGAAGGTGAGGTGATGTTAGGCATGCTTCATGTCACATTAATAATATATTCCTGCTCTATAACCTATTTCACCAGAGAATAAAGTATGAAATAATTATGGCCAGCTCCCCTGTTCACTATACATTTCCTAATAATTAGATTTCATTAGAGAGGTATTTATCAATTTTGTTTATCCTTTTCAGATTTTAGAGGGCTAGAGTTTTAGGCATGAATTATGCATTTGCAGGATTGGGCCTTTACATAGATGTGGTCCACAGGACCTTCTTGTCGGGGACAAATTTGACACTTATGCTATTTCAAGCCTTATTTTTTAACCTTTAAAATTTTTATATAAAATATTTAAAGCTTCTTATTCCAAAGAGGGAAACAGTAGAAAGAAAACAACAAATATCACAAAAACAATAAACCCCCAAATGAGGAGGTCAGGAGAGAGACCCATGCCAGTTTGAAATTACTCCTGATACCCAGGGCCAGATTCTGAAGGCGATTGAGATGCCCCTTTCAGTGTGGCCCATAATGCCTATTTCTACATGAAAAACTAACTTCTGCTCTTCAGTGGACTAAATTCCAGGCAGTTGTCCGTTTTTCCCTTAATTGAACTAAAAAGACTTCTCTTTTTAGCAGCCTATCTAGAACCTGGAGGGAACATTTTGGGTTGCAGGAGCAAATAGCTTAAAGGATGCACCTGGAAAGTCAGTGTTGTGTGCAGATGGCTAAGAATGGAAGCTGCAGCTGGAACAGCTCTTGGAATAGCTGATTTTAATTAGAGTGGGGTCCTTTCTTGCTATTAGCCAGAACTCGGTGTATGAAATGGTCTTGACTGAAAGTTCATTCTCGTTACTCAGTACCCCGTGTAAAATAAAATACCTACTTCAGTTTTGCCTACATATGTTGCCTTTTAACTCTATGTCCCTTCATTCCATTCTGTCTAATTACCTCAAGCAGATAATAAAGCTTAATTTTATAATAAACCTTAGCTAGTTCAGGCATGTCACCACTGATTTATCAACTCCCCAAACTAAAGACTTTCAGTCTCAAGTCTAAAAGCATTTCTGGCTATAGTTCCAGGTATTTGTGCTGAGTTTTGAATCAAAATACATCATAGAAGACACAGGTTATATTTTTAATAAATACAAGATATACATATTTCATGGTTTTTTAAAATCAAATTGGAATTTATTTTAGAATTAGGGCAAAACAGACCAGCCTAAGCATGCAGAAGATTCTTGACCAGTACTTATGACATGAACAGTCCTAGTGGAGCCAATGGGACTGCTCACATGACAAAAGACTAAGGCTGGCAAGCCTGCCAATTGACTCCGTATTTTTTGACCAGTCAAAGACTATAGCGATTTTACAAAAAAAAAAACCCTCCATTTTTTTTGTCGTTTTCTTGACAGAAATATGATTTTTTTAATTATTTTGGACGCATTTCTTAATGGAAAATTTGTGCTTTCTTCTGCATATTATTTGAACCTATTGGCAATTTTTTTTTTACAATTTTTGACCATTATCTGGCCAATTGACTGAACTTAATATGACCAGTCAAATGGCCACTTATTGGTCAAATACCAGGTTGTACAAAAGACAGCTCATGTGACCTAGTTGCTAGCTGGCCCTAAGTATATGAATCTCCGTGAAAGGTCAGTGCATTTTTTTGTGTAACGAATTGCATCAGTGATGCCTCACAAGATGGCAGGCAGTGTTACATACATACAAATACACACTTTGGAAATATGAAGGTGCGATGCAAGGAAAACAAAGTAATAACCACATAGTGTACCTTTGAGACTGCCTCTCTTCTCATGTGTTACCTCAGCAGCAGTTGAGCTCAGCTGGGACATTTGAGCTTGCTGTCCTTTGAAGTGCGCATCTAGGGGATTGAGGTTGGAAATTCTCAGTAGAGGGCTTTTTTACTGTAACTCCTTTAACTACTAACTAACAGTTGTGTTCTTTCTGCAGTGCTTACTGCCACTTCATTCCCCTGATCTTGAGTTTCCTATCAACAGAGCAACAGGGAAGGTTTGAATACAATCTTACTTTCCAGTGCAGCATATATTTCCTAAGGAGAATTAGCACCTTGCAGCTACAGGGAATAGTAACAAAAAAAGCATTATGCTGTTCTAAGAGTCTCATACAGAGACATTGTATGAGACTCACTTAATTTTATATTCTGTCCTACTGTTCGTTTATTATACTGGTCCTCTTTTCTTGTATCTGCTCACAGTGAGTTACTGCCTTATTTTTTCACTGTTTCCTAAATCCTTTTCCTTATTAGAAGTCTGCAAAATTGTTAGATTTAACAGATGCTCCATAGGTTGGTTTCTTGCTATGAGGTAAATTGCTTTACATTTTTTTACACTGAATTGCATTGGACTTCTGCAGGTCCAGTCCCCTAAGTGATTCAAATGTCTTGGAGCCTGATCACATTGCTTCTTATTATTTGCTGAGATTCTCATTTTTGTTTCATCTGTAACCTTTGAGTTCTTGTTTTTATGATGCATCCATATTTGTATGCAGTAAATTAGAAGCAAAAGAAGTCTTCTGGAGTACTTTACTTCCCTCATAATATATTTACAATTGGAAAATGACAAAACTGCTGTTAAAATGTAATTCTGTTATAAAAATAATGCCAGAGGCTCCATTTTTATTGTGTCCCAATGACTCCATGTAAAATGGTTTCAGGTTACAAGTACAGCAAACTTATTTGGGAGCTAAAGGGTAACCTGTATTCTGTCTGCCTGTTTTCTTCATCAGTAAAAAGCAAGTAATAACATTTTGTTTTTGGAAACCTCATAGTCTCCCCTGGGGTTCCAGAGGTGTAAATAAAAGGAGATTTTGATTCTGCCAATTGACTGAGTTTGCAATTCTGCTGGCGACACATGAACCTGAATAGAACCCAGTTTTACTTCTCTCAACTATATTACCTCTGCAGAGCCAATGGGAATAAAACATTGTAAAAACTTTTATTTTTTGTGACTAAAATAAACAGAAGTGGCTGTGAACACATAAGCCAGATGAGGGCTGGCTCTTGCACAAAAACCTTTCAAATCTGCTCTTGCCCATATCCCTGCTGCCTTCCTTCCCAGGGCTCAGCCCAGCTGAAATCCAAATACTACTTTGAGCAAAAGCTCCAGGTACCCTAAATGGAGTAGAGAAGAGACAGGATCATAGCCAGATCCTCTATTAGTCGTGCACACATGCATGCACTCTGCAAGGAAGTGAATTCTGTACACTCCTGGTTCAGGCAGGGTATTCTTTCTGTTAATGCAGTGCTCTCAGTTCAGGCCTGTGCATTACTTTCAGAATTGGGCCCACAGGGAG
This sequence comes from Crocodylus porosus, assembly GCF_001723895.1. NCBI lineage: Eukaryota > Metazoa > Chordata > Crocodylia > Crocodylidae > Crocodylus > Crocodylus porosus. The sequence goes on along the minus strand of NW_017728906.1, from coordinate 148,360,648 downwards.
TAGATCTCATGAGTCAGAAGGAACCATTTTAACAGTCACTTTTGCAGAGTAGAGTCACTGTTTGAGCTAGTTTCATGCCCAGTACTCTCTGCTTCCTCTTCTATGACTCTTAGTCATTAATCTCTACTGTGAAAACTTGAAAATGCTTTTGGTAACCTAAACAAATGTTCTGCTTCCACAATTACGTCCCTTGTCATTTTCAACAATATTGTCTTCAAAAAGAATTTCAGCAGAATAGTTAAGCTTGACTTCTCATCCCTTCCCCATCATCCTTTTAATCCTCCTTGTTCAGCTTTAATCAAATTTGACTTTTGTGGGTCCCTTCCTCTATACTTCTTAAAGCCCTTTTTTCCCCATCTTGTGCCTTGCAGTCAGTTTAACTCCTAAATTAAGGCTTAGGCATGTTTGATCATTTTACCCTTGGCATCATAGGCATATGCATTCACTTGAATTTGTATGTGGAATAGGTGGGGGAGATATCACCACTATTTTATAATATGACCTGCCTAAATTACACTGATCATTCCAAATTGTTTTCCTGATCTCTTTTCAGTATATTTTCCATAGAAGCTGAATTCAAGGCCAAACATTCTTTTTGTTTTATGAAGTTTCCCAAATATCCAGTTAAGGCGAAGAACTATTTCTCTGGAATTAAATTAATTTTGGCATAGTTGGGACTGATCGGTAAAGTCATAACTGAGCTTCCAGAGTAAAGGGGTGTTGGTTATAGCCGTTTTAGTCTAAGGACATTAGCAGACAAGGTTCTTCAGGTAAATGTGATATCTTTTATTAGACCAACTAAATAGTTAGAAAAATTGTTCTTTGCAAGCTTTTGGACACAAACACCCTTCACCAGGCATAGGGAGAGTATGCTGGTGTTTATGTGCTGATGTTTGTGTGCACACAAGCTAGAGCCAGACATTCAAAAAGCCTGAGCCTAAATTGGGTCAATCTTTGCAGGTTAGTCTAACCTGGATAGGCTGAGCTGGTTTGTAACCTTAAAGACATCCCCTCTGGACTGAAGAAATGCAGGCACATGCCTGCAGTGGCTCAGGATAGAAGCTGGGGGGCACTAGAACAGCCCTCCCTTCCCTTCCAAAGTGCTGAGTGGGGGGCGGGGGTGAAGGGCATGGCCAGGCCCCAACAGGATGCTCTGATTAAGGAGCGGGGGTCCCCCCCAGCCCATTGTTCTTGATAGCCCAGCAGGAAGTTGATAAGACAGTGTCTAACACCCCAAACTCAGAGTCTATCAGCCCACTAAGAAAACAAAAGTCTCTCTCATTAGTTCAAGATCTTCTTTAGCAGTTCTTTCCAACGAAGGGATGGAGGGACATTACCAGCTACCTGTTGATTAGTTTCAAAAAGAAGTAAGCAGGCACTGTTCTCTCTGCCTGCGTTCTGTCTGCCTTACACAGACACCACTCAGCATTAGCTAGCATACCAAATGCTGGCTATGGTGGGTGTGGGAGAGGGAAGGGGGAATCCCTGCTTTAGCAGGGAGTGGTGAGCGGGGCGTGGGCAGGAGAAAGTCTGGCAGACACTGCTGTGTCTGCCGTCTTCGCCAGAGCTCCAGGCAGGGAGCAGAGGGGAGTGGACAGCCCTGCTCACTCAAGTAGAGAGCACTGCCCATGGCTGTAAAGCATCTGGGATGCTGGGGGACTCTCATAGTTTCATAGTCTATAGGGTCAGAAGGGACCTGAGCAGATCATCAAGTCCGACCCCCTGCCATGGCAGGAAAGGGTACTGGGATCAAATGACCCCAGCAAGGTGTTTGTCCAGCCTTGTCTTAAAGACCCCCAGGGTAGGAGCCAGCACCACTTCACTTGGAAGTTGGTTCCAGATCCTAGCCGC
>NW_017728906.1:148337565-148358697 GCF_001723895.1 Crocodylus porosus | reverse complement strand
CTCCTCTTGGACACCTGGCTCCCCTCCCCTCCGGGACCTCAGTGCCTCCCCGACTATTCTCCTTAGCTCATTGAAGTCCGCCCTCCTGAAATCTAGGGCTGCTGCCTTGCTGTAGGCCTTTGCCACCTTGCACTGGATAGTGAATTTCAGCAAGCAATGATCGCTGTTGCCAAGGTAGTCGAGCACCCGCAGCCCCCTCACCAGGTTGTTGCCTGTGGCCAGGACCAGGTCCAGCAAGGTGTCTCCCCTGGTGGGGCTGTGCACCTCCCGGGTTAGATGGAGGTCCTGCATTTTGGCTAGGAACCTACGTGACCCATCAGACCTGGCTGACTGCTCTTCCCAACAGATGTCTGGAAAGTTCAGGTCACCCATGATGACCATGTCCTTTGACCTAACTACCTCCGTTAGCTGACTTAAGAATTCCTGGTGTAGGTCTTCCCCTTGGTTGTGTGGTCTGTAGTAGACCCCCATCGTTAAGTCGCTTTCCCCTTGACTGCCCTGTATTCTAACCCGGAGCACTTCTGTGTGCCCCTCCTCTGACTGTGCTACCTGATGAGGATGTGTATTCCTCCTTAATGTAGAGCGCCACACCTCCACCTTTCTTTCCTGTCCTGTCCCTCTTATACAGCCTATAGCACTTGATATTCCCCAGCCAGTCGTGCATTGGGCCCACCATGTTTCAGTGAGCCCCACTATGTCTGTGGTGGTGTCAGCTAGCAGGAGGGTAAGTTCCTCTTGCTTGTTTCCCATACTACGAGCGTTTGTGTAGAGGCATTTGAGGCCTCCTGAGGATGTGTGCATTGGCCCCCTAATCACAGCATTGCCCTGGCCCCTGTTGCTTACCTGTGTGTATGTTCCACTTGTCGGTCTAGGCTGGGCTGTACTTGTGAGTGCTGGTTGGTTTAGCTGTCCAAGGCTTCCTCTTCCCTCGTCTTCCCCTTCTCCTGACAAGCCTAGTTTAAAGCCCACCAGAGAAGATTTGCCAGCCTAAAAGAGGACACATGCTTACCTTAAGGGGAAAGGTGGAGCCCATCCCACCCGAGCATGTCTCTCGTCATGATGTGAGGGTCATTGTCTAGGAAGCCAAAGCCTGCCTCGATGCACCATTCCTGAAGCCGCCAGTTGGTCTCTGTGATGCAGGTCTCATGTCGTCTTCCATGTCCACTCACTGGTAGGACAAAAGAGAATACCAGCTATGCACCTATCTCCTTCAACATGCCCCCCAGAGCATGGTACTCCACCATCAGGTTATCAGGGCTTCTCCTGGTCACATCATTGGTACCCACATGGATTAGGACCATGGGGTAGTAATCGGTGGGCTGGATCACGGCCTGGATCATCTCCCTCACGTCCTGAATCTTTGCTCTGGGCAGGCAGTAGACCTCACGTGTTGAGGGGTCCTGGTGACAGATGGGGCCCTCTGTACCTCTCAGGATGGAGTTGCCTATGACGATCTCTTGACACTTCCTCCTCCAGGACTGCTTAGCTCCTTTGGCCTGTTCAGAGCGTGGAGAGTGTGGAGTTGCCTCCTTTCCGGTTGTCTCCTCTCCTTCCTTCTCCTCCAGTGTTGCCAGGGCCTCATACCTGTTCTCCAGCTGAACTGGAGGAACTGATACTGTTACATTGTGAGCAGCTGTGGTTCTGGAGGTGACCGTCTGCCACTCTGCAGTGGAGGGCACTTCCTGAGGTGCTTCTTCCTTCGGTGCATGGCCCTGGAGGGAAAGGAAATAACCATCAATTTCATCCTTCACGTCCCTGATTCCCCTCAGCCTGCTAACCTCCTTCTGGAGCTCCCTCACCTGTGTCTCCAGGGCCCTAAGGCAGGCATCTGCAGGACAGGTGTGGGTGCCCCCAATCCCTGCCCCCCTGGCCTTGCTAGGCATCCCCTGCAGGCCGGGGGGTGGGGGGGGGAACGCTAGCTCCCCCATGGGCTCTGTCTGGGTGGAGGCCTCAGACAAGCCCCGGGTAGGCTGCGCCCCCGCCCCCGGGCAGGGGCCCTAGCAGCACTCCGAGTCGACACCATCATATAAGTTGCTGTTTATTTAGAGCTTAGTGTGGTGCCTCCACCCTACCCTAGCAGGAGTATCCCTCCTGGCCTGTTCTGTTTGCCCGCTGGTGCAAATGCCAGCGTGCTTTTACAGAGCATGCCTGTTTGTGCACCCTGTTCGCACGGAGCTGCTCAGGAGCGCAGTTCCCTACCGGCTCAGCTAAAAGGGATCCAGGGGGCTTCCCCTCCAGATCCGGCTCAGCTGTGTCCAGTCCCTCTGCCCCACTTACCTTAGGGGGATCAGCTGATGCTGCCCCCGCTGCTGGTTCTGCTGCTGCTGCATCCACCTCCGCCTCGGGTCAGGTAACGCCTGCGGGACACATGTGTGCCTGGATCCCTTCTCTCCTCCCTGCTCCTGGCTCCCTAGTGCCAGAGGCTATGTCAAACTGCGGCTTTTAAATTTCCAGCTGCTGCCTCAACAGCCAGTCAGGCACTCTGGCCCTCCTTAAGTTAAACCAGGAAGGGGTCTGCATAAACCGGTTAGAGCCAAATTAGTTAAGTCTGATACTGCATTCAACCAGGTTTGTCACAAACTGATTTCAGCCATTTTCAAACTGGTTTATGTGCACTGAACATGTGTTACAGGTTTAAACCAGATTCTGATCATTTAAATCAGTTTATGTGTAATGTCTGTCTCTAGCCACAAACACAAGTAGACTCTTCCTATGCCTGAAGAAGGGTGTTTGTGATGAAAAGCTTGCAAAGAACAATTTTTCCAACTATTTAGTTGATCAAAAAGAAGATATCACATTTACCAAAAGGACCTTGTCTTCCAGTGTAAATGAATTTTTTGTATGCAAAGGAAAGAAATATAATAACTACCTCAAAATTAGCAGGGGAGTCTGGGAAGTGAGGTGGAACTTTCACAGATCTAGAAGTGAATTAGAGAAAGGGTTTTTGAATTATAACTAACCAGGAAAGTGTCCAGAATTCAAAACTCCTCTAGCTTTTCTTCTATCCATTTGCTGTCATAGGAGAGATGAAAATGTGACTTGCTAGCAACTAGACCAGGGGTGGGCAAAATACAGCCCACGGGCCACATCTGGCCTGCGAGATCATTTTGTCCAGCCCCCAGGGCCTCTAGAAATTTTTTAAAAATTATTATTTATTTGCCTCTGGCTCCAGTCAAAAGTGACAGGAGCCAGGGACAGTAGGACCCAGCAGAAGCCAGAGCAGGCCCCTGGAAGAGCAGGGCGTACCCGGCCCTGCCCCCCCCCCCCCAGCTGGAGGGATCATGAGGCTGTTCCCGCCCAGTGCTGGAGTGGGAAACTCGGGTAAGAGGGAGTCGGGGAGCATGCTGGTCCCTGTCTGGCCAGAGGGTTGGGGCTGGGAGCAAGGGGACACACTGGAGCCAGCGCCGGTGGGGCCCAGAGCAGGGTGGCTCCCCTCTCTCCCTGCTGGGGCAGCCCAGCCCAGCTCCATAGGGCCCAGGCAGCTACACCCCGGGTTCCTGCCAGCCTGCTCTGGGCCCCGCTGGCACTGGCCCCACCACAGCTCTCCACATCCACCCACCCACCCATACCCACCCCAATACTACTGCACACCCCACACTATACATAAGTAAGACTACATTTTTGAGCTATTATGCAATCAGTTCTACATATAAAACACAAACACACAGGTATCAGGACAAAAATACATGGCTGTTGCTGGCTCCCAACCCCCCTGTCTGGCCCTGGGGGCAGCACGGGGGGGTGCCTGGAGCTGGTGGGGGTGGCATGACCCAGTGGGGACATGGGGGGAGGCAGCACAGAACTTCAATCCTGTGCCTGAGGCTTAGGGCAGCAACGGCTCAGCTGCCCTCATCCTGGGAGGCTCCGGTGGGTGCTGCCATCCTGGGGGGAAGGCCCAGGCCTCCCTACCCCTCTCGGGACCAGCAGTAGCTTGCTTCATGGCCCCAGGATGAGCAGGTGGCTTCAACAGGAACAGAAGTGGATCCGCGGCTGCTTTCTGCTCCAGAAGTTCCTGCGGCCATGAGGAGCCCAGGGGCCCTGGGGAAGCTCCTGGCCAGCCCCAGGCACAGCATGGGTCACCTCCCAAGGCTGCTGGGAGTGGCACGACCTGGCAGGGTCCGGGCTCAGGGTGCCAGAAGCTTAGGGAAGCCGCAGGAGCTTTCAGAAGAAAGCAGCTGTGGCTCCACTCTGGCTTCTGACGCAGCCTCCCACCCGTCCTTGGGCTGGTGGGTCAAGCTGCTCCCAGGCTGCTGGGTCCCTGTAGGGCAGAAGGGGCCAGGCCTTCCCCCCCAGGGTGGTGGCACCCGCTGGGGACACCCAGCGGGGACAGCTAGGCGGTTGCCATCCGAAGCCTCAGGCTCAGGATGCAACTTCCGTGCCGCTTCCCTGGACTTTCTGCATCCTAGGCCATGTGCCACTCCCAGAGGCCTCAGAAGGCCCCCACACTGCCCCCAGGGCTGGCCAGGAGCTTTCCTGGCCCCTCCAGCCTCCTGGAACTTGCAGGAGCATCTAAAGCAGAAAAGCAGTTGCGGCTCTGCTCTAGCTCCTGGCACAGCCTCCCTGTCTGTCCCAGGGCCAGGGGACAAGCTGCTGTTAGGCTGCCAGGCCCCTGAGGGGTGGGGAGGAGCTGGGCCATCCCCCATTCCCCCTGGGAAGCCAAGCCTTTGCTACCTCAAGCCTTAGGCATGCGATGCAAGTTCTGCACCACCTCCTTGGGCTTCTCATGTCCTGGACCACATGTCCACCAACTTGTGCCACCTCCAGTGGCTCCAGGAGCCCCCCACACTGCCCCCAAGCCTAACAGGCCCTTCCCTGGCAGCCCCCAGCCTTTTGGCGGCAGCAGGAGCCGCTGGAGTGCAAACACGGCCATGAGGCTTGGGGCAAGTACCTGGCTGGCTCTCCCCTTGCAACTCATCCTGCAAATCCCACAGCCACACCCTCTTCCAGACACAGTCACACATCCAACAAATACCACACACACATCCACAGCTCTCCACATCCACCCCTCCCCTCCCCAATACTACTGCACACCCCACACACTATACAAAAGTACGACTACATTTTTGAGTTATTATGCAATCAGTTCTACATATAAAACACAAACACACAGGTATCAGGACAAAAATATATGTTTTAATTGAATTAAAATATAATATTATGGGTATTTGATTTTTAGTACATAATTTGGTTCTTTTTCCTGTTTCTAAGATAGCAAAAAACCCTCTTCTCTGAAGGAGTACTTCCGGGGCCAGGGGAGGGACTTCCAGTGGCAGGGGTCAGAGGTCAGGGGTGGGATTTCCAGTCCCAAGGTGGTGACCAGGGGGTGGGGCACCTGTCAAGGGGCAGGGTTACCCATGCAGCCCTCGACAGCTTGCCAAAACTTGCTAAGTGGCCCTCTGCCCAAAATAATTGCCTGTCCCTGAGCTAGACTAATGTAGCAGATTTCTTAAGTTGCCAGCTTTTGAATTGGGAACACTGCTGTGGCAATTTGGTTCCTGTGTGCTATATTGGTCATCAGAATCTCCAGAAATGTGCCATGGAAGCAGTGGGAAGTAGTTGGCCAAAAATGTTTTTCACTTGCTGGGTCTCCTGTGTGAGAGTTGATCAAGACATAGAGAATGTAGAACATGCTGCCACTGCCAACTCATTTTGTCCCTCCATCCCCTCCCCTGAACTCCTACAACTCTTGAAAAGTGAACACTGTTCTTAAGAACCTGAGGAATTAGTGGTTAGGAAAAAGAAGAAGGTGAAGCAGCTGTTTCAGTGTGGAGAAAAGTGTAAATAAAAACAGAATCCCCTGTGTAGCGTCCCTCCCTAAGTTTGCTGATGGAGAGTACCTCTTACCACACCTTAAGAAGGTCCACTGGCCTACCTAGGAGGCTTTTTTGAAGGTCTTCCATTTCCCCTCAATCATTGAGGCCTACATTCATCAAGCACTAAAAGGCGACTAGCAAGCCTGCTTGATTCTCCATGAGCCTTTGTAGGATGGTTAGTTAGTCTGTGACAAACTAATTAAAGTTGTTCAGAGGCTGAAAATTCTGTTTTTGACACTTTGCAAGTGGCTGAGAAAATTTGGACTTTTCTGAAAATTTGCAGCCTACTACTGAGGGAAGGAGCTTTTGTAAAATTTAGGGAGTAGGGCATACAGGGGGCTACCAGCCATGCCCTCCTAAGACTTGCATGGGGTATAGATTCAGGTGTCCATAACATCTGAAGACAAAGGTGGCAATCTCTGTTATTTTGAAATAATCAGACAGAAGGAAGGGCATGATTCTTCCTCCCCCTCCCATGCTTCAAGACCAGGTGGGTTCAAGGGCATGATCTGCTGTAGGCAGCAATCGACTTCAGAAACCATCTGAGGAGGAACCAGAGCTTTGGGAATGTTATTGTCATTTTTACCCATTCCTGGTTCCCTATCACTATCCTGCTAGATCTGTGTTTCCATCTTGCAAACCCAGTGGAATCTGCAGGGACATCATTTCAGTCAGGCAAGTTTAAGATTTTTTTTTTAACAAAGTGAGGAAATTCCCTTGCCATCTGCCCCATATGTCAGTTCATTGAAATGAAGGTGATGGGACACATATCGATGTTTGGAGTGTTTAACTGAAGTTAGAAATGAAGGGGATCCAGGTTATGAGGTCACACTTGCACCACACGCTATTGTGTTTTTCTTAACTCTTCACCACAGTCTTCAGTCTGCCTTGCAACAAAAGCCAACACTTTAATCTGGTATTAGGGAGGGAAAAATAATCACCTGTTACTCTGAATGGGCATCAAGAAGTACCAGTAAAGTGTGTAACTCAGCAGTAGGAGTTTGGCTTCTTGCAAAGCAGCTGCAGTATAGATCAAAATGCACTCCAGAACAGATTCACTTTCCGTGCATACATCCACGTCTGGTTTATCTATTCTATCTATTACTCAACTCATGAGGAAACCCAACTTTTAAATTCAAAGCACACAAGCCCTGCTCCTTTTTTAGGAGTTGGGTGTTCAGATGTTGAAACTTTGCATTTTGGTAATCAGCAAATTACAGGAAATTATATTGATTCTTAAGGTCTTTTACATCATTAATAATACAAGAAGACTGAAAGCCTTGCATACATAAATGTAGAGATAACTCTCACATGAAGATTGAAATGGGTAATTATGCCATTTCTCTAGTAATGGCATGTAAAATTGGACTATGTTCATACACAGGAGTTGGACAATTGGCCTACTATCAAGACAACAATTTCATCATCATTCTCTTAAGTGGCTCTTTCATTTAAATATGTTCAACTAAGCTCTTGGATTTACTTGAGATGAACTGTAAAAATGAGAGCTGGGAAGTCCCTTCGCTATAAAATATGAAAGACAGGCCCAAGGAAATGTTATAATATATGATTACCACTTCTGGAATTTGCACAAACCAAATACAGAGATGACGCTAAGTGACTGACCAGGTGCAAATGGATCTTTTACAGTTTATAAATAAAGGTTATTAGTTAAGATTTGTTCATAATTATAAGAAAAAGCACTGTACATTAATATTGATGAAATAAAAACAAAAATTAACCTTGTGCAATTTTTCTCAATCTGAGAATAATACTGTAGTGTTGCAAATCATTGGTGACAGTGCTAAGTTTCTGCTGCTAGTCTGAGTTTGATTCTCAGGCTTATGAGGGAAGTGCCACCTTAACACCTCAATCACATGAACTTCAACAGTTTCCTTTTTGTTTTGGTTACTTTCTTTCCTTATAACACTGGTGCAACTATAAAACCTTTTTTTTTCTCTAACAAAGGTTTGTGGGCAGGTGTATGGAATTGAAAGTACAAATCGACTTTTTTATGTCTCTTGAGCAGATTAATCTTTAAAAGTGTATCTGGTGGTGACTGAGGAGCTTAGAGCATTCATTGAGCACTTTACATTCCTCACATGTATAAATTATGTTAACCTGTGGCTGAAGTTTGTCCAAATGCCTCACTGTCTCCTGCTGAGAGGATCAAGGCTAGAGTATTATTCAAACATGCTTTTTCCTTCCTTGTCATTCAGTAGCAAGGTGAATGTTTTTCTTACTATGTATGGCACTCATTTTTTGTGCGCCAATATACAATATACAGGATGGGACAAATCCTGTTCTCAGTTACACTGATGAAATCATGGGGAGTTATACTGATGGAACTGAATACAAAATTTACTTGGTAATATGTATTTGGGAATATAGTTCTCTCTAAGACATGTTGGTAGTGTTCATTCAAAGGGAACCTTGAAGTAGGTTGTAAACATGTCAAGTGCTGTCAGGAGTTGAGTATTACTAGTCATGTGAGTGAGCCTCCCTCAGTTTGGATGGTCTGTGGGTGTACTGTAAGGATACCATCACACAATTGTGCTACTACACCTAACAATTCATTGTTATGCTCAAGAGACTGACTGCAGTTTTTGGTTCTGAATACAAACAGCTCAGCCAGGTTTTATTGTCTACAAACAAGCCAAAATACCAGCATCTGTGACCATTCAGCTGGGTTATTGGTGTACATGGTACCAGCTTGAAACATAGCCCCAAAGTGTTCCCAGAGTTCCCAGGCCCCTTTTTATACACCAATCAAAACAAGTTCATGTACAACATACGCATCCTAAATCATTAGCACATCATTAAGTGACATCATTCACATCCAGTTCTTATGAGATAGGTCCCCCAACCTGGTAAAAAGGTCACACTATTTACTAGGTCACCCTGATCCTGCTTGGTTCATTGGTTTCCATCTGTTTGGCTTCTGAGGAATCTATAAACCAACCCTGTTTCTTAAGCCATGTATGAGATGTGTAGTGCTGATCTCCGGCCTACTTCATTTTGTGCTATTACCTGGGCCTCTATATGACTTGCATATGCACTGATCAATGGTTGTATTAACCATACTTCACTGAGGCCTACATAGGTGTGTGTGTGTGTGTTTTGTTTTTTAATGAGTGTGTGATGCGTATTTAATGAGTATCTGATGACTTTTTCCTTAGGCGAGCTTGTTTATCTAAATGTATAAAAGTTATTTTTCCCTGTCTCCCCCTCTTTTTAAATCACAAAATAGTGTTCAGTTTTATCTGGCTTTCAAACAGTATTGTTGTGTGATTTAGATTTCCTATGCTACCAGTTTAGTAGCTCTGCTTTTCATATTCCATTTACCAATTTTAACCAACCTCAGAGAGAGAATTTCAGAAGAATAAAGTCAGCTGTTTGAAGTGGCAGCTAAAGTGAGGAGGTGTTTGTATTACTCAAGCCACTGTGTTTTTATTCCTGGGTGGGCTACATCTTGGTTGTAATCCATAATGATATTGATTCTGATTTTTGGGGGGTTATGGCAGCCTTGGCAATACTTAATGTTCATCTGTAATGCTGCTGAAATGCTAAGAAAGGTGAATTCAAAATCAGTAGATTTGAATTACTAGCCCGAAGACCATTATTACCCTGCAGTTTCATTCTCAAGAACACACCCCGTTTAATAGTGTATAAGTAATATCAGCAGCGTAAGTGTTTTTGAGTATTATATTGGGGACCTTACAGCTATTTAATTCTTAAGTGACAACAAAGCATAGAGCTCCTGACCTTAATTTTTACAGTGTATATACTTTTCTGTGAAGCTTTAAATAACACATTCCTGATATAAATATGTACAACTACATACAATACAGTGAACTACAAATAGTGAACTACAAATAGTGTCATTGTTGTAATACAGAGACCAAAATAACTGTTCAAAAGAAGCCTAGATCGTAAACTTGTTACATGACTACACATAGTTTTTAAGAAGAAAAGATAAGATCTAGATTTAGGAAAGGCTGTCACTTTGTCACCTCTATGTCATTTTGGTTGTATAAAGGGTCATGAAGTTGCCCTGTTGCAAAAGTTAAAGATCCACCTGCCTGGCAGACATTTTAATTGACACTTCACTGTCCATATTGGGAATGTCAGGGTGAAAGTGAGCATGGCCAGTGTGACAGCTACTAAATAAGTGCTATAAACCAACAAAACATTACCTGCCCTAAGGCTGATTTAAATTACACTGGAGGCAAACCAGTCTCCACTAGCCTGGGTGATTATATTTCTGTAACATTAATTTAAAGATACAGCTGATTTCCTCTCCTTAGCTTCATTTAAATATAGCTCTGACACAGGTGAGGATATGACCCATAGATTGGGGCCCACAGTTTGTACTCTTATGAAAACTTGGGTTAATTATAGTACCATTCAATAATATGAAGTGTCTAAATGGGGATGTAGGATTGGGTATTTAACCAGTCAAATAAAGTTTGGTCAGTTGACTGATTGAATATCAGTCAAAAATTGTAAAACATTGCCAGTCGGTCCAAATAATACACAGAAAAAGCACAAATTTGCTATTAAGAAATGTGTAAAAAAAAAAAAACCGTAAGTGTAGGAGTTTTTTGGTAAAATTGCTATAATCTTTGACCAGTCAAAAAAATGCAGTCAACTGACTAGCCAATTGACAATATTTGACCAGTCTGTTGACCGGTTTGCCAACCCCATATGGGTGTTTTTATAAACAGTACATTATAATATATAATTCTTGCATAATGGACAGATACAAATAAAATGACTAAAGTACATTAAAAAGGAGAGTATTTCAGAACTTTGTATAGCGCAGCTGCGTGTTGGGGGAAATAGTTTTTCACTCACAAGAGGCAAGGGAGAGAAAAGAATAACAGAAGATAAAAACCCACCTTCTGGCTAGGATGATTCATGTTCAGTTACAGAAAAATCACAGACAGAGCATATAGGCCAAGACCCAATTAGCTACTTCAGACCTGGCAAACTTTTAATAGGATCAAGCTGCAGAGATTTAGCTACTCTGATTTCAGCAAGTGTCATAAGGTTAGGTTTGGTCCCATCCAGAAATGTATTAAACAGAAAGAAGAGGGAAGGGGAGTAGAAAGTGACTCTTAAATTTTAGGCTGCACAAATGGAAATGAATACTTTAAGACACTGCAGTGGTCAAGAACTTACAACTTAACCCATGTCTAGCTAGCTGGCAGCTCCATGCTGAAGCACACTTGTGCCTCAGCCAGCCTCCCTCCTTTCCCTCCCCGTTGCACATGGGGCCCAGTTGATGCAGCCCCCCCCCCTTGTCCCCCCAAGTCCCCTTGCCAGCCCAGGGCTGCTTCAATCAGGTTCCAAATGCTGGAGGGAGGGGGCAGGGGGTTTCAGTGTGGGGGCTGCTCATGCCTCAGCCAGCCCTCCGCAGCACATGAGGCCTGGTTAGAGCAGCCCTGGGTCATAGGCTGACCCCCAGTTGCCTGTCATCTAGTCCTGCGTTGAAACACTGTCATGCTACAGCCAGCCCCATCACCATCTGCACATCCCTGGGCACACAAAACAACACTGCTACACAGTAGTACTTGTGTTTTGCTGGACTGCCTTGCAGTGGCATTTATTAATCTACTGCAACCTAATAGGACCACACACGTAGACAGTAACCTCTCGTGTAGATGCGCTCACTGTATTATGACTTTGCATAAAAGCCTGCACCAGAAAAGAGCTAAAATGCTGCAAGTTTTTCACCATGAAGTTAGTCTTCTATGCAGCACTGACCAATACTGGTTTGTGCAGAAGCAAAGCTCAGAACTTTAGATCCCACTTTTTGGTACAACAGAGAATTCACTCGTACTATGCTCAGTACCGGCAGCCTTTCTCAGATCAAACAAAACAAGGGACTGGTTCTCTAACTTGGATACAATGTTGACATATACATCAGGAATAACTAAACTCATCAGATAACTGGTCCCTCAAATTCAGCATCCTGTCACCAACAGTGGCTAGTACAAAAAACTTTAGTGGAAACTAGAAGGGATTTAACAACATACAGTTATGGAACACCCTGTCCTCGGAGCAATTTTCCTTTCACTCTAATATTTAGAGGTTGGCTTATGCTCTGAATTGTGACAGTATATCTGTCTTCTAAAAATGTGTGTGTAGTACTATATTAAATTATGAACAATACTCCATTTAAAGATTATTCATGTTGTAAAATCAATCACTCAAAAGTTCGGAAATACCAGAATTAAAATTGCCTGTGTAACAATGACTTGCTCACATGAACAACCCCCCTTCTTTTATACATATATTATAACACAGACTCTAACTAACGTGGTCTTGTGATATTTTTATGTAGAACCGTTGTCTCATTCAATGCAGAGGCTGGATGACGTTTAATGAGTACTAACTCAAGATTTTGTTTCCTCCTCCATGTTTGAATCCATGACCCTTACCTACAGCATGAAGGTCATGAAGGATAGGAAATTGTGGTTGTTTTTTTTTAAGTATTTCAAGATCCTGCTTGAGGTGTAAGGGAACTGGGCCGAAGTAAATACAGAAGTGTCAAGTAATATCATTCCTTCTTCAACCAGTGCCATTTTTCTCTTCCTTGCATTTAACCCTGATCTCATGAGGATTCTCATCCCAGTCTAGTTTTTTCCTTCTTCCTCATATAGCTGTTGTGCCCTCTGGAAATGAATTAGGTAGGTTCTTTCTCCACAGGCCCTGAGTGCTAGCAAAGGGCAGATCAATGAAAGCTGTAGTCCTATTCTCTGTTCCAGTGCCCAGCCACACCCTGGTTAGTACCAGCGATCAAAGGGAAGATCAGGCTTTGTGCCTGGCATTTGGATGCAGCAAGATCAGTTGCCCTTTGGAGATGACACATATACAGTCTGGTCAGGGCTAGTAGCTGTGCGAGGCTCAAGCATGTACAACGAAGAGAGATTTTAGCAGCAAGTGGGGAAGTACAAGAGGAGATGTGCAAGCGGGGATTTTTCAGTCATGTGATTAGGCTGAATTGAGGCAGACTTTCACTGGTAAACAAAAGTGACATACAGCCTACTTCTCCCAGAAGTCAAGTCTCTCTTTCCAAGCATGTGTATGCTAGAATTGTTCAACAATGTTTTGTAAAGTGACCAAAGAAATATAGTCTCCCCCTTATTCATTCTTGGAGGAGGTAGCAGATGGGCTTAGACTAAAATTTTAAAAAGAAGAAGAAAAAAAGGGAGAAAAGAAAAGCCTAAACAGACACCCACAATGTAAAATTTTAGCTGACAGTTAATGTTGGGCAAAGTTACAAGCAACTGACAGCAATGTTTTTTTAATAGGAAGTGTCTTGCAGTTGTAATAATAGGTAGTACCATGACCCGCTCCTATAATTCTGTCTCTGGATGTTCTTGTTCTACTTAGAAATATCTAATCCATTTCTGTAAATATGCAAAGGACTTGACTTCTGTAATATTCTAAAGCATGATGGTGCATGCCACAGGCTTAGTGTGTCGTATAAAGAAATATGGCCATCTGTCAGTTCTAAATTGAACACCTTTAGATTTAAATAAATAGTGCATAGGTTTTTTGTGTTAAGAAATAGAGTGACTAGAAGTTCCCCGCTACCTTTTGTATATGATTCATTATTTTGCATCTTTTTCATTTTGTCTCCTCTCTAAAATAAACTATCCTGATCTTTTCAATTTCTTTTCATATGAACTTATTCTGTGCTTCTAATCATTCTCGTTGCCCCTCTCTGAATCCAGTACACCTGCCATATCTATTTTTGTGGTGGAATGACTAAAACTACGGAATTCATAATGAGGATATATCTTTGATTTATATAATATTCCTGACACTTTTCTCCATCCCATTACTTAGGTCTGCTAACAGGCTGTTTCTTTTCAGTACTGAGTTGTCTCATGTAACTCATGGGTCTTTTTTCTCTGCTGAACCAATTAATTTAGAACACTGCAAGGTAAGGTGCCCTGTAGATTGATAGATTGTAAGGGGCTGGAAGGGACCTCACAAGATCATCGGGTTCAGCCCCCTGAACTAGGCAGGAAAGATGACTGAGGTCAGGTGACCCCAGCAAAGTGACTGTCCAGTCTCCTCTTGAAGATTTCCAGGATAGGTGATTGCACCACCTCTGAAGGAAGTTTATTCCACGGTCTGGACACGCTAACTGTGAAGACGTTTTTCCTAGTGTTAAGCCTGAAAGGGTCTTCCAGGAGTTTGTGGCCATTACTCCTAGTTTTCTCCAAGGGTGCCCTGGTGAACAGTTGTTTGCCAAGCCCTTGATGTATTCCCTTAATATAGTGGTAAGCTGCTACCAAGTCCTCTCTCAGCCTTCTCTTTTTTAGGCTGAAGAGACCCAAGTCCCTCAGCCTTTCCTCATATGGCTTGCCTTGCAAGTCTCTGATCATACAGGTGGCTCTTCTCTGGACTCTCTCAAGCTTTTCCATGTCCTTGTTGAAGTGCAGTGCCCATAACTGGACCCAGTACTCCAGCTGCAGTCTCACTAGTGCTGGGTAAAGTGGGCGAATCACCGCCTTGGTTTTGCTTGAGTTGCATCAGTTGATGTATGCCAGAGTATTGTTTGCCCTGCGGGCTACAACATTGCAGTGATGGCTCACGTTCATACTATGGCTTATCATTACACCTAGGTCCCTTTCAGTCATGGTGCTAGTCACTGTGCCTGTAAGTATGTTGGGGATTGTTGTGCCTCAGTTGTGCACTTCCATTGTGAATGATCTTGCATTTGTCAACATTGATTCTAATTTGCCATCAAGGTTCCCATTCCCCAAACCCATTTGAGATCTCTTTGAAATGCCTCATGTTTTCCTAATATGGATTGTCCTAAACAGTTTTTCCTCATCCAAAGATTTTACCACTTTCATTCCTAACTCTTTTATTATAATTAATAACACATTACATTTTTAGTACTCCTCTGTTAGCTTTTAGCTGGGAATAAAACTGATATTTTTTGTCTTCTTTCTTTCCTGTCTCTTAGCTGGTTTCTGATATATGACAGTATAGACAATACTTTGCCTCTCAGCCCAAGACTGCACAGTGTCTTTCATAACCTTTTTGGAGGGACTTGGTCAAAGGCCTTTTGGCAGGTTAAATAATTATACTCATGCTGCATCCTAAATTACTTGAGTTTGTGCTACTTACAACTTTTTCTGACCCATTTAAACCTCCCAATGCACTATCTCTGGTGCATTTGAGCCCTTCTCTTTTTAAAACTCCTGTAAGTAAAAATCGCAAAAAGCAATCCCACCCTCTCCCCTATTGAGGGAAAAATGCTAAAAATACTGTAAATCCTTGAATCGAGACCTCTCTACCCATTTTCAATCTGGAGCACCTATTTACAGTTGAGTTACAAATCTCTGACAAAAGAGGTTTATAATAGAAGTCCTGACACAACCTTAACGGCACAAATGCATCTCCATGCTGATGAGAGGCTAAAGAGGCCTCATCATGTGGATAGCATTTTCAAGTCCATAAAAGGCATAAAGAAAGACAGTTTCTCTTTAAAACTGAGAAAAAGCTGCATTATAATTTCAAAAGAAGCCTCTCTGACACCATTTGGTTTCATCTTTAATTTGCAAAAAAAAAAAAGAAAAGAATTCTTCTTAACGTAACCAATGGCTGCTGTGTTCTCAGCATTTATAAATCTGCCTCATTGTTGAAAGCACTGTCAAAGTGAGTCACATGTTAAAGACTCTTATAGTAAATTGCAAACAGCAAGAAAGGCTAATTTAGTTTTGAAGCTTGTGGTTGGTTTTGTGTGTATGTATGTTAAATTATTATGCTTTTAGTTTGCTACTCTGAAATATTAACAAATGGATCTTTGCTGCAAGTTGCCAAAAATTATAGATGAAATTTTCTAGCAGCAAGCATTCTGAGATTACAGTTTTGTACAGCGTCACTGATGTACTCTAAATTAAAATATGTGTAATATATGAACAACAAAGCCTGGTGTCTGCCCTAATCGACAGAGAATTTAAATAATTTTGAGAACACAGTATCTCACTCTGCTTCCTAAAGTATGTCATTCACTTATAAAGACTCCTGATTTCTTTTCAAACAAGATCTTTCCTCAGTTAAGCTGGATAATGAAATATTACATTGTAAGAATGCTGTCAAACTGATTGGTCCATTTTAACGAAAAATATGCCTTTATATCTCCTGAAAGCCAAAAGCAGTGCCTATATTTTAAATATCTTTGGAGGCACTAACATACAAGCGCACTTAAAGAGATGCTTTCTCCCTCTTACAAGTATTTATCAGCCTTTTAGTCTTTTATTTTGTAAAGATGATGAGAGGTGTGTGTTTGTTGTACAAAAAATGCTGTGTGACTGTCATAATAAACTGCTTGATGAGCCATAATCTTTTTTGTAACAATTCTGAGGGGTTTTTTTGTTGGCTTTGATATTGTTTTTCTTCATGGTATATTTAGTTCTCCTGCTAAAGTTGCCTGCTAATTGAAAACTATTAGTGCAAATCAACAAAGACTGTAGACCTGGTCCAGCTGGGCTGGCTAGTGGCAGCTCCATAAACCTTTTACTCTTTCAAACTCTTACTTATTGTGTATTTAAAATTGAGGCCTGTATTTGCCTCTGCTGCAAGAATAGGAAAGTTGGGACAATCCTTTAGGAGTCAATTAGTTTCCTAGTTCTCAAGGAACATCAGTTCCGGTAGAGGTTAGAAGACTCTTTGAATGCTTTAGCCTACAGGAGCTGGCTGCCCAATGGACTTTACATCGTTCTCTGGCCACGCTATCAGTATACCTCCTACATTGAAGCCTGGGGTTAGAGCTGGCATAACAGCTGGCTACTCTGGCATCTATATCTGCTAAGTACTTCCCAAGAAATCCCCAGAGAAGTCCCCAGATGGTAGATGAGAAGAGAGTCCTGCTATTTGGGTGGTGGAAAGAGTTGTGTTAGAAAGCTTACAAATTGTAACTCGAATGTGAATAGAGACATAAATAGCCTTCTGAATTTGAGTTTACAGAAAGCCTGAAAGAACAATGTATAAATTTCCCCCTGTTCACCTCTGGATCCTCCTGGTGTTTATTTAAAGGCCAGCACTGTTCTACAGCTGATCAAAGACAGATACATGATGTCACAGTATGCAGGGAATTCAAGAAAGAAGAGGAACATTTTTTTTATGAAGATCTGATCAATACATGGTGAGAGGTTTCCCAGTTTGGCATCTCTTTAGGTTCTCTATAGTTTCCTTTGGGAGAGGAGTTCAGAAAAATGCTCCCTATATTGTTTGATGTAGCTGCTTACAATGGGAACTTCAAAATGGTTGAGATTTTCTTCACATTCCTACCCGACTAATGTAAAGAAAATTGGTTTCCTAGGTTAAAAGAGAAGTTAGCATACACCATCTGGAACTGGGGTGACTTTAACAACTGCACCATGGAAATTTCATATGTGAAGTTTGGAAAGACCTCAGTTAAAGACGGATTGGCATAGGGTGCTTCATTTAATGAAGATTGGGTTCAGGAAACATCAAAGTAAATATCTTTAGTTCAAACAAATTCTTAAATTTATAAGCTTTCCAGCTGTGGCTTAAGGTAGCACTAACATCTGGAAACTTAACAGTTCAGATTTTATTCTCTGTTTTTGAAAGGAAAATGCAGACAAAACACTAATGTAACAACTGCAATGTGAAGAAAAATACTTACTTCTATTTTAGCCAAACAAAAAATAACCCATCTTTTTCATTGTCCTGTATCATAGCAAATATTGTTGCCCCTTCAGACTCCATGGCAAGTCAGAACTCTGGGGTCTTGCTTTTTGTTCCAGATAGGAGGAGAAATGGTTAGTGGCTGTTACAGTACCTTCAGTGCAATTTTATTTATTTACAAGAATGAGCAAAATCCTGTTCTCTTGAACAACAGGATGAATCAAACAAAAGAAGACAGTTCTCTTGCTCAGAGCTCCAAGCTTCTTTCAGCGAGCACTCTCCTAGCCTAAAAACTTTCTTTAGGCTTTTTCTTAGGGTCACATGCTGTGTCAAGCTTTAGCCCTTCTCTATCTCTCTATGTTGTGCAATAGCCTCTCTACCTGAGCTGTCCCTCCTCTGCACATATATATGTATATTCCCCTCCTTATAACAGTACCCAGTCATAACCTCTCCATATGCACAATTTAAATGCCTCAGTGAACTCTCATCCCCCTCTGTTTTGGGCACAGGTATGTTGCCCATGCTTTCCATTTGGAGACTGTTATTATTTCAGATACCGGTGTGTATAAAGGAGCTTAATGACTTTCACAGCCACCTCAAGCAAAGTCCAATGGTTATGCGTAGCATTTTCAACAATGTGCTAATACAGATTAATTTCATGATTTTGTTGAGGTGCAATTTGGGTTTTGAAGCTGGAATCTAACAAAGCAGGTATGTCACTATCCCAGTGGCCCCTTTATTGGCATTCAGTGCTTTTAACATTAAGTTCTTTCAAGGTCAAATTTTACCTTGAATGGTATTTCTCAAATCAGGACACGGTACAGGATTACACTTCTTTGCCCTGTAAATGCCCAAGGGTATGTTTAGACCATGGCAGAAGCAGGTCTTTGGAGCATTCCCCACCTACCTGCTCCTGCTTACATGCTCCAATCCAGAAATACATTGGTGAGGCTGTGCCAGGAGCTTGTCTTTGGTTGCTGGGGATGACCCCTGAGCAGCCTTACCACCATGAATAGGAGTGGGTTTGTAGGGCATAAGTAGGAGCACCTCTATCAGGACATACTGTTGCCATGGTGTGACCATACCCTAATGGCAATCCTGTTCCACTTTGTTTGATTCTGTGAAAAGCTTTCATAGGCACTTTCCTCTTAACCTCAACACTAAGTTGCAAAGAATAGTGAGGAGGACCCACCCAGCTTTTCCACTAGTATTTTCTCAGGGCCTCAAATGGAGTGGAATAAGATTGTACTCAGATGCCTGAATACCACTTAGTCATCTGAGGTGGAATAGGATCTGTACTCTTCACCAAACATCAGTTATTTAATTCACTCAGGACAACATAAATATTTAACCAGCTCTTCATCGGTTATGTTTAGATGGAGCCAATGTACTGTGTGTGTATAGAATATGGCTTATAATCTTGCAAGTCATTGTCATAAACAGCACCGATATTTTCTCTCATACCACACATACCTTGTTTTTGGAAGGGAGAAGGTAAAAAAGAAAAAAAAAGGATTATTCCAAAGTCATGGGTGACTGTGATGTAGAGTAAGTCACCCTGGAAACAGAATGGCGAAGAAGTGTGGCATCCCAGGAGACAGCCTGGGTGAGGCAACAGGTACTTCCTGATATGGCAGAACAGCAACAAGACTGTGCTCCAGACTCTTGTATGGGCAGTAGCAGGAGTGTTACTTCTCTTACAGTAAATCATTCTTTATATAAGTTCTTTTAAATAATAAAATGTTGTTTCCACACCACAGACCTCATTCAAGTACTACAGACTGCGTGCGACACCTCACTTGCCCTGAGGCAACTCAAAGGCTACTTAATGCACATACTATAGTGTTTAACAAATAGCTACTGAAAAGTCCTTAGTGACTATAAAGGGATTAACCATAAAGGGATTAACCATACTATGTTCCTTCTGCTTGTTGGGACCAGAGAAAAGCAACATCCATCTCGGCAGCCATTAGAGCACAGTGTCTGCATGCTTCTGTTCCTTCCTGCTTCTATTTCAGCAAAGAAAAATCAATGTCTCCCCCACATTAAGATGTGCACCCCAATTTTGGGGAGTTGATTTTTTGGGGAAAGGTTCATGTGGGATATAAGTAAATAAAGTATTGAGGTCAGCCAGTTTATACCAGAGAACAATACAAATTATCAAGATTTCCTAATACATTTACTTAGAGGTATTTAAGAATTGGTAATCAAAGAATCTGACATACTTATGACAATTCCAGTAAGTAATTTATTACCCCAAACAGGAAAGATTCTGTTGTCCTAAGGTACTTTTTAAGAATATGGTCCTTGCAATTTGATTTATTAGCATGAGTGGAACTAGCATAAAATATCAAGAGCAATGGCTTAAAATTATTGTTTAAGTCTTGCTTGGTGTTGCAGAGCATTTAGGTGCTCTGCTCCTTTAAAGAGAGGAAACTAAAGTGAGGAGCCCCAGCTACCAGGGCAACCAGAGTGAGCTAATGGCCCACACCTGCCAACGGTCAGCTGACTGGAAGGGGCAGGGCCTCGCTCACATATAAACCCCAGGGCTGAGGCCAAGGTGGCAGTTCCCTGCCAGCAGCCAAGGGGGAAGGAGCTCTCCCAGAGCAAGCAAAGGGGAGAGGCCTGACCGTAGGTACAACCCCAAGACTGGTGAAGGACGGAGCACCCCTGGTGTGGCCCGAATAATGTTATAGCTGGGTGGTTAGAATTTATGTTATAGCCCAGGGGCTTGTGTTTTGTTTGCTGTTTAAGACCAGTGGCTTGGGTGAGGCTATTAGGGGAAAGAGGAGGCCTCATAGGGGACCCACGGCAGCATGGGGACCCCAGCATCAGAGAGGGTGCAGCATTTTGGGGTGCACCGACCCTGAGCGCCAGTGCAGGCGCAGATCGAGGCAGGGCCGCAGGGAGCCTGAGCGCCAGTGCAGGCGCAGATCGAGGCAGGGCCGCGGGGAGCCCAGGGTGGACCAGGGGGCCCGGTTATAATAAGGCCCAAACTGACATCACATCAGTGCCATCTGTGAGGCTTGGGGCGTGGTAAAGGGATGGTTGGAGCCATGCATGGCCCATAAGGCTAGGGTGTCCCATTGCAAAACGGGATCCACAAGGGGTCCAGGAGCCCATGGGGTCAGAGAGTACAGCAAGACCGTGTCCAAGACGATGTAAAGGCAGCCTCCCTATTATATATTTTATCATCAAAGACGTGGCGGGTGAGAATCGAGGGTTCCCTTTGGGTCAACTTGGCACAGGAAGGGGGCCTTCAGGAAATCACAGCCCTCCTGCAGCCCCCCGCGCTGTGACTCAGGCCTATTTGCTAAGGCTTTTAAGGAGAAACATGCCAATACCATTATGAAGTAAAACATCCCAAATCTCACACACAGACTTAACAAGATACCATTTTAATTGTCTGTGTTAAAGAACACAAAAATATATAGAATCATAGAAGTAGGGTTGGAAGGGACCTTGTAGACCTTTAAGCCCGACCCCCTGCCTGGGCGGGAGAAAAAGACTGGACTCAAATGAGTCCAGCCAGGTAGTCATCAAGCCTCTTCTTAAAGATCCCCAGGGTAGGAGCCAGCACCACTTCTCTAGGAAGTTGGTTCCAACTCCTAGTAGCCCTAACTGTGAAGTAGTTTTT
>NW_017728906.1:148284163-148337100 GCF_001723895.1 Crocodylus porosus | reverse complement strand
TAACCTATCCAGGTCTTGTTGCAGTCTTTCCCTCCCTATTAGCATGCTCACCTCACCCCAAATTTTGGTATCATCAGCGAATTTAAACAGGTTGCATTTCACCCCGTCGTCCAAATCACTGATGAAGAAATTGAACAGCGCAGGCCCCAGGACTGAGCTCTGGGGGACTCCACTGCCCACTTCCCCCCAGGTCGAATATGACCCATCCACAATCTAAAATTAAGTCTCAGTTCTGCTTCTGCGTTTTAACACCAAAGGAAGGGTACCATTTTTGTTAGCAAGTCTACAGCTTCTTTTATAGTTTCAGCAAAATTCTTCTCAGTTCTTTGACCCTGGAGGATGGGAGAAATTGCCTACGCAGCTTTAGAAATTTCCAGGATACCATACTATGGTGACCTCATTTTAATACACATGCACACTGTTTCAGGATTTGTCAATCTTATTTTCTACTGGACTCTTAACCACTATGAGCGTGTTCAGATGAGTGTGGCTGTGCAATATGTGGCTCCACAAACACATCTGAAGGACCACATACTGTACAGTTAAGCATACTGTGCACTGCATGCGCTGCTGCAATTTTTTTTTCTGCAGGTCTTTGTGACCCCTCCAGGGTCACCTCACTCCACTGGGGAAGAGGCTCATCTCAGCCAGAATGGCTGACTTCTTCAAATGGGCTTTAAACTAAGTTCACTGGGGGATGGGCGGACAACCATTGGAGCAAGCTCACCAAGCATCAACTGGAAAACGAGCAGGTTAGGATGCTCAAGGGAACCCACTCCTACCCCAGCCAAGGAACAGAGCTTCTCCATGAGTACAAGGAAGTCTAGGGCCTCCAACAGCACACTTACATGCCTGTACACTAATGCTAGGAGTTTGGGGAATAAACAGGAGGAGCTGATCCTTCTGATAAACAGAAATGACAATCTCATAGGCATCACGGAGACCTGGTGGGACTCCTCCTATGACTGGACTACCAGTATAAATGGCTATACCCTGCACAGGAGAGATTGTGCTGAAAAAGGGGATGGGGGTGTAGTTCCCTATGTGAAGGAGAGCTACACATTCCTACAAGCTGAGATTGGCACCCAAGGAAGATGACTGGAGACTGTTTAGGTTAGTATATGAGGGGAATGTAGTAAAGGGGATACAATGGTAGGAGTCTACTACAGATCTCCAAACAAGTAACAAGTGCTTGACCAAGTATTCTCCAGGGAACGGGCTGAGGCTGCACGCTCTTAGTGCACAGTCATCATGGGAGACTTCAACTACCTGGACATCTCATGGGATGAGCGCTCGGCCAAAACCGATTGGTCACAAAGCTTGCTTACATGCATGGATGAGCTCTACCTGTCCCAGTAAGTTTATGGGCTGACAAGAGGCAAGGCACTGCTGGATCTGGTACTGGCCAAAGGGGATGTTATAATCAGTGACCTAAGAACTGAAGGAAAGCTGGGTGACAGTGAATGTGAGTCGATAACTTTCACTATCCATGATGATTGGTTGCTCCTTAAGAAAGTGATCCTAGAAGCACAAGGGCAGTGCATCCCCACCTGTAGGAAGGGTGGTAAAATAGCTCAATAACCCCCTTGACTCAACAGGGAACTTATGGACCTCCTATGTCTGAAAAGAGAGATGTATAATGGATGGAGGACAGGAAACACCAATAAGGAGTAGTATACTACACTGGTCTGTACCTGCAGGGAGTGAACTAGAAAAGCCAAGGCTGCAGCTGAACTCCGTCTGGCTACACAAGTCAAGGACAATAAAAAGTCCTTGTTCAAATATGTGGAGAGTCAAAAGATAAATAAGGACAACATTGGACCCCTGCTAAGCCAGCTTGGGCAGCTGACTACCAACACTCAGCAAAAAGCCCATCTGATTACTTTGCATCAGTTTTTCACCAGCTCAAAGGGACCACTGTGCCAAGCATGATGTGGGGTGAAATTGAATATATGCCCATCTGTGCATATAAGGGCAGAGACAGTCAGCTACCAGGTGCCTAATGGGGGCAGCCATTTTGGGAACACTATATATATAAAAGCGGCAGTTTGCTGCTGCCAGCCCAGGCAGAAACAAACGTTGCCTGGCCAAGCGGCATGGAACATCTAGAGGTGAGAGCATGAGGCTCTTGGTTGTGGGCATGACCTAAAACTGCACCCTGCTGGGGAAGGGTGGTCTGTTGTGGCTCCTAGTGGCATGTGAGCCCCCAGGAAATGTCAGGCCAGTTACCTCCCTGGTGAAAGGTAAGTAGGGGCCCTTAACCCCAGCCCTACCATCTGATGGGTAATTCGGAGATCTGGGGGAGTAGTGAGGGCCAGGTATGCCCACATGTAGGTGCCTAAACCCGGCAGGGATGCAGATCCTGGAGACCCCAGAGTGGGTAGCATGTGGGAGTAGTGGGGGCCACTAAAGGAGGAGCAAGGGCAGTGGGGTGTGACCCAGTAATGGGTGGTATGCCAGAGGCCCTGGTGAGAGGGGGGTGAAGTAGAAGGGGCCTCCTGTGAGAGGGAAGGCAGCGTGAATGAGTGGTTGTATGAAGCCCAACTTTGGACTAGGTTTCTTCCAGTCTTAATCCAGGGGGTAATATTAATCTGAATACCATCTGCGAGGCATGGGCTGCAGTGTAGGGAAGGTTTGGAGCTGCAGCTAATGCCCCGTGGCATTGGGGCAGTAATGGGCAGTCTCCCACATTATACCAACAGTTTATGGAACAGCAAATTTGTGGCAGGCAAGTCTGGGTGGAGTGTCCCATAGAGACAGGTGGGCAGGCCGGCATGAGACCTGGCCTCACCAGCTGCCTCCTGTCACACCACCATTGGTGTGACATTGGTGTGAATCTTGTGAGGGAGCATCTTGAGAGGCTAGACCCCTATAAATTAGCTGGTCTGGATAAGTTGCACCCAAGAGTGCTAAGGGAACTGGCAGACATCATAGCGCAGCCATTGGGAGGATATTCAAAAACTCGTGGCACTCAGGTGACGTACCCAAAGATTGGAAGTGAGCCAATGTGGTGCCCATCTTCAAGAAAAGGAGGAAAGAAGACCTGGGAAACTACAGGCCAATCAGTTTGACCTCAATCCCTGGGAGAATTTTTGAAAAAATTATCAAAGAAACCATTTTTGACAGGCTAACAG
Organism: Crocodylus porosus; assembly: GCF_001723895.1. Taxonomy (NCBI): domain Eukaryota; kingdom Metazoa; phylum Chordata; order Crocodylia; family Crocodylidae; genus Crocodylus; species Crocodylus porosus. The sequence continues at coordinate 148,333,966 of NW_017728906.1, read as the reverse complement.
AAGACAACATTCTGAGGGATAACCAGCATGAGTTTGTTGCGGGTAGGTCTTGCTTGACCAATCTCGTTTCCTTCTATGACCAGGTGATGTATCACCTGGACAAGAGGGAAGAGGTTGATGTCATATTTGGACTTCAAAAAGCCTGGTATCCCATGATGTGTTCATGGAAAAATTGGGCATGTGCAGTCTTGACTACTCCATAGTCCAGTGGCTGGAGAACTGGCTCTGAGGTCGGACCCAGAGAGTGGTAGTTAACGGAACTGAATCAACATGGCACTCAGTGACTAGTGGTGTCCCCACAAGGCTCTGTTCTTGGACCTGTACTCTTTAATGTCTTCATAAACGATCTGGGCACTGGTGTCAAAAGTAGACTGGCCAAGTTCACTGATGACACCAAACTTTGGGGAAGAGTCTCCACACTTGATGGTAGGCTGGTGATTGAAGCCAACATGTAGGTGCCTAAACCCGGCTTGCAAGGTGGGTGGATGAAAACCTTATGGCATTCAATATGGAGAAACGCCAGGTGCCCCACCTTGGGAATAAACCCCCCCATCACACTTACAGGCTCAGCAATGCTACACTTGCTAGCACCATGACCGAAAGAGACTTGGGGGTCATGACTGTCGATAAAATGAACATGAACCACCAATGCGATATCGCAGCTGGCAAAGCGAACAAAACTCTGGCTTGCATCTGCCAGTGAAACTCAAGCATGACCCAGGATGTCATCCTCCTGCTGTGCTCAGCCTCGGTGAGGCCACATCTGGGGTACTGCATCCAATTCTAGGCTTCACAATTTAGGAAGGATGTGGAGGAGCTTGAAAGAGTCCAGAAGAGAGCCACATGCATGATCAGAGGGTATGAGAATAAGCATTATGAAGAGAGGCTGCGAGCTCTGGGACTCTTCAGTCTGGAAGAGCACAGGATCAGGGGTACATAAGAGGTGTGCATCAGGATCTGGAGGAACACCTGTTCACAAGAGCATCCCAGGGGATGACAAGGATCAATGGTCACAAACCCCTGGAAGACCATTTTAGGCTGGACATAAGGAAAAACTTATTTACTGTCTGAGCCCCAAGGCCTGAAATAAACTCCCCCCAGAGGTGGTGCAAGCAGCTACTCTGGACACTTTCAAACTTTAAACAGAAAATAATTTATAACACAGAGACAAAGATGATGTTAGGTAAGCTTGACAGCCCATAAGTGCCTAAGAACAGAAGTACAGCAAATAAAGTGAATCATCAGCAAGTAAACCATTTTTGTGGATAGATATTCCAGAGAACTGTTCTAGAAGTGGTAAGGGTATTCGCCAATCAGGAACACACATCCACTGTTCTAATTTCACTGTTAGAGCTGTCTATTATTATAGCAGTGTAACTGAGCTAAATTGCTATACCTTTAGGTGAATGAAGAAGGGTTAAAGTTACCATAGTTTTGTTCCACTGTTCTTTTGCTACAGGAACAGACAGAGGTAAGTTAAACTGAAAAAAATTAATTACGATTCAAAGTTAGGTCTGCCCACAGTGTGTGAAGAAGCCAGAGCTGGAGTAATAGGATGAGTTGGCAGAAAAAAAGCAGATGTATGTCTTGAGATCAGTGTGAAGTGAAAAGTGCTTTAAAAATAAGGAAGGAAATAGAACCGCATTTTGCATGTTATGGCCATTATATTATATTGGGTGTTATATATTCTCTGTTTTCATATTTTTACATATAGGATTTCAACTTTTAAATGAAATTCATGTGAATGTGTATGAAGCTTGTGGTTTCGTGGTTGCTTTCTGACTGATTCTTTGGCTGACATTGTAATTTTCCATGAGTATTCCCCATGGAAACAGGAAGCACAAATCCTCATGAAGTGCTTGATTCTTGAACAGGGATGGCACTAGAGATATTAGTTTCCTGTGCCAAAATAGTCCTGCACCCCCTGAGTTACACACAAGTGTGCTCCAGAGTCCTGAGTATTGGTTGAAAAGGTGCATGAGCAGAGGCACTGCTATAAACACCCCAAAGGTTTCTAGGCCAAGTCATTCTCTATGTATCTTTCCCCTCACCTCCAGCTCTTTCTTCTTCCCTGCATTTCTGTGACTTCTTTCTTTTACTTTTATCTCTGTCCTTTTTAGTATCCTTTTTTGTCTCTTTCTTTTCCCTTCCTTCTCCCCCTTTTAATTTTTATGTCTGCAGGTGCAGCTTTTACACATGGAAGAGCAGCAGATTGTAGAGGAAAACCAACTAGCGCTAGTCAGTTTCTGTCTCCGTCAAACTTCTAATGCTCGGGGCTGTCAGCAATGAAAAACTGACAAACTGTAGTCAGATTCCCTCAGCATCAAGCTTTGAGTTTTCCATCTCAGGTTCAGGTTTCCCTGTCAGGTTCAGCTTTGCAGGGGCTGTTGCAAAGGGAAACTGATTAGGTTTGCCCTTTGCAGTTGGCTTCACATGCCCCTTTGATGGCAAGTTGTGCACTGTTTGTGAACAATAACTATATAAGGAGTAAAATAATAAATGTTACGGTGGAATAACCAGGCTTTTTTCCAGAGTAGTGTTAAAATTGCTGTCAGATACCAAGGACAAGGTCTGTTGTGGTAGCTTATTGTTGTGTTATTGTTGCTGCTATCATGTACAGTACTGAGGGAGAAGTCCCATGCAGGACTGAGATCTTGTGCTAAGCATTTTAGCTATCAGGGTTTAGTGAACCAGGGATGATTTGCTCTATGATTTTTCTGTAACCAGGGGAAGTAATGTGTTTAATTCAGTCTTTGCCACGTATAGTGATGCTCACAGTATGACTTTGAGCTGAGATCAAGGGCAGGCCAGCTTTGCTTTTGTATATTCTCAGCTACCACAAAGCCAGATACAGCGAGCAACTGAAATTTTTGGACAGTCTGCTGTAAAATATTTCCCCAGAAACATTTCTAGAGAAAGCCAGGATTAAGGGCTTCAACTTGAATCCTTGTTTGGTGATGTATGTCCCATAAATGTAATTTTCAAGTGCAAAGTGTTTTATTGAGGAGGCTATGATGTCTTTATTTATAGAGCAAGTATAAGGGGCATTGTAGAGCTTGTGTGAATTACGTAGCTTATTGTCAGTGAGAAATATTCCTGTGTTTATATCTAGATTTTTCCTTAATTTGGAGGAAAAAAGTCTCCTTACAGACTTGTGTTCATTACACACTTCATATTATGGGATATTAACATGAGTCACCAGCCTGGTATCAGCAGAGCTAGCCTGAGGAGTGAAAGCCAAGAGGTGAATTGCTGGTCTGCTCACTCCCAGTTTTGGAGTTCCTCCAGAATTGCAACCAGCAGCTTCCAGTATTCCAGACATAGTTCCTCATCCTGTGGACAGCCCCATGTAGGCAGACAGCCATGCCTGCATGGAGCCCCGCTGGCTTGTGCTGCTGTCTACAGGCAGTTTCCAATTACTGAACATTTCCTTAATGGTTGTTTCTCAAAAAAAAATTAGGGACCTAGGGGATGCTGGACTAGCATTCACCAATGACTTTTTTGTACGTGAGTTTGTTATTGTCTTTCCTTTTCTTTAGCTCTTTAAATAGAGAATCCAGAGTCAGCACTGTTGTTGATACAGGTGTTTAAAGGAGACCTATTCCCATCCCTTTCTAGCGATTTTCAGAGATGCAGGAAACCTGCCAGGAGAGACAATAAAATATAGGAGCACAGATACATCATCTGAAACTGAACTATCTACCAGCTGCACTTGTGAGGTGTTTTGTTTTGTTTTGGGTTTTTATTTTTTTGCTTCTTCCCTTCTTCCATGTCTCTCTGTCCCCCTCCTTTTTCTCCTAATCCAAATTTGATTCATCACCACAGCATTTTCTCTGTTATTTCCATTTTATTATTTTCTACACTTTATTTTTTTCTTCTCTCACATGTGTCAGATAGAAAACACCTACCACATCACCCACTCCATTTCCCTTGTAGTGCGGGGATTTTTTTTTGTGACAGTGCAATTTTTGTGGCATGTGTCTCTGTTCTTCTCACATTTCTCTTTCCTACATGCCTGCAGCCCAGAGCTCTCTTCATTTACTCTCTTCCCTTTGTTTCCCTACCATCCCCTCCACTTCTGTTTCATTTTTCCTCCTTCACTGTCCTCAAACCCCACGTGAGTTTCTCTGCCTTTTTCTTATTCCCATCCACCCCCAGAGATCCTCCTGTTTCCTTCTTTCATCATTGGGATTTATGATCCCTCCAGATCAATTTTCTATATTCTCATATTCTTCCTTCCCACTGCACAGAGAAGCAGGGAGAAGAGAGGCAACTGAGTCTCCTGTTGGCAAGACCGGGCAGCAAAGCCAGATCCTCTCCGCTACCTACCTGTCCTCTCCGCTACCTGTCTGTCCGTCCTTCCAGTTTCACATCATCGTTCTATTTATTGCCATAGTTTCTCTGCCATCCTATATCCTAAAAGGCTATTGCTCAGTTAGCTTCTCCATTTAGCTGGATCCCTTACTTTACTCTCACATTCACGCCCACTGTGGCTGGAGGCCACATTGGCAGCTCAGAGGAGGCGGCTGGCAACTGGAGGGGATTTTGTAGCAGCTGAAGCTCAGGCAGCTCCAGCACAGTCACAAATCAGGCAGGAATCCACTTGCTAGGAATTACAGACTCGCAGCCACAAGCTCCATGTTCCCCAAAGACTATTCCTGAATGGAAGATATGAGGGCCTGCAAAGCACTAGTTATTTTAATGAAAATTCTCTGTGATGTACTTTCCACCCTGATAACCACTTTATGTTGTGAAAGCTCTTTGCCTCAAAAAAGGGTCCTTAATATTTTTTAAGTGATAAATGTTAAGACAATTGCTAGCACTGAAGTTGTCCCAAAACAGGAGAAAAGGACTGCAGGCGTCCTGGGCACCAGAAGCTAGCTCTGAGCCTACACAGGGCCTAATCCCATTATAAACACTTTTACAAATCCATGAGATTTTGTCCCTGGCTTGAGCAACTGTACCTCTGCCTTGGTAGCAAGTAAATATCTAGATCTAGTCCTGGCTTAGGCAGTTCAAACTGCAATGTAGATTGGGGTCTGAATATGAAATCAGAACTGCTGAATGCTTGTCTGACTAATAACAGGCAATGTCATATGTTTAATACAATTGTGGGCTCCACAAATGGTCTTTGACAGGATACTGTATACATTCACAAATGGCCATCTTCCAGCACCTCAGTTGTCTTCCACTGCCTGTTTTGTTTTCCTTATTCTTTTCTTGCTTTTGGCTGTTTTTCACACAAGGGAGAGCTCAGTGTGCTTCCTTTGCCTGTTTCTATACAGCTGTCCATAAAGAAACAGAGGCACCTCATTGCTGTTTGATGATTCTGGACTGATCAGTTCAAAGCCATTGGTCACTGTTTTAGAAATTGGGGGTGGGAGGGCAAGAGGCTTTCTAAAAGCCTTGTGCAAGGTAACAGCACACTGTTAAGGGAATCGTTTGTTTAGGCTGTTACCAGGTTTGCACTGAAGTTATCTCTGTGCATCCTCTAGAAAGGTCTGCATTTGCAGGTTCTGCAGTGAGGTAGTTATTGGGTGTATCAGTCTCTCTTCAATCTTCTTGGGTCATGATACAATATGCATCTTAATGCAAGCAAGCAAGCAAGTTTGATCGTATGTTTCATCACTCTGCAATTAGTTGAACTTTGCTGACCCTTACTGTTGGCAAATCATCTTCTTTTTGCTTCATATACTTTTAAGTTATTGAATTGCTATCCTTGCAAGAGCCTTTCAGTGATCAGGAAGCTTTAAATGGAGTATCACATAACTTAAGATGGCTCTTAAAGCAGGAGTACCACTTCTGCCAGTTTCAGTATGGCTAAAGATATTATATAACTTTCCCTAGAACCCTACTTTCCCCACATTCCCCTGAAATAAGGTAGTTTGATTATCATCTAAGGCTAAGCCAAAGTCACACATAACTACTTTTGTCCAATACACACATTTTAATGTATAGGCACACCATGGGTCGGGGTTTTGTGTTTTCATAATAGATTTTTGTTTTCTGAAAGCTGACCAGAATATTCAAAGACTTTGGGGACATGATTTGCAGTTCTGGGGGACAAGCTGACATCATGTTCTATATCTGCCATTTGCCTTCTGGCAGCTCATGAACTGAGAGATGTGAGACCTTGAATGCAGGCAAAGCCCCTTCACTATGTCCGCTAATAATGTATTTCTTATCACCAGCATACCCCAGGGGTGGGCAAAATGCGGACCAGGGGCCGGATGCAGCCCACCAGGCCGTTCTATCTGGCCTGCGGGGCCCCTTAAAAAAATATAGAAAACAATAGTTATCTGCCTCTGGCTGCCTGTTATGTGGTCCTCAGTGGCTTGCCAAGACTCAGTAAGTGGCCTGCGGCAAACTGCCTCCAAAGTCTTTATGCCGACCAAGAAGCACTCATTATTTTTTTTATTTAAACTCATCTTGCTAACACAGTTTAAATTCTTAACTTGGCTAAGTAGAGTTACTTGTGTTTTAAAATATATTTCAAGGGCATCCAAACCTTTAGATAAGTGAACTTTGATATACTGTTTGTGTCAGACTAAGATCTAAATTGTAAAAAAAATGAAACTAGGTCCATTGTCCATGGGGTCTTGTAAATGACAAGAGTAGCTGTAGATTTAAAAATACAATCTAATCTCTGATGCACATATTAGTAATGAAATCTCTATGATCTTTCCTGGTGACTGCATGATTTGAGTTTATGGTGTTTGATATATTTTTGAACCTCAACAGATGAGTGCTGGAAAAAAAAGAGAAAGGCACAACTCAGGGGTGGGCAATTATTTTGGGCAGAGGGCTGCTTCCTGAGTTTTGGCAAGCCATTGAGGGCCACATGATAGGCAGCCGGGGGAGATAAATATTAATTTTCTAAATTTTTAGGGGCCTCACGGGCCAGATAGAATGGCCTGGTGAGCTGCATCTGGTCCCCAGGCCACATTTTGCCCACCCCTGGCATAACTTCTAAGAACTTTTCATATCCAGAGCATTACCCAAATAGCTGTAATAAAAGATTATATTATTACTATGTGAAGGAAAAGGCATACCTGTCTGGTGACCAGTGGCTATTTTTCTACTATTGTAGAAATTATATTTCTGCACAAGTCAGCAGGTTATTGTAAAATTCAGACATTTGTTCCATTATAGCATTCTGGAAGAAATAGTAGGGGCCACAATTTACCAATTCTTAATTCTAAATTTTTGAGAAACAACATATTGAGCATTTTACTTCTAGTTCCCATCTGGGAATGGAGTGGTGGAAAGAACAGCACAGTTTGAAAAGGTACTTCTACTTAAAAACAAACAACTAAACAAACAAAAACCTCAGATTATCCCTGCTGACTGAGTCAGCCTCTGGAGTAAACTCAGCTCAGCTGCTTATCAGAAGATAGATCAGAACTAGCTGCCAACATTAAAGACAAGTGTATGTCTCAGGGTGAGACTGAGATCCTGAATAGAAGAGGTCTCAGACTTTTTTTCTGTTTTTTATTGGAATGTTTCTGGAAGCTTACCAAAAAATCTAATGCCCATAAAAAACTTGATGAGAAAATATATTGGAAGAGTGCCAGATGTTATCACAGAACATGACTGCATCTCATCTCAGCCTACCTGGTTGAGGCTGATCAAAGCACTCTATACAAAAGAAAAATGTTACCTTTTCAGCTGGTTCCAAATTTAGTCAAACTGGCATGTGATCTTTGGATAACACTAGCCGCGTAAGTCAATGGTGCATGCACCATTTCTTTAGTGAAGGGAGTTAGTCATATTGAGAAGAGTCCTGAACATACTAATCATGAATCAACTGGTATACCTAGGAGATGACAGCAAGTGACTTAAAGCTCTCTTGGGCTACTTCTGCATGAGTGTGGTCGTACAGTGTGTGGTGCCACAAACATGTGTGCAGTGGTACATATAGCACATTAGATGTTCTCTGCTGCAAGAAAGCGCTGCCTGTGCATGTACTGGGGCCAGCATAATCCTGGCCCCAGCCTCTCCTACCCCACCCAGGTTAACTTGCCACGCTCCAAAGCACACATGACATGGGCATTCCCCGAGGACAGATAGTGGTGGTGCACAGTGTGCAGCTGCTAGTTGTCCCCAGACAGCCAAACGTCCACGCTCATCTGGATGCATCCTGGAAGGCCAAAAAAAATGCCTGGATTTGGATAGCGTTATAACTAATGATTCATCTAGAACTTAACCAATGGTCAAGTATTTGTTCTTTTTGCTTATGCAGAAACAGAAGACTGGTATGAGGACAGGACTACTGGCTTGGCTCTGTGGGATACAGGGAAGAATTTTAGGAAGAGACAAAGTAATTTTTGGAAGTTTTACTTATTCTTGTAAAATTCCTTGTTCAGCATTAAAAGAAAATTACTCTTTCTGTCATTCTCTGCCATTGTCATATGGCATGTAGTACTGCCGTTATTTTCTTTGGCATGAGCAGCAACAGAGAGGCTACTAGACTTGACTTTTTTCCAAAGTAACTAATTTTCTCTTTTCAAAAATTGATTCCACATTCATTCTCAGTATAGTAACAATAGTAACTGCATTGGATTATTGGAGCACTAGCTGCAGAACTTCCCCCTTCATGAGGAGCAGTTCATTTGTTCTTCTGCAAAAACATGAGTGTGATGTGTGTGATATTGCATTCGTTTACCAGCTCCTGCCTACACTGTCCTAATCAGCCCAGTACATATTGCTCAAAAATGGTTCCTCAATCTGGATTTTATTTTTTCTTTGTATTGAATCAAAAGTAGATGTAAAAGTATCACTGCTAGGACCACATGCACTAATAAGCAATGTAATTTGGTTGCTCATCATTTGGAGGGACAGGGTGAAAAAAAGAGATGTTTAATTGTTTTCACCACTAACATGCTCATAGTGTAAAAACACAGCATATCAAAGTGCTGCTGGCACAAACCTATTTGAGACAAGACCCTGCCCGCTCATGTGCATGCATGGAAGAGTTGTTGTTGTTACAAATGGGTGCTCTTCTTAATTAAACAAATATATAACTTGGCAGCTGTTGTAAAACACCGTGATGACAAGCAGAACAAACGTCACATTTAAATGACTAATCTTAGCAATGGAACTACGCCATTATTCCCTTTAAAAATTATACTGAGCAAACTTGGGACTTGTTAAAACTCAGCGCAGCAGCAGCTGTGGCAGCACAATATAGGGAAGGAAGCACGTCCCCCAAAGTCCACAGTTAACAAAATTGTGAGCCCTTGTTATTTTAAGCAAAAATTTAACTTGGCAGAGCTGAGATTCATTTGGACAGCAACAGTTGGCTTGAAGGGATAGACAGCAACACACCGAGAATCTGTCACGAAGGATGGAAGAATGCAATCTCTCTTTCTCTGAATGTTAGACTAGCAGACTACGTTAGAAGGTTGACCTAAACTGTGCACTACATCATTTCCAGAAAGTCTTTATCTTCCCTCTGCATTTTTCAGGGCCTAACGTTTAATGTGAAAGGGGATTGCCTTGGGGTTTTGTTTCTGTGTCCCCATATAGAAAAGAAGAGAGGAACTTTCAGGGTTGCTCTAAATGTTTTTCTTCTCTGCCTCATTAGCCTCCATTTTCAGATAACACTTTGTTCTTCAAAGCTTTTCAGTGATCTCTGTCAGAGGGGAGTACTTTTGTTTTGCAAGCCATTGGTAGAGCATGGGCCTGAAAATGTTAGTGTTTGATGTTTCTCTCAACTCACAAGCAGACCCAGGAACGTTGGTGGCCAGTTCCTTCTGGTGGTGACCAGATGGGCTCCAAGCACAGCTCTAAACTGCTTCTATGGCACTCCTGAGAGTACCTCCAAGAAGCAAACCTTAGACGTAGGAACTGGACTGTGAAAATGCTCTAAAAGTACCTCTCTCCAATCCTCCCTGTTTTTTCCATAATGTACTTGACAATAGCAGTGGGAGTGTGTGGGTGGGGTCCTCAGTAGCCCTCTAAGGAATACAGTGAAGCAGTATAGACATGCCTGTAGCTAAGTAAAGCTGAGTTTGTGCATGCTTAACTTAAAGTTCTGGATCAACACAACACACTCTGCATTTTAATGAACTGATTTGGTAATTTGTGTAAATACATTGAAAATATGCTTTTATATCTTCAGACATGTTTATTTTTGCATTTTAAATTGTATCTTCTTAACACAGTTAATGTTAATATTTGTCATTTCAACACTTCCAAAGATTTTTGTATCTCAACGTGAGTACCTCCCTGCCTTTAAGACATCTAAGAATCAATGGATACATAATATATCATATTTTCCTTCTTACAGGGTGTGATATATATACATAATTTATCTATCTGTAGCTATTCCAATGTACTCATGACTGTAATACCTAAATGATTACACATCCACATATATCTGCCAGTAACTGATATGTGTTTTGGGTCAGTTCTTATTTTCTTTCCTATTCTGGATAGTTTTATCAGTATGTCCTCCTTTGAAGAGCAAACAAGTTAGCTGAATAGCTCAACGAGAGTGTCATTCTCCATCTAGATAACTTTAGTATCCTGGACCTAATCCAAATGGACATTGTTCTAGGAAATGAAACAGACTGCATTGGTGGCACTGATGGATGGTCATCTCTAGTCCCTAGACAGGAACTGTATCTCCAGGCTCATGGAGCTGGGCACCTCAGCAACACTAATACAGTTAAACTTGGGATGTTTCTAGATCCCATCAGAGCTGTGATAGGAGTTAGGGGCACTACTCTTTATTAATGACTTTATTAATTCCTTTCAAACTGCGCTGAAGAATCATGATGGGCATTTGCTCCAGCACCTCGTTTGTAGAATTTTAGAAGGATTTTTCAGCAATACATAGGGAATATTCATCATCATCTCGTTAGAAGAAAACAGTGACAACTTGTCCAAGGGGCTGAGCAGGATCAGGAGCTATATGAAAACCATCCAACTGAAATCAGATCCAGGAGGTAGTGAAGTGATTCTGTTGAAGGGAGATATTCTACAAAAAGCTCCCTGCCTATATAACATTTCCCTCAGTTATCCATGTTTTGAAAAGGTCTGGGAACCTGGACAGGTAGGAGTAAAAGAAAATGTTACATGCAATTAGAAAAACACTACCATCTGATAATATGTGGATTGGAAGACTTTAATTTCTCAGAAATAGACTGCAAAACAAATATGACAATAAGCCTGTGACAGCATGTGATAAAGAGACTCTGTATGCCTATTGTGGAGGTTTGCAGGGGAAATGGCCCACAAAATAGAAAGGAGTAGCCAAAAGGAAAATAAAATGACAAGTTCTCACGTTGTGTGGCACATTGGGTGTCTATACAAGTGCTCTGATGTGGTCTAATAAGAACAAGTTGGAGCAGACTTGATTAAGGCAGTGTCTCATGTATTAATGCTGCAGTGTCTCATATTCAGTGTCCCACATTACAAAATGGTGGCAGGGACACTTTAAAGCTTATCAAACCAGCTTTTGTTAAACCGCTCCCACGGACACTTTGAAAAGCAGGATGCTGAATACATGAGATGCTGTAGGTGTTTTAATTAGAGCGGCTCCCAAAATCCACTCTAATTAAAATACCCGCCTCCCCCCCCCCACCTACTGCATGCAAATAATTAACTGGCTGGTTATATCTCAAAACTGTTCACTGCCTATAGTGACACAAAGCCAGCTAGGAAAAACCAATAAGATATGTGTTGTTTGGATATGTAATTGTAATAGGGGCATATTATTTCTGGGACCCACTGAGATTTTTTGTAAGAAACTGAGAGGAGGTTAATTATAAAACCCTAGTTCACATTTAGATAAGTGCAAATAACAAGTTTGGGAGAGCTTTGCAGACTACAGGCATTACTTATCATTTTTAACATTCAGACAACATTTTTCATTCTCAGTCTCCTTTACAAACATGCCTAATATATGCTCACAGTGCTCATGTAATGCACATGAGAATTTCATTCCCAGTTTAACAGGTTGGGAAACCAAAGTTTAAAAGTTAAGTAACTTTCTCAAGGTGCAGAGACAGTAATTATGGACCTGATCAAAATCCCATTAGGAGTCCTCCCATTAACTTCAGCGGGTTTTGGATCACATCTGTGGGAAAGTGAGTTATCATTTAGGAATTCTTGACTGAGTCCTGTATCAGATGGTCTGATTATTCGCCTCTCTCTCTCTAATACATGTGAAAGGACATCACAAAAATGTTGACCCAATGCATTCTTCAGGAAGCTTTCTTGTGTACTATTTATCTTGTTTTGACCAGAGCAGTTAGCCACATCTGAGTGTTACGGGTTGAGGAGAAAGAGAAATTGCTGACAGAGCCAAGTGTTTCTTTGATGCGGTCCTACGTTTTACAAAGAATGTGCAAAGTCTTATTTTCTGAACCCAGCAGAGGATAGTTTCTTTGCTCCCAGCTTCAAGATCCTTGCAGCCAGCACTAAGTCGCAAAAAAGCTCTTGCTTTTAATGATTGTTTTTGTTTTGTTTTTTTTCCTAAGGGCCACATCACCAGGTTTTCTGTACTGTGTCTTCTTGCATTCGCTCTGTTTCTTGGGTCTTTCCAATTGTCTGTCACAGACATGCACATATTAATAAAGCCATAGCCAGTGAAACTCTTCTGCCTGAATGTTCCTTTGTTTTGGGTGGTGATGTGTGCCTGTGTTTTGAGACGAGGCTGTTACTGTTTCAGCAGTCTGATTCCATAAACAAGGTTAACTCTTCCTTGCAACTACATTAAAAAAGACAGGAGTTGCACACAAAATATAACAGTAATGGCAATGCTTTCCTTTGGGTTCCATATAGCCCTGAGAGGTGACTAAGAGATGGGAAGAAGTCTGCCTTATTCCCACTTTATTGTACATTTCTATCTGCCCCTCCCCTGTTTCAGAAGGTGTTGAATCTTCTGTGGACACTGTAGAATTACATGTCTGGGTATGATGTGATCTGACATATCACATTCAATACTGTGTGCCATTAATTTTTGTTTAAAATGGAACTATTCAAGCTGTCTGGCAGCGAGTTTTAATGATGGGCTTCCATCCACAGCAGGCTAGCTGTGGGAAATTATGGGCCTACTGTGACTGTCAGAAGTCTGACTTCTAAAAATAAGAGTAAGCAAATTAGCATAACCTAAGGACTTCTATGAATTGCATCCTGCCCTTTCACCTCTGACTTTCTCTCTTAGCATTTACTAAACATGAATTTTTAATACAGCAACTACCACATCTCATGAAGCAAATGACAGACTGAATTTCAAAGGATAATCTAAAAAGCAATGCACATACATCGGAAGAAAAGGAAAATCCTTTCTTCATAAACCCACTTATTAAAAAAGTAATGTAGTATCATGAGTTTTCATTAATACTAGTCTTCAGTAAGCCTAGAGCAAATCCTTGCTTGCCATGTGCTTGCTATGATACAGAACTGCCTGGGAGCAATGAAGCAACATAGTATAAGGAGAATGGAGAGCATAAGGCAGAGCTAGAGAAAATGTCAGCTCTCTGCCACAGAAAATGTCAGTTCTCTGCCACAGCACATTTTCTTTATGTGATTTTTGTGGAAGAGAATTATTCATATTTCAGTGAATATTAATAAAATATTAATACAGTGATAGTATTTACCACTAGCAATATGCTCCAGACCCTCAACACGCCAAGTCATTATGTGCTTATATTCAAAGGTAAGTGTAATATCCTTCTTGTTTTACAAATGCAAATGCTGAGATGCAGAGAAGTCACTGCTGGTGTACAAGTACCATTCATATGCCAAGTCCACTTGGTGAAAACATGTGGAAGGAAGTCCTCCACAGTTGCTATTCTGTGCTGGTACTCCTTTCTTCTTGAGGCTCGCCAGACCCAAGCCTAGACGTATTACAGTAGTGCTGCAAGACCTTCTTATTTGTGCAGTCGTTTACCCAACAAAACTAGGATGAGGTGTTGTTTGGGAGAGTCTCTGTTTTATCTTGATATTCTAGTTCCCTTTTAAGTTTGTTTTGGCCCTCTTGTCATTCTCCTGTTTTTAAGTTATTCTATTTTTGTATTGTAATCTACCCTGAGCCTTTGTTGGGAAGGGCTGCATATAAATCCAATAAATAAATAAATTACATTGACGCTGCAGTGGTCAGGGCATCGGCAGTACCCTTGCCTCTCTTCCTCTTTACCCTTTGTATTGTCAGGGTTTTTTTGGAGGGTGCTTTGTATCTGTAGTGTGCAAGAGGGACCAGAGTGAATATTTTCTTTGGCCCTTTTGGATTAAAAAAATGGTCCAAACACAGGGGTTGGACTCAATGGCCCAGTGGGCCCCTTCCTGTTCAAAGTTCCTCTGTTCCAGTGGATTTATCCATTAGTAGCAATTTTAAGACTTAAGGTATTTCCAACGCTGAGGTCTATTTGCTGCCTCATAGAAATATGTAGTTCAAATTTCCTAATCTCTTTACTCAAAGGCTGTTTTCTCTGTTTTTGCAAAACAAACTCCCAAGCTGCTAACTCCTGACTTTACATGTATCATTAAATACTTCTCAGTTGCTATCTAGAAAGCTCTGCAGAAAACCTGTGGAACGTTGTCTTTAAATAATTGATTAAATCAAATAGCAGCAGTGTTGTGCCAACAAATAGATCACTCTCTCAAATATTTTATTTATCGTGCCCCAGGAAACCCCAAACCATGTTTAAAAAAAGAAAAGAGAGAATGCAAAAAGTTGGCTTCATATTTGTCTAAAACATCTGCATATCATAATTCATGATGGTGTCACTCTGGTGCTATACAACACAAATCAGTGTTAATATGTACGTAAGATCTGGCAAAGAAATCAGGGAGGCAAAAATCCCAAACACACTTTGCCAAGTATGCATTTTATTTGGAATTTCTTTATGGGGCTATAAATATGCACTTAATAATTACTTTGTTTAAGAGAAATGACTCAGCCACCTAAGTACCACCTTCAGAATGGCACATTTTCAGCTTCAAAGACCTTATTAGGTATACCAGGAACTTTATTTTCCAAGAAGAAACGCTTGGAATTCTGATGCTAGATTTATATAAACTACATTTAGAAGTGGAGCTTTTTCTGTGGTGTTCATAAATCAAGGTCGCTTATGTGAGAAGGCTATGTTTTGATAAAACTGTCTGACAATTAGCTGTAGAGGGCAAATCAGTGTTAAGTGATATTCTTCACAAATTCGGGGTCAGAAGGCAGTGTAAACAACACAGTGGCATTATGAAACAGAAAATTACATTCCAAATAATAACACATCTTCATGGTGCATGGTTTTTTATTTTAATGTGCATTATTCTACTCAATCATATTAATATTTTAAAGTACATAACATATGCATAGTTTAATTTTTATTGCATATTTAATTTTTTATGCATAGTTTAATTTTTTTTAACAAAATGCAACCTTAACAGTGATGCCTGAAAAAGTGCAAAGCAAAGCAGTTTGTGCAAGAGAATGGTAACAAGAAGTAGTTTCAAGATTTATAAACTGAGATTTTATGTTGCATATTTACAGATTCAATCTGCGTATCAGGCTTTGATCCAAGCCTTAGCATGATGACTGGAATAACTCCAATTAACCCAATGATACCAGGCATGGGGTTAGTACCGCCGCCACCACCAACTGATGTGCCTGTAGTCAAAGAAATAATTCACTGCAAAAGCTGTACACTGTTCCCTCCAAACCCAAGTAAGTGGCTCTGAGAAAAGTAGGCTTGGTAATCTTATTTTCTTAATTTTTTTTGCATGAAATGGGCCTAGGTGCAGAACCATATTTGAGTTCAGTCCTCTTATAAATGCAGAAAGAACCACAGTGGTGTATACACACAAGACAGAGAATTGATTTAATAAAGGTAATCATTTTTAGATGCATGTTGGTAGCAAAAATGTTTCCAACCAAAACATATTTCAGCTTGAGTGTATAAAGTGCAGTAGCGTATTAGAACAAGTTCATTCATCTTTACGAGTGCAAAGAAAAAGCAGGGATGTATATTTTTAAATTAAAAAAAAAGAAAGTAAATTTAAACAATGAAGCTAAAGGGGGGCAGCCATCTCAGTTATGTGTAATGTTTGTATGTAGATTTCCTTTTTATCTCTGCATCACAAAAATCTAGTTCAAGTCAGAAGCGATTGAAAATTGTTAATATTTGATGGTCATTCATTGACCTATATGAACTCAGTTTGGTGCTTGTAGTTTAACTCCCTGGTGAGGCATCTTCATCATCAAAACACCACCACAAATGGGCTTAGTTATTGAAAACTTCATTAGGAGAAGGCCTAAGTTAAGGTAAGCATGAAAAACTGCCTGTATTCTCATTTCCTGCAGATGTTGGCTAAGTCATGGGCAAGGCATGTTGATGAGGCACTGGCAAGAAGCTTGCACAAGATCTTCCTATTGTGTGCCTCTTTGGGGCTAGATTGTGCAAATAACTATAGAAGGGGACTGTGAAGAGCTGGCTGCACATAAAGGAATTGCTCAGGAGCTTCCCATGTGCAGGAGGAATCTATATTCATGGCTAACTTCATGGTAGTCAGCATACCCAATGCAAATTGGTGGCTAATTCTGATGTAAGACAAAGTAAGTGCCCCTAGCTCCTGCTCTCTACCCTCCTGGGAGCCCATAGGAAGAGTAGTTCTGTGGTTTCTTAAGGATAGGGATTGAGTACCTCATGACCTCATTATGGCCCCAGACAAGTAGAAGTATTTCTCAGAGCCACCTGCAAGGCAGAATCTTATTCTCTATAAAGAAGCGAGAGGACCATGATTGCTAGGACCATCGATAAAGCAACTTTCACCAACGTGTCTTTTTTCACCAAGACAAAAAGAAATATATTGTTTTGCATTTGCAATGTACTCAGACCATTATTTACTCACAATCATAGAGGTGAGATATAAAAAAATTATTTTAAAACTGTAACTTTACTCTCACTGTGTTTAAGTAACTAATGTCTAATTCATATTAATCAGTGCTAGTTTTTAACAGTGCTATTTTTAGAAGAATCCTCTATTAATCTACATATTAACGAGGTGAAATGTTATGACAATGTACATTTCATATTTTATACAGCCTCCAAAAATGTAATACTTTGCTCATTTAAATGTAAATATAAAAAGTCTGTTCATCCAGTGGTGTTTCACAGCCAAATGAGTACTGTGCATGTGGTTAAGTTAGCCTTTCTCTGTTCTGGCCTCTGTTCTATTATCTGGCAACAAGACAAAGTAGATAACCAGCAGAGAATTTTCATTATATTGCCATTTCATCATGTTTCCCACTCTGTTTCTGGGCTTTTGTGTGATGAAAGAAAAATGAAATTATGCTAAGACTGAGTAAAATTTTCAAAATGGAGTGCCCAGGCTTAGGAATTTAGAACCATAGTTTAGGCACCTGATTTCCAAAGCTGCTGAAGGCACATAACTCCTTGTCTTTGGTGAGTGTTGTCCAAAAATTAAAGATGGGACAAAGTAGCTGAGTTCAGATCAGATTTACACCAGAGCCAGGGCTTACTGTCTAAGATCAAATTAGAGAATCACAGAAAATTAGGGTTGGATTTCAGAAGGTCATCTAGTCCAACCCCCTACTCAAAGCAGGACCACCCCTAACTAGATCATCCTAGCCAAGGCTTTGTCTTAGTTGGGTCTTAAAAACCCACAAGGATGGAGACTTCGCAATCTCTCTGAGTAACCTGTTCCTATGTTTCCTATCCTTTGAATGAGAACATTTTCCTAATATCTACCCTACACTTCCCTTCCTGAAACTTGAGTCCACTTGTCCTTGTTCTGTCATGTACCACTACTAAGAACAGTTTCACTCCATCCTCTTTGGAACTACCCTTCAGGTAGTTGAAGGCTGCTATTAAATCCTCCTTTTCCCCTCCAAGCCCCAGCCACTACTCAAAAGTCATGTGCCCCAGCCCCCTAACCATTTTCATTGCCCTCCACTGGACACTCTCCAGTTTCTCCACATCCTTTTAATTTGTCCATTGTATTCCCGGTGGAGTCTCTCCAGTGCCAAATAGAGGGGAATAATCACTTCCCTCAATCTGCTAGCAATGCTCCTACTAATATAGCCCATTATGCTGTTAGTCTTCTTGTCCACGAGGGCACACTGTTGGCTCATATTCAGCTTATTGTCCACTGTAACCCCCAGGTCCTTTTTTTGCAAAGCTGCTCCTC
Source organism: Crocodylus porosus (assembly GCF_001723895.1). Lineage (NCBI taxonomy): Eukaryota > Metazoa > Chordata > Crocodylia > Crocodylidae > Crocodylus > Crocodylus porosus. The sequence continues at coordinate 148,315,810 of NW_017728906.1, read as the reverse complement.
AGCCAGTCAGCCCCCAGCCTGTACCGGTGCCATGTGATTTTTTCTGTCCTAAGTGCAGGATTTTGCACTTGTCCTTATTGAACCTCATGAGATTTCTTTTGGTCCAATCCTCCAATTTGTTGAGGTCTCTCTCAATCGTAGCCCTACTCTCCAGTGTGCCTATTACTTCCCCTAGATTGATGTCATCCACAAACATCCTGAAGGTGCACTCTACCCCATCTTCCAGGTTGTTAATGAAGATATTGAACAAAACTGGCCCCAGGATCAACTGTTAGGGCACTCCACTTGGTACCAGCTACCAGCTAGACATCAAGCCATTGATTACTACCCTCCAAGCCTAGTGATCCCACCAGTTTTCTATCCACCTTACAGTCCATTCATCCAACCTATACTTCCTTACCTTGCTTGAAAAAATGGTGTGGGAGACTGTATCAAAAGCCTTGCTGAAGTCCAGGTATAGCCTGTCCATTGCTTTTCCTGCATCCAAAGGGTCAGTCATCTCATCATAGAAGGCAGTCAGGTTGGTCAGGCATTACTTGCCCTTGGTGAATTCATGCTGACTGTTTTTAATCATTTTGTCTCCTCCAAGTACTTAGTCCTTGGGGAACTGTTCCATGATTTTTCCAGGGACTGAGGTAAGATGGACACTATATTAGCCTTTTCCCAATCATCTGGGGATTCTCTTAATCAGCAAAAGATTTCAAAAATAATGGCCAGCAGTTATGCAATCACAGTGGCCAACTCACTCTGTACCCTGAGGTGCTTCATGCCCAGCCACATGGACTAGTACATGTCCATTTTTTCTAAGTAGTCACTAACCTGTCCTTTTGCCACTGTTGGCTGCTTACTTCCTCCCCAAAATATGCTCCCAGTAATCTGGGAGTTGACCTTGCCTGTGAAGGTGAAGTAATCTGTCACTAGGTTGCCTCCCCCATTCATTCAGGAACCCATACTTTCCGTGAACTTCCTCTTGTTGCTATAGTTGTAGAAATCCTTCTTGTTACCTTTCATGTCCTTGCTAGCTGCAACTCCAATTGCACTTTGGCCTTCCTGATTTCACCTCTACATGGCTGAGTATACAACTAGGGAGGAGAATACTCTTATACTCCTCCTTAGCTGTCTGTTCAAGTTTCCACTTCTTGTAAGCTTCCTTTTTGTGTTTTAGCTCACTGAAGAGTTCCTGTTAGGCCAAGCTGGTCTTGTGCTATACTTGCTAGTTTTGCTACACATTGGGATGGTTCCTTCCTATGCTAAAATACAGCCAGTGCTCCTGGACTCCTTTCTCCCATCAGGTGGGCCTTCCAGGGGATACTGCACATCAGTTCCCTGAGTAAGTCATAGCTGGCTTTTCTGAAGACCACAGTCCTTACTCTGCTTCTCTCCTTCCTTCCTTTCCTTGCAATCTGGAACTCAATCATCTCATGGTCACTGCTGCCCAACTTGCCATTCACTTCTGCATTCCCTGCCAATTCTTCCCTATTTGTGAGCAGCATGTCAAGAAGAGCATGGCCCCTAGCTGGCTTCTCCAACACTCACACCACAAAGTTGGCTCCAAAAGCTTCCTAGATTGCCTGTACACTGTTGTATTACTATCCCAGAAGATGCCAGAGTGACTGAAGTCCCCCATGAGAACCACTAAGGAGTCTCAGACCACTACTAAGGATTTTGTGCTCCAAAAAATTACAGTATTTTCTTGTGAGATTTTAGCCGAATCCATGCAGAAAAATGACCTCTTTTGCACTCCGGATCTAGCCTGACAGCAAACCACAACAGCAGGAGTTTGGACTTGTACCCAAAATGCAGGAACAGTTTAGATTTGGGGTTCCAGCTTTGGTCAATGTCTAAAATATGTAATTATTTCTCTCCCTTCCTCCTAAAAATGTTTTTAAAAATGACTTCTGTTGCTTAAATTGATTGTGGGAATACTTTACAAGTATAACGAGACAAAACATTGTGTTCCGACATGATTTTTGTTTTTACTTAGATCTTCCACCACCTTCAACGAGAGAGAGACCTCCTGGGTGTAAGACTGTATTTGTTGGAGGATTACCAGAAAATGCTACAGAAGAAATTATTCAGGAGGTCTTTGAGCAGTGTGGAGATATTACAGCAATTCGAAAAAGCAAGAAGAATTTTTGTCACATTCGTTTCGCAGAGGAGTTCATGGTTGATAAAGCCATTTTCCTTTCTGGTATTTTACATTCTTTCATGGATTTCCTGGGCTCCTCATTTGTATTTTGTGGTGCTAATAGATGTTTATTTTCTTAGCTTTTACCTCAGCAAGTATTTCTCTATCTCGGCACCTTTGGGTAGGAGCAATAAGGGTTCATTTCCACATTTTTCTGTGCCTGCCAAGATTCATGTGATTCTGAGAGTTTTGCTTACCCAAGAGAAATTTCTCAACATCCCATAACAATTCAGCAGACTCAGAATTCACTACTGCACAGGTTTTTTTTTCTTTTTAAGTTTTATATAGGTTTAAATGGTTTTGCTCACGGATTGGAGGTAGAATTCTTTAAGGCCAAACTACAGAACCTACAAAAATATGCCAATGAAACTGAAAACCCTGTCACAGAAATACGTACGGGTTAGGGAACTCAGACCTACAGGCTGGGGAACTCCCTTCTCGTCAGTGCAGAGGCAGAAAAGGATCTTGGAGTCATCATTGATGCCAAGATGAACGTGGGCCGGCAGTGTGGGGAGGCAGTCAGGAAGGCCAACCGCACCTTGTCGTGCATCCACAGATGCATCTCGAGCAGGTCCAAGGAGGAGATCCTCCCCCTCTATGTGGCACTGGTCAGGCCGCAGCTGGAGTACTGCATCCAGTTCTGGGCACCGCACTTCAAGAGGGTTGTGGACAACATGGAGAGGGTCCAGAGGAGGGCCACTCATGTGATCAGGGGGCAGCAGAGCAGGCCCTACAAGGAGAGGCTACAGGACCTGAACCTGTTCAGCCTCCGCAAGAGAAGGCTGAGGGGGATCTAGTGGCCTGTTATAAACTAGTCAGAGGGGACCAGCAGGCACTGAGAGAGTCCCTGTTCCCCCAGCACTACTAGGGGTGACTAGAAATGATGGTCACAACCTGGCAGAGGGTAGATTCAGGCTAGGTGTCAGGAGGCGCTACTTCCCAGTCAAGGCGGCTAGGATCTGGAACCAACTCCCAAGAGAAGTGGTGCTGGCTCCTACCCTGGGGGTCTTTAAGAGGAGGCTAGATGTACACCTTGCTGGGGTCGTTTGACCTCAGTACCCTTTCCTGCCATGGCAGGGGGTCGGACTCGATGATCTGCTCAGGTCCCTTCCAACCCTACTGACTATGAAACTATGGAAGGGTGCTGGGCCTGCAGTGCTGCAGTAAGTGCCAGTTTCTGTGACAGGGTTTCCAGTTTCATTGGCATATTTTTGTAGTTTCTGTAGTTTGGCCTTAAAGAGTTCTACCTCCATACACACAAGTATTTACTTACCTCATTGTGGGTCAGATTGTGATACCCTTACTCATATAAAGTAACAACCAGGCTCCCCCTCCTCCCCTTGAAAGTTCCATTGATTTCCATGAAGTTTCCCACAGAGTAAAATTGTCAGTAACTTGATTCAGTATAATACAGTATATGTTCCCAAGACCATCTCTAGCTACTGTTGTTAAAAATAAAAAATCATGTTTCACACCTTTAATCTTGGTAAGTTGCAGAACTGTTGTTTTGAAAGATCTCCTTTATAAGACAGCTGTTTCTGTATGTTTAGTTATTAAGCTGTCGAATATATTTGGATTTGCAAACTCATGATACAAATATTTTCAAAGTGACTGTCTCACCCCAGAGTTGCATGAGCCTTGGGGACAAGTGAAATTCATTTTTAGAAGAATTAAATATATTTAAACAATGTATGTATTGTTCTCCCTTTTATTCCTTCCTTTTCTCTTCTCTTCTGTTACCGTTATACCATACTTTCATTCATTTATTCACAATCTGCTTATCCCCTATTCCTTTCTGTTTCCTGATTTATTACTTCCATATCATGAGGGCTTAGTGTGGCCATTGACAGACAAATAAAAACAGCACATCTCCCAGCCTGGAACAAATTACATTATAGGAATCTGATCCCATGAGGTGGTAAGCACTCAAGGCTTTCACTGATATCAGTCGGAGTGTATCGCTCCACCTCCCATCTACAAAGCCTATCACCTTGTCATAGAAGAAAATCGGATTCATTAGACCTGGCTTACCCTTGAGAAAGCCAGGTTAGCTGTTGCTTATCACTTAGTTATCCTCTTGGAGTTTACAAATCAATTGTTTGTTGATATGCTCCAGTATCTGGGGAGAAGTTTCAGGGAGGAATTGGTTGAGAATGTGAAGGTGAAAGGTAACTTGAGTGACAGTGACCACAATATGATAGAGTTCAAGATCCTAAGAGGGGGAAGGAAAGAGAACAGCAGAATAAAGACAATGGACTTCAGCAAAGCAGATTTTATCAAGCTCAGTGAACTGATGGGCAGGATCCACTAGGTTTCGGGACAGAAATTACACATAAAACAGTACGAGTGAAACTGGTTTAAACCTGTAACAGAACAGAAGTTTAGTGCACATAGTCCAGTTTCAAAATGGCCAAAATTGTTTAATGTAGTCCTGGATGGATGTAGTATCAGATTTTACTGATTTAGGTTAAGCCAGTCTACCAAACTTCTGTCCCAGATCCCCTCCTGGCTGTTAGGTCACAGTCCTCCAACATCCCAGGAGGCCTTGTGCCCTTCCCCCCCCAGCCCTTTTCTTGCAGGGCGGGTGGGCAAGCCTCAGTTGTGCCATCTGCTGTAGACCTGGATACTGCTGTTCTCTGCAGTTATGCTGTCTGCTTTAGACCAGCTCTAGACCTAGATCTGAGCCTGCACCCGGCTCTGCACCTGGGCTGTCACACAGCTGAGGCAGCAAAGCCTCTGCTCCTTACTCTGTGTCCTGGCTGTGCCTGCCAGCCTGGCAGGGCAGGGTGTAGGGAACAGAGCCTCTCCCCGTCCCTGAGTCTTGACCTGCCCAGCTGCCCACCCTCTCCCACACGTTCGGCCCGCCCGCGCAGGTGAGAGATGGGAAGCAGTCCCCTGTCCTCGTCTCAGGGGGCTGCCCATGGAGAGGGACCCCCTGGCACTGGGACAGGGGACTGTTCCCCTCCTCCCACCTGTGGCTTTGAGGCTGGCTAAGCAGCCACCACACGATGCCGGGGAGGGTTTTGGGGGAGAAATCCCCAAGGCTCCCAAAGCAGGGGAGGCTGGGGCTTGGGGAACCCTGGGCATGTTGGGGGAAAACCCCTGAGGCAGCTCTGCCCATGTGGGCCACTCCTGGTGCCAGGATGGTGGACTGCCCGCCTGCAGGGGGAGACAGCAGGGGGTTGGGGGCATGTGCTGGACAGCCAATCAGGGATAGCCTGCCTCAGCAATTGCCTGTAGGCTGGGAGGTGCGCTGTAGCTCCCCACCCCCCACCTTCTGGCCTGGGCCAGTGCAGGCATCTGGCTGCCTTTCCTGACTGAAAACTCAGCATGAGTTCAGTTAATTATCAGTTCAATCTGTGCAGCTTAGAGAGGCCTGCAAAGGTTGAATCAATTTCTCCTTGGGCTTTTGACTCTCTGTACTTAGCCTGGGATGCAAGTCTAAGAGGAATAGGAGTCCAGGATAGCTGCCTGTGCTTTTAAAGGTGCAGAAGTCCACTATCCTCATGCAAAAGAAGAATGGGAAGTGCTGTAGGAAACCAACCAGGTTAAATAGCGATCTCTTCAATGAGTTGAAATGCCAAAAAAGGAATCCTATAGGAAGTGGAAACTTGGTCATTAATAACTTCTACACTTAGAAGTTCATCAGTAAGGCTGATTTGGAGTTGACTCCAGCACCCACTCAAGAGGTCTGGTGAATGTGAAAGAGGCTGGAACAGCCTTACTGGTTGGATTCCTGATCTGAAGCACACCTGGGTGGAGCATTTTTAGCCCTTTCCTTGTAGGACCCAGTACTGCAGCACTGTAAATGGTCATCAGTGTCTTCAGGCTTATGTCCTAATTCCCCTGCCTGTTCTCTTTCTGACACTCTTCATCCTATCCTTCCCTCTCCCTTTTCCTTCATTCCTCTCCACTGTACTGCTGTCCGCAGCTCTCTCCTCTTTACTCTCTCATCCCTACTTCCTTTTATTTTGCATTCACACTTCCTTCCATAGTTCTTTCTCTTCTCACATTTCTCTTTCCCCATTCCTGTTTTTCTTAGGCAAGAGAATTTTTGCTTATTGTTTCCAGCCACATTAGGGAAGGGACAGAGGGCTTGGAGGGAGGAAAAAGAACAACAGGTGAATGTTGCTGCCAGGTCTACGTTGTATTGTCAGCTCTGATTTCTATGGGATTTTGCAGAATAAACTAGCTCTAGTCTGTATTTCAGCACTGCAGAGAAAGGAGGCCATGCACTGGATTGCTGCACGCTTTAATTTGTACTGAATTACTATGTTTTTCTAACTGAACATTATAAATGTTTTGAAACATAATGCATTCTGAAATGGTGGTAGAAAATCATACTGTTAAAGCATTTCCCCCTGCCTACAAACACAAAAGAGACATAAAAATAGAATGTATAATTTATTATAACTACAGTATACTTGTTATAGGAGGGGGAAACCATGCCTTTGACATCTGTGATATAATGATGTTTGTCTATCTAATCGGTTTTATCTGTCTGTCTAATCTAATTTCATCTATCTGGGTATTTATCCCATGCTTATCACCATAGTACTTTATGCAATTATAAAATCCATTAAGTGGTTTAATTACTAGTTCTTTCACTTCTGCCCCCCCATAGATATTTGTGAGAGGAAGAGGGGAGAAACTGTATTAGATTTTGATTGCAGAAAAGGGAAATTGAATTGAGGTCTGTATTTTGCTCCGCAAGTCATGGTTGAACTCCCTTTCTTAAGTTTTCATTGGGCACCTAAGTCCCTGGATCCTCCTATCTAAGCATCCTTTTCTCTATGTCCCAAACTGGGGACATTCATTGAGCCAACCCCCTTTTTAGCAGCTCCCGGTCATAGAAGGTAAGTCAAGTTATAGTGCATATACTGGATATGGAATGTGGAAATACCATCTTTTGTTTGTATGGCATGGCAGTTCACTTCCCTGATGCTGTTCATTTAAGGTTAGGTTTCTGGTAAGTGACCAGAATGCTTTCCTTTGCTTTTTGCTGGATTCAGTTAGTGAGGACTTTCAGTGGGGAGAGTGAGTGACTTCATAGGCCTTGCAGAGAGGGAATGCACTTCATAGGCTTTATGGTTCTGAAATGGTAGTTTGCGCTATTGACCATTTAAATACCATTGAACATCTGATCATAGGATACAGGAAAATAATAGCCATTGAGACTTCTCTGTGGTTCATAGCTGCCATATTAGCTGATTTGCAGAAGGGCCCCATAGTTAAAGCAGAGTCTGAGAGACACACGCAGCCCACAGATGTTCATACCACCCTTCTTCCTGCTTCATGAGACTTTGAATCTGGTTGTTGCTAAGGCCATTGTGCCACCCTGTCCCAGCATCCCACATTAGAGGTGTTAAAATAACTTGATTCACCATGGCCAAGGGGGATGTTTTGTGGCATTTTAAAACCAAGAGGACTAGCTGTGACATTAAGATAAAATGTTTATGAAATCCCCTTGGCTGGTTACCCAGCTGCACTCTGAGGGGATAAGCATTAAATATGATTTTTTACAGTTTTTTCTGGATGACCAAAAGCAGTGGTTCTCAACCTTCTTTATACCAGGACCCATTTGTAAACATTAATGGCCAATCCTGACCCCCAGCCCTTTGGTCCTGCCAGTGCTCCTCACTCCTGACTCGCAGCCCCCTGGCCCTGCCAGTGCCCTCACTCCCAACCCACAGTGCCCTGCCTTCCACCCACACCATGATGGTGCCTCTCACTCCCAACCTGCAGCCCCCAGCTCTATGGGAGGGAGCCCCCGGGTGCCCCATCCCACTCAGGCCTGAGTGTGTTGGCTGTAGTGGCTTTGGCTGATGCGGGTAGCGGCAAAGTGAATCCAGCCCTGGCTCTGGTTGGAGGGATTAGGAGAGGAGGCCTGTGGTATCCCCTGCAGCCTGGTCACGGCCCCACGTACTCCCTAAGCAGCATCTCCCAGGCACCTCGCCCCGTGAATACAGGCACTGGCCCTGGTGCTGGCAGCCCAGCCATGCAGCTCCCCACTGCCCCCAAAAGACCCCTTCCATGCTCTTCCCCTCATTTCCTCCCGCCTGCCTGGATGCAGCCTCAGTGCCCAGCCACCTTCCCCTAATGCTGGCAGGGACCCACCTCCCCCCACACACCCATCCCCTCCACACCCACAAACACCTCCCCCTCTCCCCCCCAGACAGTCCCCAAGCCCTGGCCCTCCAACCCCTACTCCCCATACACTTAACTACATTCAGCTGCTGGGGCTGCTCCCATGACCTCCCTGGCTGCATGCCTGCGACATACGTGTGCATATGCAGACACATGTGCACCCACTGCCTCCAGTAATCCCAAGCAGCATATTGTAGGCTGGAATGCTGCCAGCCTGCAGGAAGAAACCTACACTTTCCTACATTTTTCCAAGACTTGCTCACAACCCTTTCATATATTCTCGCAGCCCACTTTTGGGTTGTGACCCACAAGTTGAGAAACACTGACCTAAAGCAATTTTGAAAATGTCTCTATATATTTTTGGAACACTCAGAAGTGGCTTTCCAGAGGAAGCCCTGTGAAAAACCTCCTGCCCATGGCCATAACAGGCACCAAACTGCAGAATGAAACTCAGGAATTTCTGCTTCCAAGTTCTGTGATCAGATTACACTACTCTTTCTGTCTTCTCCCAAAACAAAGGCTGCTTTTAGCAGTGGGCCCAGGGTGTGTGGTGGTGCAGCCACATTTGCCCATGCGGCACATGTACACTGAGCTCTCTATCTACTACTGCAGTGAGTGCTCCCATATGTTCTGCACGCCCATTTTCAAAATCCTAGGTCAGCTCCCGGTTACTTTGATTAAAAAATCAGCTTCTCATTGAAGCTGGATGGGTACGCTTTTACCAGCTATCCTTTTTTTTCTTTTTTGTTCTTAAGACTGGGAAGATATTTTGAAATGATCAGGAGTCCTTTCTGAAGAGCAAGGTTTTTTGTATTTCTGCGCTGTTCTTATAATAGGCAGAGCAGAAGGAAAGCATGCTTGTACTCGTACCATGTGTTTGTGTCCTACTGAAAAACACAGCACAGCTGGGAAATCTAATTTTAGGCTCCTGAGACTTGGCACATTGACAATGTCCCTTTGCACTACTGATAATATACTTTTAGTTTATAAAATTAGTCATTAGAAGAATGTGTGCCAGGAATAAGCTTGGGGGTGATATTTGTCACAGTTATGAGGGACAGCTGTACCTCTGCTCCTCTTTTCTCAACTCTTCTTTCTTCCCAAACTCCCTCAGGCATGGGGCCTCATTTCTTTGCCTTCCTGGGATGGACTGTCTCAGTCCCAGTCTTCAGCACCTTCTAGATCCTCTGTTCCCTGTTCCTAATATATCCCATTAAGTTTGGTTGGTCCTTTTTGAGAGCATCAGGGATGATCCTGGCTCGAGCTGAGGGCTGCACTAGATGACTTCACAGGGTCCTTTCCAAACCTACTTTATAATCCTATAAACTCATGACTATTACTGAATGTGGTGACTGCAAACAGCCTTCTCAGGAAAAGTATTGTTTAATCATAACAGTTGGAAGAAGACAAAGCATAAAAGGAGAGCTTTTTAGAAGAGTGGTGCTCATCTCCTGTCTGACCACAGAACCATGTCATGCAATCCACTGGGATCCCCATGGGTCCAAAAACTGGGCAGTCAGTGTGGTGGCAGTGTTAATTGCTGCTGCCTCCTGCCAGATTTACATACTAGTGAGCTGGATAATGTGGCCCAGCATGCTAGATTGGGTGTACAGGGCTAGGGTGGCATGGGGCCAAGCCAAGACAGCATGGAGCCTAATCTAGGAGTGCAGGGCCCAGTCCAGCCTACACAGAGCCTGATCAGGGTAACATGGGCCCCACACATCTGTCTCATGGGGCCCAAAGGTTGAGCCACCAGGGTTTTAGAACAATAAGTAGTTTATATCTTGTCTAAAACATTACTGTCTTTCCTCACCTAAACCTCCCCTCCTCCCCCCACCCTCATATCTAGGTGTATCTTTCTCTGCCCACTGTGGAAGCTGAGCTACCTACCTCTCCCTCTCCACCCCCTGCCACTCCCATTTGCTAGGCTAGACCACTGAACAGAGTGTTAAAGGTAAACCTTGAAAACAAGTAGCACCTTTCATTATTTTTACACATCAGTAAATGCATAGCTATCTGAAGCTGTCGTGTCTTATTCTCTGTAAGTGCAGCCCTTGTACTCATACATTAACACTTCCCAATATAAATTCTTACAGAGGCACTCCAAACCCAACACAACATTCATCCCTCCACATTCAAATCTGAGTTTTTCCCCTCACTTTGTAAAGCCCAAATGTCAGCTCAGACCCCTGGAATAGCTGGGAGGGACAGGATCAAAGCTCAAGGCATGAACAGACAGTCAGCACAGTTGAATGGTAGTTCCCCTGTGGCTGCTGTTTAAATTAGCAGTTGTTTTTCCTCCTGCAGTCTTTTTCATGCCATTTACAACCAGCCACGGATGTTCATAGATGTATGGCTGCAGTTGAACACAATGTCCCCTTGCACTGGATCCACCCTGAAGGGCTAAGCTTGTCACATTTCAGCTTGCCCCGAGTCAGTGTGGACAAGGGTATCAGAGGGCTGTATGGGGCTGTTCTTTTTCAGAGTTTCTGCAGTAGTTTGGTATAGAGAGATGTGTGTATGTCCCATGAAAATTAGAGAATTCTCCAATTTTTAGTATCTCATGGGGTTTTATCCAGTATATACAGCTTTCCACACACCATTCACTCAAATTTTTCTTGAATCATTGGTTTAGAACTGTCCGGATTATGTTAAGATTTTCTTTCAGCTATTAAAGTATACCTTGAGAAAATAATTCTGAACAAAAGATGATATACACTAGCAGCCAAGGTGATGCTGTTAAACTATACTGTCCCAGTAGGTTACCTTTATTAGTTTATCATTATTTATTCATATTATAATAGCAGTTGGGAGTTTCAATCAAGATCAGATCCCTGTTGTGCTAGGCACTGGACAGCCCTGACAAGAAAAAAAAACTAATTACAAACTCTTATGGTTTAGCATGTGCAGTGTTGACCCATTTATGAATACATAAGGTGTTTTCAAAAGTGGGACATAGCTGTTAGACTCACCCATAAGAAAGTATTGCTTACTTCTAATAAACCACTGCATATCTTTACAACCATTTTACATAATTCAAATTATTTCCTTCATGGACCAAAATCAATCATATATTTATTTATCATGGTGTTATCATATTATGTTTACAGTTATGAAAGGTTCAGTTTCAGTGGAGGGTGGGGTGCCATTTTGTCTATGAAAGAAGGCTTTTGACTTTTATATCACAGCTTGCTCATTTGTGTTGGAAGGGATTTCAGGGATTTCAACCTTTTGTCTAAATCATCGTACCAAAATGGAGATACAAGCCTGATCCAAACATTCATAGGGTCAGGGGATCTTTCAAACTCCAAATTTAATTTGGATCCAAATTTTTGCAAATGACCTCTGTGCTCATACGTTTTTTGAACCTTGGCTTAGAATACAGCCAAAATTTGAGTGTGTCTAGACCTAAATTTTGGGCCTAGCCCTTCAACTCACCTACTGCAGCGATACGTGATTTACAAAGGATGAATGTACAGATGCATGTGGATCTTTGTATGCAGGCAAAAAGTCTGAGAGTTACTACAACAATAGGTAGGAATAAGTGAATGTAGTTCAAGATCTTTTCCTAACTACATTAAAAACAGCAAATAAAAATTGCAACGGTTCTGCTTGTTGGTTTCAGGTTACCGCATGAGATTAGGATCTAGCACGGACAAAAAAGATTCAGGTCGCCTTCATGTCGATTTTGCTCAGGCAAGAGATGACTTTTACGAGTGGGAATGCAAACAAAGAATGCTGGCCAGAGAAGAACGTCATAGGCGCAAAATGGAAGAAGATAGGCTACGGCCTCCATCTCCTCCAGCAATAATGCATTATTCTGAACACGAAGCTGCTTTGCTGGCTGAAAAATTGAAAGGTAATGGACATTTGTTGGAGTGGGGGGCTTGTATTTTTAACTATATTATTTCATAAGAGCAGAAACCACCCAGTCATAAGAATACTGATAAAGACAACCTCATCATAAACAGACTACTAATTTCTCTTTAATATAATTTATTATTCCTCCTTTTCCCTTCCATCCCCCAGCTACTGCTATGTATGATATGGTAGGCATGTACATTTCAGCTATATCTAATAGCTGTCCTTCTAGCAATACTTGCATTTTCATTTTAACAATGGGGTCTTAACTTACAAAACTTTTTACACATCTTTCTTTTCCTTTGTTACACATGAAAATACATAGTAAATAAATACCCAACTTGAACATATAATCCACCTCAAATAAGACAATCCTTTAAAATCATAATTATCCCTCTTGGAGTAATTAACATGACAACTTGTTACAGGCCATCTTTTATACTTAAGATCCAATTCTACAACCACATTGAGTAGCGGTATACTTCCATTGAATTTAGTAGGATTATTCAATGTGAATATTCTGCTTTATGTAGGCCCTTGTACCTCTTGCATCACTAGAACCTGAACATCTTTTGCTATTATATTTAGCGATGGGACTTACATCTATTGCAGGCAGTTCATTCTTTCATCCTCTCCCGAGGGGAAGAATTGCATGTTCAAGGAAGTGTTTTGTTTTGGTAGGGTTTTGTCTTGTTTGCTTGCTTGCTTACTTGTTTGATGTTGTTCTGTGTACACATGCTGAGTAAGTACTACTCAAGGTAAGGCCTGAAGATTTCAGCCCCTAATAGTTAACATATAAATCAGACTTGGAATCAGATGGGAAAATGTAAAGCAAATGGCTCATCCCTTCCTCTTAACTTTGTTTCTGTTTTTGTTTTTCAATATTAAGCTTTTAGCAGCTGTGGTTGGCATCCTTTCCCCTGAACAGCAGCCGAGCATCTTGCCTCTGCTGTGTGCCAGGTCATGTGAAAATATGGTTCTTGCTGCTGTTTCAGAATTGCAAATATCCAGATTAGATTTGGACTATCTTGCTGTCAATACACTGACACATTGTGCTAACTATGAAACACATATTTAGAAAGTAGGATAAGGACAGTGCACTCTATTGTCTCTGCAGATATGGTGCCTGCCATGTATATTTGTAATTTATGCAGATACAATTCTAATATATATGTGGAATTAATTGCAGGGCACTATGAAATCACAATGGTTGTCGGTTGCACAATTCAAATCACAACTGAGTAGCTACAAACTAATCTTACTGACTTGTCCACAGCCCAGGACAGTTCTGCTCTTTAAGTACTTATAGAATCTGTGGTGGATCTGTCAAAAACTTTCTTTGCCTATTGCATAACTGTAATGTAACACTTCAAAGAAAAATCACTGCTGCAGCCTCTTGGACCTGGTAGAAAAACTTTGCCTCCAGCATCTTAAACTTCTTCCCACTCATTTCCTGCACTCCAAAACAATATGGGGAAGAGGGTATAAAGAGCTACTTCATACTGGCTGAAAACAAAATACATTGCATAATCCTAGGCAGCTGATACAGTGGAATGTTACTCTGCCTCTGAGTCATCCTGAAATGTATTGATATGATCAGCACTTAAAGTGCACTTTGGGAAGAAAAAGGCTGAGCAGAGGTTATAATAAAGGTCTGAAAAATCATGAATGGTGCAGACAAAGTGAATAGGGAGCTGTTATTCACCAAGCCCCAGAATATTAGAATTTGGGGTGGCCCAGTGAAATTAGCAGGAGCCAGGTTTAAAACTAACAAGAGGAAGTACTTTTTTATGCAGTGTGTACTTAACTTGTGGGATTCATTGCCACACTAGGCTGTAGAGGCATATAGCAGCCAAGTTCAAAAAGCGACTAGACAAACTCATGGGTGATAAATCCATGACTGTCTATTAAATAGAAGAGTCAGAGATGTTCCCTCTGGCATCTCTAATCCAATGGTGGTGGCTGCCAGGGAGAGAGAGATTACTGTAGATATACCTGGTTCAATGCTCTCCAACTAAAACAGGGAAGTCCAATTTCCTGGCAGCTGGGCCTGCATGCCATGCAGGCCACAGACCTGCCCTTCCCTCCCCCCACACACTCTTTGCTACTGTGTACAAGCTGCCCACTTCACCCCCTCAACACGGACACACAACATGGACAGCCTGCCCTCCGCCCCCAGCACAGGAACCTGGGCTTTCCCATACAATGTGTGCAGCTAGGAGGAGGGCATTACTGCACATGTGCCATACACAGCTGGGGGGAGTGGAGCTGTGCTGCCCAGCATCTCCCTTCACTGTGTGCATTACATGGTCAACTCTGTAGCACAGGCAACCCAGGCCCTTGAACACAGCTGGGAGAGAGAGGCTGCTGCTTGCACAGCATGCATGACTGGAGGCGTGGAGACCCAGGCTACCCAGTGCCACCCATCCACTGGGTTTATTGTAGGCAGCCTGGCTCCCCACCTCTCTCACATGCCTCCCCAGCAATGGCATCTGAGATCTCCCGTGCTATACGTGCAGCATCTACCCCTGCCTCTTTCAGCCTTATGCATCACCCGCCTTCAGTGCAGGCAAGCTCCCTTTTTTGCCATGCACACAGCTTGGGCAGTCCAGCCCCCTCCCAGCTGCTGTAGCAAAATGCAAATGGGCAGGGGCCAGGCAGGAGCCGCAAGCCGCAGGCTAACCCTTCTGTGGCCCCTGTGTTCTAAGTATCTACTCTTACCATTGCCCAAGCCAGGATGCTAGGCTAAATTGGTCAACCCAGTATGGTACTTATGTTCATAATAAATTAGATGATTAATACAGCTAAGGAGTCATAAAGCCCTGTGTGAACACAAGATCCAGAAGTTGTTTAGCTGTGAGAGTTATCAGAAATCAGCTGGAATACTCACTGGATAAAATGGCACTTAGTGTTGGAACTCTTTATCTGGAAGTGAAGTCAACATAGCAGATTAAAGGATAAGAGAAGAATTTGTCAGGTGACCATAAGATCCTTAATTAACCCCAAAGAATTAAGGTATCATGGACATGGATCAAAGATTTTGTCACCACTACAGAACTCAGATCAAATGAGGATCATTGTGGTTGGTGATGCAATGTGGCTTTCTGTACGCTAGCATGGGTTCCATCGTATTTACGTCCTGGGATTCGCATGCAATGGATATGATCAAGAGGATCTAGTTTTGGAGGAAAATGAACCGCTGACTTTACAGGCCTGGTACAAATATAATGGGCACACTATAACAAACTGAATTTTAATAATATCATTTGTGCTGTAATACAGTCTTGGAACCCTAGTTATGAAGCAAGATCCCAAAGTGCAAGGTTTGTACAAAACAGCAGTCCCGTACCCAGAGAGCGTACAGTCTAAACATAAGATAAAGACTATAAATCAATAATAGACAGATGGAGGAATACAAAGAAACAGTGAAGCAATATTACTGTGATAGACAATAGTCACAGCTCAAGAACAGCCTAACTATTGTCAACCATCTGGAAATAACTGTGCCATCATAGACTTTGTAGTGCCATCCGACAAATCTTGGTCAGAGACCTCATCCTTAATTTAATTATTGTTGGTGAGAACTTGATTATTGATAATATATTGATCTTGCAGAATCAACTGAAGAATATGATCCCTGTTGTAGAATCATAGGTTTGGAAGGAACTTCAAGGGTAACCTAGTCCAATCCTTGAACAAATACAGGATGTACTTTAGTCCAATGCCGACTTCGTGAGAGAAAATACCAAGCAACACCAATGGATTAAAAATGTACATTTCAACCTATTCTTATTATGCTTAAATCTTGACACAATATTATTTGGTTTCCCCATCACAAAAAGATCTGAGCTCTTTTCAACTCTCCTTTCCCTCTTGAAGCTTTGCATCCCTAGCAGCATGTAGTGGAGTCATTCATCTCCTTTTTACTTCTCAGGTTTTGTGGGTTGAATTCTTTTAAACTGAGCTAACATTAAAAAAAATCTTAAATCAGTATGTAAGCATGTCTGTTTCAGTTACTGTGTTTTCTTTTCTCTCTTCCTTCCTTGGTGACAATAATGCCTGTTTTTAGGCTTAAAGACTAAAATTTTGCAACTGCACACATAATCTCATAAACACAAAGGACTGATCATGCTGCAGGTCTAGCCTGCAGTAGGAGGAACAACCTCTTCTCTTGCTGTGCTAAACATTTAAAACATCAAAAGTGCCATATGGAAGAGACCAATGGTCCATCTCATCTGCTGTCCTGTTTCTGACAGTAGCCAATGCCAGATGCTTCAGAGGAAGGCAAAAAATCTCATAACTCACATAGTTGTGCATTACTGTACCATGGGGGGATATATATTTTTTTTGACCCCAGCTGGTGCTCATCTTATACTCTGGAACATGAGGATTGATAATACTTTCACATCTTAGCATAACGTATGGAATTGAAAATGCCATTTTTGCTGATACAAATGTCTTTCTGGTTCAAGGATGCTTGGCTGGCACATGGTGTGTACAATAGATTGCTTTGTTCCATTCTTAAGCAAAGACCCGGGCTGAGCCTTGAAAGAGCAGTTGGTGGCAGGATTCTCAGGCAATGCCCAAGGCATAACTAGAGGTTGAATTTGTGTTCTTTGTTTTTCTTTATCAAGAAAAGAATGCTTGGGCTGTTTGAACTTAAGGAACTGAGCTATTGCTGGTGTTGCCCGTACAGCCACTTTTTCGTCTGCTTTTAGGAACATCAGCCACTGCTATTGGAAAGGTTGTGGTGAGGTTTTAAGAACTGCTGTAACCAATGCTTTTGTTGTTTGGATGAATCTCTGCTGAAAATCAAGATCTATCTGCCGTGCTAGATGAAGCTTGAAACAGCTGCAAACACTTTTCCATGACCACTGTGTGCTCTTTCTAAGACAGTATCCAGATTTGTATTCAGGAAACGGGCTAGTGCAGTTGCTACTATGCTTTTGTCCTCTGTTTTATCTTCTTCTAAAGCATTCCAAACAGTAAACAGCTCCATGAAAACTTTTAAATGCACAAGGCCCGATTCTCTTTTGCATTAAGGTCCCTTTCCACCATCCTAACAGTGTATAGAGGTGATAAAGTCATTGTAAAAGTAATTTACTCTCATGTTAAAGTCCCTTTACTTTGCCGCAGCAGTATTAAATGCCTTAAGTATAAATGAGAATTGGACTCCTGAGCTGTAGGGATGGCTTGATTTAAGTTTGCTGAAACTACACATTGGTTTTCTGCACTGCTTCCCCATTACCAATATCTCTCCTAGGTTTCATGAAATATTGTGGTCACATTCTATCAATATCATATTTTGGCTGGACCAAAGTATTGATACAAGCTCTGTTCACAGTTTGAAAATGTCACCCACTGTCCCAAATTCCTCTTGAATTCCAAGAATTAATGGTTATTTCTGCTAAAATGGCAACACAATAACATAGTTATCATTGCCAACAACAAAACTAATGTCTGTAATCTTTAGAACGATTGTACCTGTTGTAAAGAATGGGACCGGGTGCAATTCACACAGGTAAGTTCCACAACATTTAAGGCCTCGTGCTCCCGCACAACATAGAGCATGAGGAGACAGTAATAGTTTCCAGTTTCTTTCCAGTTTTAGTTCACATTTGAAGCTGCATCATTTTAGGTCAACCATTAGGCTACAATTCCATGGTCTGACTTTTTATTTTTAAAATGAAAGTTTAAATAATACATAAACTGATAGGGCTGCCAATGGAGACCCACTCCAGAGACCACCAAGAACTAGCTCAATCCTTCACTGCTTTTATTTACATGCCAAAGCATGCCACTTTCTTTTCTTTCACAGAGCTCTACACAACTCTGAAAAATTGTATTCTTCACATTCTTTTCCCTGTAAAACTCTTTGTGGCTGGCAAAGCCTGGATGTTTTATTTCTGCAGTATATCTGACATTAACCAGTAATTGTATTGATTAGCAAGAACTTCATGGAGTTTCTTGTCTCTGAATGCCTGAGTATGTGGCTTCCAACACTGTTTGCCTATCATATTTTTATTTTAAATCACCCTGTGGTATCCATGTGACAACAATGAGTATTTGACACATTGCTAACACCTCATTAGTGAGGAACACAGGTCTAATCTCAGACCTCTAATATATAGCCACTAAAATAGTAGGGGCCAATCTGCTTGGCAGGCATGCCACAAATTAGCCCAGCACCCTTGCAGGGTGCCACTCTGGGTGCTGACAGATGTGCAGCTCCCTGTTCTAACTCATGGAACTTCACAGGAAGACCCCTGAGTTGCAGTAATCCCCCTAACCCAACAGATATTTTCCTTTGGAGGTGGGGGGGGATCAAGCTGCACTTTGGAGGTGGCTGAGTGTCTGCAGTCTCCCTCCCTGAGCCCCCCCACCCCTCAGCTCCACTGCTTTCTTCAGGATGGGAGGGTGGGAAGGGAGGGGAGGGAGCTCTATCTAAGGTTTGTTGGAAGTGGGGGTCAGGTGGATTGGAGCCCCCTAGCCCCCGCTAGGAGTAGGGCATGTCAGCCTAGCCCTACTCCTAACGGGGACTGACAGAAGTTAACGAAGGTGCTCCACTTTGGAGTGCCTTCATTTGAACCCTCATGTAATGAGAGTTCATTTGTTAGATGATTGGGCACTTTTAATGCACTCCGTAGCCAGGCACTTCTGTCAGGACATGGCTGAAGACCACTTTTGGGAGGCCGTTCACGCAACAAAATGTCACTTCTGTAAGTGCCCCCTGATCCCTTTCTCCTACCTGATCTGGTTTTTTTTGCTTTCTGCCCTATTCTGCCAGGTGATCTGCTCCTCTGCTTCCTGGTTCCTGCCCTGTCTGCCACTATGCTGCTTTGTCCCCTTCTCAGTCTTCTGTGTGCCACACAGTCTGCTTGTGCTACTTGTGGCAGCTGTGCTGCAGGTTGGCAGTTCCTGCACTAGAGCATTCAGTCTAAATTGTAGTGAAATAGCCTGTTCAGAGCAATGCAAATTCCATATTTACTCAAATCCAGGATGAGGTCTTCCCCCCACCATTCCCATTCCACATGGGAGAAAAACCCCTTACCTTGAATTCAAGTATAAGAGGAGGGGCAGTGGCTGGGGTTCTGATTTTGGCCCCAGACTACTGCTCCCCCTACCATCTACCCCCTGCAGCCTCTCTTCCCCACCTCCGCAGGTCTGTGGGCACAGAGCATGGAGCACATACTGGCTCCAGCCCCTGCCTGGCCCTACGTTAGTGGTGGACCTACTGCCATAACAACTGCTGCTGAGTGGCTAAATGGCCACTGGAGCCAGAGCTGAAGCTGCAACAGGAAGGTAAGTGGCAGGGGTAGGGGAGCAGGTATTAGAGAGTAGAGATATCAGGGTGGTAGTCACCAAGTGGGCAGGTTACAGGGGGGCACCAGGGGGCAGGTTGCAGGGGGGCTTTGTGCAGCTCCACAGCTCTGCAGGAAGCCCTGGGAAAGCAGGTTTCATCCAACAAAAGCAGCGAGCCTGATCACCCTGCCACCCCCACACAGAGCCTGCCTGCCTGAGCTGTGCAGGGGCCTGGTGCTTCCCTCTACGGCCACAGTGCCCCCCGGGACTGCCTGTGCCATGGACATAATCACCATCCCCCCCTCCCCCTGGGACCGCTCCGCTTGCCAGCAGCTCGCCCTTCCCTCTCTGCCGGAGAGGCAAGTAAGTCAATGGGGTGTGTACATGATGTGGAGGTTTAATTAGCCCTAAGTAGAAGCGGTGTTTTTTAAAACCCACCACTTCAATTTAGGGCCTCTGTTTCATCTACACACGTCCCTAGATTCTCTACATGAAATAGATAAATTTACAAACTTTCCATGCCTGGAATCTAATTGGTGGGGGACTGGATTGCCTTAAATTTGAAGTTGTCTTGGATATTAGTAAATACGGCAATTTTTCTTCTAATCATTGGCTGACCAAAACAAAACAAGAAAAAAAGCGCAAAATAAATATGTATTTCAGATAAAAAGGTTTAATTCAACATGTAGCATTTCATTTTGATTTGAAGGGAGTGTTTTTTACTATTTTTCATTGAAGTGGGGTTTGTGACAAATTTCACACAAATTTGTTAGTAGTTTAATAGTTTTAGTTAACCAAAATTTTCACTTTTTGATGAATAAAATATTAGACCCAAACATTTTGGCCAACTCTGGTCCTACCTTGAACTGGTTTAATGAAGCGTTCAACCTTGTTTCTGAGAGACAATCACATATACGTGGTAAGAGTCTTATTCATTTTTGTGAAGCATGGTAGCAAGTTGGCAGGTAGTTTAGAAATCCTATGTCATCAAGGTTTTCTACAGCAGAATGTAGTTATTGTAGGCATCTGAAGGTAGCCTGCAGATCTTATTCAACAAGAAAAAATACTTGTCATAAGATGGGGTATTATGAAAATGGCTACTTGTTTGTTGAACTTCCCTTCCTTTCTTTTTTGTCTGTTTTATAGTGTTCAGATGTTGAGACCTTAGCATATTGTAGGTGGGAATAAGCAGTAACAAATTCTCGTAATCAAATACATTGTTGTTGAAAAGTTTCTGAGATGTATTGATAGATATTTGAGATTACAGTTTACACATTGGCATTTTCTTTTATGGGCATGTGTAACTGCAATTTTGTATCCAGGACAACAGAGGCACAACTAAAGATAGGGTGAATAGGTTGACCTTCTTTCTTTATACAGAATGCCACTCTAATACTGTTCTATCAGGTGCACTGGAACAAATCTTTTTAATCTGTGTGCTTATGGCATTTGGGTTCCAAAGGGGAACCTTGAATACTGTGATATTCCTAATTCAAGCACATCTGTACTGAATGCTGTCATCCTTACAAATCACTTCTTGCAAATAGGCTTTTTTGAAATAATGCATTTATCTTATTTTCTGCAGGTAGTCAAGTAGTTCTACTGTCTAACAAAGGCATCTCATCAAATCTGAATAACAGTTTTAAAAATATTTTAGGGAAAGGGCACAATAAACATCTGTAAATCTCATACAATACTCTGTTATTTACTTCCCTTTTAAACGTGTTGTCTTTTTATGAGCACAGGAAAATTATTCACATGCTTTTCCATTTAAAAAAATGTAATTTGCAAAATTCAAAAGCTGCGTCTTTGCCAGGCACAGTATTATCCCCTGAAGAGAGAACAGATTGGAAATTTAAATAAATAGATGGCAGTTACAGTAGAGTGAACTAACTGGGGATGCATCTTGTACAGAATTCAGGTAACATCAAGCCTGACAATCTCAACTCTTGCATGGAGTTGAAATATAAACAACATTTAATTGCTTAGGAAATAGGATATTTCACTGAGAAGAAATCCACTCTGCTTTCATTATTACTCTGTGCTTACAGCCAGACTTTTGAGCATTGCAGAAGAGGTGCAGTTATCCAGAAAGGCAAATCTAATGTAGTAGGGACTCAAATTAATGTAGACTTGCATCAGAAGGGAAATCAGCATAGAGGCCCTTTTAATCAAAGTGAGGACTGCCTCATTCAGTTGCTGATGAAAAGGTTCTGATACTATTTCTGTCAACTTTTTTATTAGCAGATTCAAGACACAGGCACATAATAGACATGTTTCAGCCTTTTCATGTCAAGTGTCTACTTACCCTTCCCAATTTTAGATCATAATTTTTCCCTTCCTTCTTTAATGTGTTGTTGTCATCTGTTGTAACACCATACATCTAGCTGGGATAGCTTCATGTAGAAGTTACTAGCAAAAACTGTTATGAAGGCAGTGTTGCCTATTCAGCCATCTGTGGCCTGATACCCCAATTACTTGGTTGCTTGGCTTAGCTAGCAAGCCTTAAAAGAAATGAAATCACAGTAAGGCATATTCTGAGTAGGGTCCTGATCCATGTAATCCATATTACATCCATATGAATTTTAATATAATCATACTTGATTAAGTGTACAGCACTGAAAAATTATTCAAATTAATTATGGCTGACTAGGAAATTGAAACTCACAGATCTAAAAGTTTGTAGTACAACTTTCAGAAATAGGGAGGAAACTCAATAACCTCATAATTACATTTTATTGGAAATAATGGCATCAGCAGGATAAGATAATGAATTTCTGTGTCTAACACTAAACACCCATCTCTGGAAGAATCCTCTGTGATTTGAGTCTGGAAGAAAGTGATTGATTAGACAGTTTGGAGGGATTACATTTTGGGATACCTTTCTGTAAGCATGCCTTTTTTCTTAAAATTAGTTTACACTGATTAGTAATCTTCTAGTTTATAACCCAAAAAGAGTCTTGGATATGTTATGTCATTGTGATAATTCAAGAACAACTAAGATGGATGTTAATTGGTCTTCAAAGGGAGCCCTTGGTACTGAGATTTGTGTTCAGTATGACACAATATGCAGCATTTAAACAGGAAAAGAAAGAGAAGTAGGGATGATTAGTAGACTTAATACTTACATTTCTAGGTCAGTGGCAAACTGATGCATGCTTTATGAAAACAGTGTGACACATCTGTGGTTAAGTACACAAATAAACAGGGAGTATACTTTAATGAGATATTAGGTATTATAAAGATCAAAAGATTAGGAATTATAAAAATCAGGGTTAGGTTCCCCACCTCCTCTGTCAGTCCCTTTACACCACATAGAAGGGCTAGAGTGAAATAGAGGTCCTAAATAAACTGTCTCTGAGGTTTTCTGAGGATTAGGCACTGGGGCAGTTGGAAGGACTTCCTCAAGAGCCCAAGCCAAGAGTAGTCAGGAGCCCAAGTCTAGGGAGTGCATAGCTGGGGAAAATAGGGCCATGAAAGATACCTACAGCACTGCAGATCATTTAAACAAGGTAGCTGTCCAGAGCAGGGAAAGTTAGTCTGGAGTCTTTCAGAAGGCCTGGTAAATATGCATCTTACAGACTAACTAAAACAGAGATGTTTAAGTCTTAGTAAGCAGTAGCATTTTATGAAAGCTTATGCATCTGATTTAGCTGCCTAGAGGACAGCTTCAGGAGACAGGCCTGTCCATATCTGGCAATCAGAGTGTCTACTCTATATGCCATGAGCTTCTTTAGCCCTCATGGAGTGCATCCACACAAGCACGCTGATGCATCTTACAGCATCTCAAAGCCCTTTGAGGTGCTGCAAGAGGCACATGTGGGAATTAAAAAAATTCCCTGCACTGCAACTTTGCAGCATGGGGACAAAATTAGACCCCCTGGATATCCAGACATCAAAAAAAAAAAAACATGCCAGGAAACAGCAGAGCAAGGCATGGTCCCGGAGTGTGCCTGGAGGCAACCTGGGAGTCAGTCTTTTAGGAGAGCTTGCCTTATGCCGCTGGTGCCACAGCCACCAGTTGTGGGAGCAGGCATGTGGCAGCCCCAGAGCCATCCCTAGCAGTGTGCAGGGCCTGGGGCCTATCAGCCCATGTGGGGGGAGCAGGCAGGAAGGGTGCGAGCGGCCAGAGTACAGAGGTGGTGGTGTGCGGTAGCTGCAGTGAAGCTGGCGGTGTGTGGTGGCCATGGCAGAGCCGGTGGCATGCGGTAGGACCCGACCCAGCCCAGCCCGTTGTTGCTCCATAGTCTGGCTTTGCATCAGAGTGGGATGCGCAGCTCTGAGAGGCACGGCTTCTGTGCAAGCTGTCCCATCGCGCTGGGTCCTGCCACCATGGAAGCAGCCCAGTCTGGCAGTGCAAGTGGCCCCAGTCCTGTCAGGATCCAGCTCAGCATGACACACAGTCCCTGCAAGTGGTGCAAGCCCCCTATGAGTGACACAGGCAGCAGTGGCTCTGAGCCACTTGGAGCCACTCTGTGCCATGGGGAGGCTGGCAGCAGTGCACTCTGAGTGTCCCACTTCCGCTGCTGCTGCTGCAGGGGGTAAGTTGTGGGCCCTATGTGGGGGGCTGTGGCCCTGCAGGGTGACTGAGACCCTCTGGGTGGGGGCTGTGGCCCTGCAGGCTGCCTGGGCTCCTGCAGGGGATAGGGGATGTAACCCTCCAGGGTGGAGCTGGGGCCCTGTGGGAATGGGGCAGTCCATGTGCTGTGTGGGAGGGCTGCACCTTGTGGTGGCCAGGGGAGTCGCCCCTAATGAGCAGCCCCCCAAAAGGTCCTCCCACACCCACAGTTCCCCCAAGTTGTCCCACACCTACCAACACACCAAGCCACATCCCTCCACACCCACCCACCCCCTTCCTGCAAACCCCACATCCCCCCATCACATACGTATCATGTAAGAAGAAAACCAAAAGCACACATCAACACATAGATATTTAGAATTTATTTTATCATGATGATAGAGACACTGGTAGGCTTCTAAATTGCTTTAACATTGTAAATATATCAATAAAGCATTGCCCAACTGATCTGTGTGTGTGTGTGTGTGTGTGTGTGTGTGTGTGTGTGTGTGTGTGTGTGTGTATGCATATGTAGCATTGTCCTCTGTTTTAGTTGTGGAATAACATGGATTTTGGGGTATTTAAAAAAATGGATTTGGCATGTTGCTGCAGCAGTCCAGCTGGCACAAGGGGTAGTGTCCCCAGATATCAATTGGCTGGGCCCCAGAAGCTCCTGAGAGTGAGTAGCCCTGAGCTGATTACCAGGGCAGGTTTTTATATTGCTGGAGCCAAAATAGGTGCTGATCCCAAGCACTAGCTCCTCCTAGCTGCAGATCTGGGAGAAGCCAGGCAGGGTTATTTTTCCCCAAGTGGCACAATTTGCCCCACACCAAAGTGCATGTCTGGGCATGTGCACTGAGGCAAAAAGCCCCAGATCAAATTTGTACCACTTCTATTTGAGCTATTGCGAGCTATTTGAGCTGTTGCAAGCGCACGTGCCTGCATGTGTGGATGCACCCATGCAGTCCAGATTGGGAAGTGTCTTAAAGCCAATGTAGCCCCTGTCTTCCCACTCTACTATTCTTGCGTCGTGCCTAGTAGAGGTACAGTAATATAATCTTATCATAAAAATACAGAAGTATCATGTTGCAGTGTTTGACATAGTTTTATAACTAGAAGTGCTAGTAATACTAGAGGATTTCATTGCCTGTCTTTGGAGTAATGGGTTGGCATATCTCTTTGTAATGGCTCAGATTGTAGGAACTGTTGCTCTGATTCTGTAAAAACCAACGTACATGTTAAACTTTGAAGAGATGAGTACTCACAAACTTCCAGATTCCTCTGAAGCAAATTCTGCCTCCTGCTACAAGTTGCAAGAGTTCCATAAGCTGTCTTCCCTCCCTCCACCCACACACGTAGTGTTTTGAAGCAACTTTAGCCAGAGCTGTGGCCAGTTTGGGTTGCTTAGACATACTCAGGTCTCAGAAAAGAAAAATGCAAATGATTCAAGAATTATTTCTTGCTTTTCCACAGAAAAGCTCAGACAACACTTTTCTACTCATGCCTAAGGATGTATTTTCTTTATTTTTCCCTTCATGTCACTTTTGAACAAAGATGTAAGTGCCAAATATTTTCAACTGACACAAAAAGAATTTAAAATATATTATCTCTGGAGACCTTTGATTGAATCCAGAAGACACCTAAAATCTTAAGCAATAGATAGGAGCTTGCTGTCATCAGTAGACTGATAGTATTTAAAAGATATACATCACTGCTTTCAATACAACTGAAAGCCCAACAGACAGTGCATAAGTACTGTGTAGGCTTGTGTAATTGATGCATTGTCATCATAGGCATAATTTGTCTAAAATACACTGTAACTTTGGAGAAGGAATTATCTGAGTGTAAGAATATATGGTACACTCTAATGCAGGGATGGGTAAAATGTCAGGTCCAGCCCACAGCTGGACTCCATTTTCCAGCAGCCCCAGCTGTGCTGTTGCTGCCAGACCCATCTCCACTGCCTGGGCACCTAAGCCTGTCTGCCTTGCTCCCACCAAGAGGGGCAGGACCCACAGAGGCAGGGTGCATGGCTGGGTAGCTGGGATGGGGTTGCAGCTGGGAGTAAGATGGGCAGGTGGGGGCGGGGAGATCCCAGGATCCTGGGGCAGTGGCAGTGTGAGACCAGGGCAGAACCATGATGTGTTCCTTGCATGCCTGTGCTTGCAGAACCCGTGCTCATCACAGGGGTATGCAGGCAGCAGATTGCAGCTATGCACTGACGCCACCCCCCCTTAACCACCGCAAGATCCTGGGGTCTTCCTAGCTCTGCCCATCCCTCTTGCTCCTGGCTGCAGCCCCATTCCAGCCACCTGACCATGTGCCCTGCCCATGCAGGTCCCACTTCAGTGGTGGGTTTAGGGCAAACGGGCAATAGGGCTGGGTCTTAAAGTGGCAGCACTGCAGGGGCTGCCAGGAAATGGAGTCTACAACAGGTCATATTCTGCCCACTCCTGCTCTAATGGAACAATTATATAATGAAACCTATCTTAAGAAAATGTATTTAAACAGGATTGTGCATCTTTTTTGCTGTACCTCTGAAGTGATACTTGTTAGGGTAATGATATGGATTTTGGATGTTGGGGGAATGATATGGAATCTGGGGGTGCTGAGTGTGCAGCTGAATGAAGGCTTTTTCCCATGTCTCAGCAAAAAGCTGCTGGTCACAAGGCTGGATGATATATTAAAAGTAACTAACTTTGCAAATGCTTAGGCAAGCAATTTTCTAAACAAAGTAGTGTTAGAGCCCATTGTGTAAGAAGAACAAGATGCAGCCCACCAGCTATCATCAGGAGATGAGACAGAAGCCAAACCTTGGAGATGGTGCTGAAATCAGCAAAGAACAAGAAAGAGCCAGCAAGTGACTGAGAGTACCCGAGTACATGGTCTTATGCATGCGCTCTTAGCAGAGAGGCATGTAAATGAAGGAAATGCATAGGCAATTCAATGTTAATGAAGTAAACAGTAAATAGAGGAGGAGCTTGAAATGGGAGGAGAAAAGGGGGAAACTGGAGGTGGAACAAGGCAGGGTAAATGTTAATATGTATGAACCAAGGTGTATAAATATTAGAAAAAACTGTTGTTCAGGGTGGCTCTCCATATTCTATCAGTGAGAGAGTGTAGCAGGACACTAAGATGCCTGCTACTTGGAAAGCCAGAGTAGTGGCTCAGGGGCTGGTTGCTAGGGGGCAACCGGAGGGATTTAAGGACACGCACCTGTTTACTCAGCTGAATGGAAGGGGCAAGGCCTGTCTCAGATATAAATCGCAGGCCAAAGCCCAGGGAGAGGGAAGCCTGCGGCCAAGGAGGATGGAGCTCGGCCCTGAATGTGTGAAAGAGAAAAGGCCTAGATGTGCAAGCAGCTAGTGACGCGGGTGAGCGATGGAACACCTGCGGTGTGATTTGGAGGATGTTTTAGCCATGAGGCATGGATTTGCATTATAGCCCAGGGGCTTGTGTTATTGTTTTTGTTGTTGTTACACTGGAGGATCGGGTGAGGCTATTAGGGGTTGGAGGAGGCTCATAGGGGCTCCATGGTAGCATGGGGACCCCGGTTCTAGAGAGGGCACGATATTCAGGGGTGTGGTGACCACAGCCCTGATAAGGCGAGCAGAGGATTTGAGGGGTCAGGTAAGGCTGAGGCTGCCTGAGCCCTACAGGAGGTTTAAGACCCGAGGAGGAGATTTGAGGGTGGGGGCCAGGCATGGCTACGGCCACCTGAGCCCCAAGGCCCCAGAGCAGGTGGCGCGAGAAGCCCCAGAGCGGGGGAGGAGATTGTTGATGAGTGCCAGAGGGCACGGTTGTGAGGCAAGCCAGAAGCGCCGGTGGGGCGCAGGAGAGTGAAATTGACCAAACAATGTCTGTCTGGTACATCTGCGAGGCATGGTACAGGGGTGGTTGGAGCAAGGCTGGGGTGCCTGGAACCCCATTATAGAGCTGAGACGCGGGGTAGCAGCAGAACCATAGCCAAGGGAATGAAGGGCAGCATCCCTACAATAATTACATAATATCAAAGATGTGGCGGGCAAGATTCCGAGGGTGCTTAGCTTATGTTTGGCATGGTATGGAGAGCCCTAGGGGACAGCACGGCGATCCTAGGACTCCATCCTGCTACAGGGAGCTAGTCTGGAGCTGTCTCCATTCTGATTAAAGCTATTGCGAGCAATGTTTGTTGGTGTTTTCTCCCTGCTCTGCTCTGGCTAATGAGTACCAGGATCCATGGGCAATTGAATCGTCATCTTCCTTGTCGTTGGGTGCCACATGGAATCAGGGTCTAACAATACTTGTGAGCAAAATTAGCTTCCTCCTAAATGAATGGCTTTAAAAAGGCTGCAGTCCAAGTCCTGTTTAAATTAGATTCTATTGTTTCTGTTTTCTCTTCTATCTTTCTGCTCAATAAAAATTAAATTTATTACCCAGTATTGAAATCTGTTTTTTCAGACCAGCCTGTGCTTGCTTAGAAAGTGTTGCACTGTATTTGGGAATGAAGAAAATTAATTCAATTTGAGTTGCTATATGTCAGCCACTGGTGGTAAATTAATTAAATTGTTAACAATGAAAATGAAATTGAAGAATATTTTAGAGAAGTGTTCTTATAAAGTAATGTTGTTCTGATGTGTATGTATAACCCTTTACCATTGGTTAATTTTTTAGAAAAACATATCTACTAATTACATAACCAATAACGTGTCTGGTCTTTAATACTAAGACCTATTTTTACCTTGTACAAAACCAACAATTAAACATAACCGGCCCAAAGGTCCTGACAGCTCACTGGATGGGTACTATATTAATATTTTTTTTCATAAATATATTCTTTCTCATGAGTTATACCTCTTATAGACATCAATTTTGTTTAATAACTCCAAAACAAAAGGGGGTGCTTTTATTTCCTGTAGGTTCTATTGAGAAATAATGTGCATCAATGAGCTGTTCAGTTTGAACAAGTAGTTCTGCATCTCAGTGCATCTCAACTAAATATGCAGTTCTGTTCTGCAGACTAAAGTCAACCAAAGACTGTGGCGCTGGTGTCATAGGGAAGGCTTTGGCTTCTGTGACCACAGCCTGCTCTTCAGCGAGAGAGGCAGCGAGCTGCTGGGCAGAGATGGCCTCAACCTCTCTCCCCTGAGGAGGAGGCTCTTCTCAGCCAGGCTGGCTGACCTGCTCCACCGGGCTTTAAATTAAGCCGGCTGGGGGACAGGCGGCTACTGCCACTGCTGGCCTGCTGAGCAACCCTTGCAAAGCCAGCAGGCCAAGGCACTTATGGGAGCCCACCCCTGCCCCAGCCCTGGTACAATCTGTGGGCAAGGCAAGAGCCCCCAGGGGAACACTTGCCTGCTTGTACACAAATGCCAGGAGCTTGGGGAATAAGCAGGAGGAGCTCATCCTCTTGCTTAATGCAAATAATTATGATGTCATAGGGATAGTGGAGCCCTGGTGGGACTCCACCCATGACTGGACCACGGGTATAGATGGCTATAACCTGTACAGGAGGGATCGTTTAGATAAAAGGGGCACAGGTGTAGCTCTCTATGTTAAGGAAAGCTACGCATCCCTGCAAGCTGATATTGACAACCAGGGTGGATGACTGGAGACCCTCTCGGTTAAAATCCATGGGGAACACAGCACAGGGGACACAACGGTGGGAGTCTACTACAGACCTCCCACCCAAAGTCAAGAGCTTGACCAGGAGTTCGCCCGGGAACTGTCTGAGGCTGCATGCTCCAGGACCATGGTTGTCATGGGTGACTTGAATTACCCAGACATCTTGTGGGAGGATCACTCAGCAAAATCTGAGTGGTCACAAAGCTTCCTCTTGTGCGTGGATGACCTCTGCCTGACTCAAGAAGTCTATGGGCCAATGAGAGGTAAAGCGCTGCTCGACCTGGTACTGGCTACTGGAGATGACCTAATCGGAGACCTAGTGATCGATGGGAAGCTGGGTGACAGCGACCACGAGCTGATCACCTTCACCATCTGCCATAAAGCTGGCAAGTCAGTCAGCAACATGGAAGACTTTGACTTCAGGAAAGCCGACTTTGACAAGTTCAGGAGGCTAGTCAGTCAGGCCCTCAGGGACCATGACCCCAGGGAGATGGGAGTTCAAGAAGAGTGGTTGTTCCTCAAGGGAGCGATCCTCAATGCACAAGCTAATTCTATTCCATCTCGAAGGAAAGGCAGCAAGAGGGCACAGCAGCCCCCCTGGCTCTCCAGGGATCTAGCAGACCTCCTGAGGCTAAAAAGCAAGGCCTACAAAGGATGGAGGATGGGATTCCCCTCCAAGGAGGATTATTCGGCACTGGTGTGGTCTTGCAGGGAGCAAACCAGGAAAGCTAAGGCTGCAACTGAATTCCAACTACCTTTGAGCATCAAGGACAATAAAACGTCCTTTTTCAAATATGTGGGGAGCCAAAGGAAAAGCAAGGGCAACATTGGACCCCTGCAGAATCAGATGGGTCAACTGACAACTGACGCCCAGGAAAAAGCCAACCTATTAAATGGGTACTTTGCGTCAGTTTTTCATCAGTCCCATGGGAGGCCCATGCCCGCTACAGGACAGGGAGGTCCAGGTGAGGGAGAACCCCTGCTCTCCATTAATGCTGACCTCATGAAGGAACATCTTGAGAGGCTGGATACCTTCTAGTCAGCTAGCCCTAGCAATCTATACCCCAGGGTACTCAAGGAGCTGGCGAGCGTCATAGCCCAGTCTCTGGCATAGATCTTTGAAAACTCCTGGCACTCTGGTATAGTGCCCGAAGACTGGAAGAAGGCCAATGTGGTGCCTATCTTCAAGAAAGGGAGGAAAGTGGATTCAGCTAACTATAGACCCATCAGCCTGACTTCTATCCTGGGGAAGATCTTAGAAAAGTTTATTAAAGAGGCCATTCTTAATGGACTGGCCAACGCCAACATCCTAAGGGATAGCCAGCACGGGTTTGTTGTGGGTAGGTCTTGCTTGACCAATCTCATTTCCTTCTATGGCCAGATGACCTGTCACCTGGACAAGGGAGAAGAGATTGATGTCATATATCTTGACTTCAAAAAAGCCTTCGATCTGGTATCCCATGATCACCCCTTGGCGAAACTGGCCAGTTGTGGCCTTGGGTCCACCATGAACCGCTGGCTGGGAAATTGGCTTTGTGTTCGGACCCAGAGGGTAGTAATGGATGGAAGCTAATCATCATGGTTTCCTGTGACCAGTGGGATCGCCCAAGGCTCTGTCCTCGGACCCATATTGTTCATCATCTTCATTAATGATGTGGATATTGGATTCGGAAGCGGACTGGCCAAGTTTGCTGATGACACCAAATTTTAGGGCAAAGAGAAAGGCGGGTGATCCAGGGGGACCTCGACGGGCTCATGAAATGGGCGAATGAGAACATGATGGTGCTTGACACCAAAAAATGCAAGGTTCTCCACCTTGGGAAGAAAAATCTGCAGCATCCTTATAGGCTCAGCAGTGCTACACTGGCTAGCACTATGGAAGAAAGAGACTTTGGGGTCATCATTGACCACAAGATGAACATGAGCCTGCAATGCGATGCTGCGGCTAGTAAAGTGACCAAAACGCTGGCTTGCATCCATAGATGCT
>NW_017728906.1:148192867-148284055 GCF_001723895.1 Crocodylus porosus | reverse complement strand
CAGCTGGAGTACTTCATTCAGTTTTGGGCCCCACAATTCAAAAAGGATGTGGAGAAGCTTGAGAGAGTCCAGAGAAGAGCCACATGCATGATCAGAGGTCAGGAAAACAGACCTTACAATGGCAGGCTGAGAGCCATGGGGCTCTTTAGTCTGGAGAAGTGTAGGCTCAGGGGTGATCTGATGGCCATCTCTAAGTTTATCAGGGGTGACCACCAGTATCTGGGGGAACCTTTGTTCACCAGAGTGCTCCAAGTGATGATGAGGTTGAACGGTCATAAACTACTACAAGACTGTTTCGGGCTGGACATAAGGAAGAATTTCTTTACTGTCTGAGCCCCCAAGGTCTGCTATCGGAGGTGGTTCAAGCACCTACATTGAAGAGCAAATTGGATGCTTTTCCTGCTGGGATCCTATGACCCCAACTGACCTCCTCCCCTTTGGGTGGGGGGCTGGACTCGATCTTCTGAGGTCCCTTCCAGCCCTAATGTCTATGAAATCTATGAAACTATACATTCAGAGGTCGTATCTGGAGTAAGCAGCAGCTACCTACCATATCTCTTAACTTCCGTCTGTTTCTTTACCGAAATTAGGTATTGAGTCTCTTCTACATGTTAAATTGTAACTATCAAGATATCTACAAATAAAAGGAGAAGAAACCATTCAATTCCGTTTACTTAACGCTCAACATCACCTGCGTTTTGAGTGTTTACAAGTTAGAACAGTGCATTAGCATCATCATTTATATGAAGAAGGCAAGCCAAGATGGCATCTTAAAGACCAGCTTGTTCACAAAGGCATAAGCTTTCATAGGCTAAAGCATATTTGGTCACATGCTATGCAATGAATGCATTCACAACATGTGTTGAAGTAAGCTATAGTTTATGCCTTTCTGAATGATTCAGTCTTTAAGGATGGCTGTACACATGTAGGGAAGCTGCTCTGAAGTACTGTAATTACAGCATGTTGGAGCAGACTAGATTAAGCAAGTCTGCTGGAGTATGCTATTTAGCACAATCCAGCCAGCTTCCTTGTCTCATGTATCAGTGTCCCTGTGCTTTAACATGGTGGTAGGGATGGTTTAACTAAAGCTTGTTTGATGGGCTTTATTTAAAGCTGGTTCAACGAGCTTTAGTTAAAGTGCCTCCACCACCTTTTTGAAAAGCAAGGATACTGGTATGAACTGCTGTGGATGCTTTAATTAGAGTGGCACTGAGAGCACATATAAAAATGCCCTAAGCTGCTACCCAACCCTGCATTCTGCCTTACTTCAAACTAACATGGCTAACTATCCCTATCTGTATGAAAGTTGTTATCTTCATTCTAATCATCCAAAATATTCAAAGGATGTAACATGAAAAATCAGAATGAACTATATAGAATGAATCGCTGAAGTTTAACAGGATATATGACTTAAAAAGAAAATCACATTTAAACTGAATTGCAAGACTTGTATTCCACAGTTTAATGGACCTCTTAAGAAAGTTTTCTTGCATTTAAGCTTATAAAAAATGCACATGATGCAGTGATGTATAAGTTTGTCCTATTAATCCTAATTAAGCTACTGTCATAAACCACAACACATCTTGTGGGTACATGGAGTGCCATACACATTTTCTTGGTTTTTTGTATTGATATAGCATATATGGTCTCACTGAAAACCCCATATTAACCGTTTACCAATTTATGTTGCTTTTATCGCTGTATAGATTATGTTATGTTGTCTGCATGTATCTTTATGATTCTGGAAATGGTTTAATCAAAGGAACTAAGGGATGCATACTTCAGGAAAAGTTAGTTGGCAAAACTGCTAAGTATCTCTTGCTGTTATGTTTTAGGACGAGGACCATTTCCACTTCTAATCTCAGACAGAAGGGGCAAGTGGTGGAATGAGCACTCAAGTTTTTATGTACTTGTGATGGGAAAAACAACTTCACAATAGCAAAGGCAGCTGAGTGAAATGGTCCATTAGCCAGAAGAAAGCCTGCAGTTTCCGAGAGTGTGGGGGGGGGGGCAGATCAAGGCCCCCCATGGTGAGGAGCGGGGCAGGAGCTGGTGTGAATGGGGCTCTCGGGCTAGGGTGGGTTGTGGGATGGAGCCATGGGAAGCTTGTCCAAGGGTGCAGGGAGGCACAGCTCCCCACTGCTGCGCACACCCGTGGAGGAGACATGTGGGGTATGTGCCCCCCAGATTTGTGTGTAGGGTGGAAGTGGGCTGTCTGCTGTGGGCTGGGGCTCTGCGCCCTGCTGCCTTTGCTCCAGGAACTGTGCAGTGCTTTGTTGTGCCTCCTGCCACTGGGCAGGTGGGGGGCGCCTCATGCACAAATCCAGGTGGCACATGCCACCCATGCCTCCCCCAAAGGTACACGCAGTGGCAGAGAGCTGCACCCTCCTCCCCCGCCCCCCAGGCTTCCCTGGATGAGCCTTCTGCAGCTCAGTCCCATGACCCACCCTGGCCTCAGGACCCCATTCACCCCAGTTGCCGCCCCACTCCCTCCATCACTGTGGGGAACTCGATCTACCCTCTGTCCCTTTCCTCTCCCCCTACACCTTCCCCTCCACAGACTTACCTGCTTGGCAGCGCTCTACACACCTCTAGACTGCATTTGTGTAGGGTTATCATACTTCCAGTTTCAAAAAAAAGAGGACACCTGTGTGGGGGGGTGCAATATGTTTTTTTGGGGGGGCAGTGATATGCCCATGCCCTACCTCTGCTCCTCACTCAGAAGCCACAGTCCTCCCAGCCCTGCTGCTGCGCGTCACTCCTGACCCATAGTACCCTGCATTCTGCCAGGACATGTGGGGACTCCAAACCCCCCCACACACCCACAGCCCCCCACAACTTCACAAATTCCACCCCTCACACACACCACACCCCCAACCATACAAAGTACCTTGCATAATTTTGTATAATTTTGAGTTTTTCTGCACACAGTTTTGAGTTTTTAGCTCTGCGAATAAAATCACAATTAATTGCAACTAATTTTTTTAATTGTATAACTAATTGCGATCAGATTTTTTAATCATTTGACACCCCTACTTCAAACTGATATTCTTCTTGTATTATTCTCTTCTCTTATATAATGCATCTTTTTGTTGTTTTGTCTCCTTACTGACTTCCTGGGGAAAGAGTGATCTCTGGGCAAGTAATATTCCAAGCTAACCCATTCTATGTAAAGGGGACCAAAAATTTCTCTCACAGTCCAAGTGGAGGCCACCTAGAGCTGGCAGAGATTTTTCTACTACAACTATAAGATCTGGTATAAAATCAGTGGAACTGAGGCTTGTGGGGACAAGGAGTTATCACAGGGCAAACCTTGGTCAAAACTTGGGACAGGCATCAGAAAAGTGGGGAAAACTTGGGGCTCCGTGGTACCACAAGGATGGGTTCGTGACAGCCACTATTCCACAGTTTAATTGACTTTGTTGCAACAGTCTCTTGAGGAACAGATGTTGGCATCCTCACAGGAAATAAGATTAGGTAAAGTATTAAAAAATAAACTGCAAGCCAAAATTTTGCAGTGGAAAGTGTGATAGACAAGGTGGCCTACCAGATATTTTCCAGTTATAATCTGTAACCCAGTTCTTCTGTTTATTGATGGTGAGTACCATACTTGTAAATACTCACACTAAACAAGTGATGGAAACAGGCCCCTCATGATTATAATTCTTTTTTGTTAGTTTTTATTTTGTACAGTCTCCAGGATCTGACTTCTTGTGTTCTTACAATATGTCTTCATTTTCCATGTATCCTGATAAAGATTAAGTGCGTGTGATGGTTTAGTGTCCAAATGACACAATGAGGGGCTGTGCCACTGGAGGATTCTGGGTGCATTAATACAGCTGTAGAATTTGGCCTGGTGCTTTGAAAAGATCTATAGAAGTCAGTTTTTATTAGAATGTTTATTATGTATATATCTCAGTCTCTGGGAATATGACCAGACATTTAAATGAACTATACTAAAGACTCAGCAATATAGCCACAGAACTAAAATAGTCCCTAGTTTTATCTAAACACTTTCACTGACCTCCAACATTAAATTCCATATACATTTTAATAAATCTACTGCTTCTCACTCTTCATCCACTATTAATCAATACCACATTGACTAAAATACCATAGTGCACAGATGCATCTCTGTATCACACATAATATCCTGTACTCTGCCAAACATGGGCTGTGGTACATAGGAAAAAATAGATAATTCCAGAATAAGGGCAACCTAACTAAAAATGTTCGTTTTTACAAGTCAGCACAGAGATAGATGGTTTCTAATGTCAGAAGACTTTGATGTTATTGAGGCCATCATTTTGAAACTTGATTGCCTAAAATTGGGCCCCTAAATTCCAGTAGTACATGATAATGCCTAGATAGTGCAGTATATCATGCAGAAGTAACAAGGACATGAACTGTTGTGGTTCAGCCCATGTGCCGCAGTAAGAATCATGATGGTAGGACAACTCAGCATGACAGAAAATACTCCAGGTCCCTGTTGTCACCTGGGAATCCAAAAGAAGTGAGGTAACAACTAATTACAAACCACTGCAGAAAGTTGTATGTTACTTGAAAGTCTGAAATAATTACAAGGTCCTTTCCCTTCATCAGGATGCTTTCCTCCTTGCTTTCTGTTCTCTCTTCCATCCAGTTGGTTTTAGTGTTAGATATTAGTTTTATAAAGGTTCCTATCATAGCTCATAGATGACAAGGGATACCAAGGAATCCAGTTTGATGAAATGGAGATGTAAATTTGCAACCTAAATTATTTCATTATCACAGTCACTCTCTGTGACCTCAGATAGACATTGGTTGAGGATAATCAGTGCAATTTAACTTTGTCAGTAACCCAGAGAAGAAAGCTCTTAGGGTGGTCAGCACTTCACAGTAGCATTCTGTTTATCATCTGTTCACTAATATGATGCTAAATGCACTCAGGTGGTCTGTAGGGTTAACTACAACCAATGAACATGTTTTCAAACAGGGTAGTCTTTGTCTGGAAGGAATGTTTCATATCATGCATATCAATGTGGTATATAACATGTCATTCCCTGGTGTGCAACCTGGGGGAGAAAAAGTATGACCAGTCATCTATAATGATCTGCTGGGACTTTCAGGCATGGATGAATAGTAAAAATCACAAAAAAGTCTTGCCATACACCACACTTCCTATGAGCCTCCTGAAAGATGTAACACATAATCCAATCATATTAGGCTCTTTAAAGGAGAATGGCATTTCCTAGTTTCATAGTTTATTAGTGGCTGGAAGGGGCCTTACAGATCGTTGGGTCCCCAGCAAGATGTGTTCCATTCTCTATCATAATAGTAGATGTTGCCATATTTTTCAGCGTGGTCTAAGCACAGGGATGGGTATCCAGGTCCTGTGGCTCTATATGAGCCTCTCCATGTGGTCCTGGCCAAGTCATTTCAACCTGTGTTTTTGACTTCTGAAAGAGGGACAGTAATATTCAGTAAGGTCCTATTTAGGGTTATTGGTAAAGTGAAATTAGCAACGTGTATACAGTGTTTTGAACATATGAATGCTACTAACATGCTTTAAATTGTTTCTACTGTTATTTTATATTTTGCAGTACTAATTCCTCTTTTTTTCCCCCTTTTGGTCAAAAACAAGGTTTCAGTGACAAAAGTAATCATAACATATTACTAGCTGTTTTTCAGTACTAGGTATTACCCTTATTCCCACCTCATTTCCTCCAAATAGAAACAAAAGTCTTTTCCCCCTAATTTTGTGTTTTATAATAAACTGTACAATTTTGAGACTGGGTTTTGTGAGATGAATAAAGGGCATACAAACTGCAAATTATTTCTCTTGCTACTCTGCAGCTAAAAATTGCTTGTTTCATATAATACTGGGGAACAGAAGAACATTTGAAATTTTATCTCAGTTTCAGTTCAAATTAAACTACAAAATTTGCAAGTTAAAACATTATTCAATCAGAAGGTATTGCACTGTTGGAACAGTATATAGATGAGTTTTGTAATTCATGTATTAACTGTTTCTGCAGAATCTTGCCATGGAATTCTGCTGAACAACTTGGACAGAAATATGATCAATTAATTTACTTAATAGGGTTGCCTCATAAAACAATAATCAGAATAATGGCTTGGAGCTCCTCTTAAAAAGGCAACTGTTTAAATGGCTATCCTAATTAATCTGTGTGTTTTCATTTGAGTTCAGTCATTGTGTGATTAAAAGGAATATAATTTTCATGAAATCAGTTGACACAAGTATGACCAAACCAGATCCTTCCACTAACAGAGAGACAAGACCAGGTTTTCATTTATACTCATGCCCTGGAAGTGTGAAGGCCCCTTAAAATGTGCTTAATCCATTTTCAAGATCACTTTATGTTGCCAGTGCAGCATAAAGGGGCCTTAGCATAAGCAAGGATTCAAGTCACATTTTTTTTTGAAAGAGAAAAACATTAAAAAAAACAGAAGAAAGGATCAGAGAGGCAGTTTATGGAGCTTCACATGATAACTTCAACTCCATTCCCCTGATGGAGCAACAGACCAAAAAAAGTGAAGCCCAATATGATACAGTGTAAACATTATTTATGGTGATTTTAATGTGACATAGAGCAGAAAATGTATTTGTACTAGGATATTTATGCCGTCAGTTTAAACCTGTGGTTTGACTGTTTTAGATGATAGCAAATTTTCTGAGGCCATCACAGTACTACTTACCTGGATTGAGCGAGGCGAGGTGAATCGTCGCTCTGCAAACCAATTCTATTCAATGGTGCAGTCAGCAAATAGTCACGTCCGCCGCCTCATGAATGAAAAAGCAGCCCATGAGCAAGAAATGGAACAAGCCAAGGAGAGTTTTAAAAATGCCTTAACAGGGATCCTCACACAATGTAAGTAACCCCTTTTCTGTCCAGTGTTGTAGTGATGGTGGTAGTGGTGGTAGTGTTTTTTGTTTATTTGGGGGTAAGTAGATACAATAATGTCACATCCTACTTTCATATCCTATTTCATACTCTATGGCAATTTGGAGGAACAAGGACCATTCCTAAGAGCTTATGTCTCAAGGTGAGCAAAGTTTCAGTAGTTTTTTTATTTCTAGACTAAGACATACTGTAGGCTCCATAACTCTTCAGGAAATGAACCAAATGCCTCCATGATCTGGAACAGAGATCACACTTTGTCTGGAGAGCAGTCATTTCTAATTTGTAACTGGTAGATATAAGGAATTCTAACCATCCTTTTGTAATTACAGAATTAGAGAACAATTAAAATACATTTTTGGGCAGTGGTTAAGTAAAAGTAAGTTATAGAAATGAACAAGTTTTAGGGAGTTATTAATAGTGCTCTGAGGCCACCCTCACAGTAAAAGAACATACTGCACTACTGCTGGCAGCATGAGTGCTTGGCTGATATTCTGCCAGTGTTCATTTGGCAGATAAAGTGCCTTAAATATTTAGTGTTGGCAATTTTTTCTTAGCACAGAAGTATAATCAATGAAGTTACCTTAATGGGGTTTCCTCATAAAACAATAATCAGTATAATTGCCTAGGCTCTTCTTTTTTTTTTTTTCTTCTCCAAATAATGTGCTTCATTTATGCAGGCTTTTAATATGTCTAACATCTCTACAGACCTGGTTTGATTCATTAAATCTCTCACCCAAACTGGTGAAAAAGAGGCTAGTTTCTAATTACCACATGCAAACCAAAGAGTGAGCCATATAATAGTCAAAAGGGTAGGCCCTTTATAAACAGGCAAGGCAAAAAAATTAAGACGTTTTACCAGAATGAGGTTAATCTGCATGTTTCACTTTAGTGTCCTTTTGTGCCTTTGATGTTTACGTTAAAATTAATAGCAGACCTCTGTTTAAAATGTAACTTAGTAAACACTGTGGGTTATCTCCAAAAAGCTATGCTAAAAGACAAAGGGATTTGTTATCTGAGGACACATGTTCAATTGGTAAGTTTTCAAGGTCAATTAATATTCATATTGGGACAGGAAATTCTTCTTTCACCTCTGTGACTGAAAATCAGTATGAGGAGGAATGTGAGTATCACAAATGGTCCTACTGTTCAGTGCATACCAGGGTGTCAGTACTTATGTGTATAACAACCAAGTCTAATACTTAAAAATGACTTGTTTAGCACTGTCAAAAAATCTCTTATTGTCAGCAATTAGAACCTCAGTTAAATGCATTTAAATTATCCCAGTTCATACCAACTGTTGTGGAATATCTGTCACTTGGAAACTGAGAGCCCTGTAGTTTTGGGTCAGTCTTTCAGTCTTATTGTCTGGTTAGCTCTTATTATGTATAGAGTTGTGATCTTCAAACCCAGGGCTGACCCTCAAATGTGAGACTTAGTTAGGCAAGACCAACAAACTCTTAATAATGCCCTGGAGGGAGATATCCCCCTGGCAGGTCTGTTTCTCAGGGGAAAGTCAGTGAAGAGAGAGTCTGGGTAAAAGATGTCACAATCCCCATACTTATATAAATAAACACAAAGTGTATGTGCTTGCCATATGCTGCAAGGTGTTACTTTCTCAACACCACAGACCCCCACCCCATATTAGCATTAATGTGTCTTATGAACAGATAGACTGCATTTCACTTATATGCCATTTTTAGCTATAAAAATGCCATTCTTATGTATGTATGTATGCATATAAAGTGAAGTGCAGCCTATGTACTCTGTGTGTGTATATACAAAAACACATACATATCCCATATATGTGTGTGTGTGTGTGTACACACATATATGTGAAATAACCTCAGGTATAATAGTTACCCTTTCCACAGAGAGAAGCATAAAAGAACAAATTGAAGATTACTTAAAAATATCAACATAAGAGGGGAAAATGAGTAATGCAGTAAAGAAAGGAAAGATGGCTAAAAGTGCACATGTTCAGAACACACACAGACTACATGTGGGTCTCAATATAAAATACTGTCCTATTAATGAGGTTTAGTGTGACCTGAACATTTCAGCTTATGGCTCAGCTACAAAAGGCCTACAGGTATTGAAGTCCCTGCTACAAATTTCTATCTTCATGTACTTAGAAGATTACCAGAATTTGAGTCAAGTGCTTAGTACATGAACTAATTATCTGACTGCTTATGCCAGTGAAATCATCAAAATAAACTGTTTAATAGCTGTCACTCCACCAGTTTACTGCCCCTGCTTTATATACTACAGATGGTCATAGTTTTTCATGTGACTTTTTCAGTTATTAAAAGGATAAAGCAAGAGAAAAATAGCTATTTGCTTGCTTTTATTTTAGATTAGTAGTTTTTCCAGATGTAAAACACTTTTTACAATACAGGGTTTTTCCTGGAGATTTGTGTTGGGAGGCACACTTGTGTCATTCCATTGGACTGATGCACCTGGCACTCCCTTCTAAATTTTCTACCCACTCCCTTTTATCTCCTCCTAAAACCATGCTTTCCTCCCTGAAGCCTATAAATCCTAAAACTTGTGTTTAATAAATGATAGCTAGAGCGATAATAAAAAATGGATTTTTTAACTACACAAAAATTGAGAATTTAACGAGCTGTGTTCACTCCAATGCTTCAATGGTTTTGCTCCTTATAGCATAGACTTCTTTTGTAGGTGGCCTTATTTAGATTTTAAGCTATTTACAACACCAAGACAGTCTCATGTAGTGTACAGGGTTAGCGCAAAGGGGCCCTGATATCAGTTGTTGTCATGAAGTGCCTCCATAATGCAAATAAAAACAGTCATTAAGTTTACTGTTCTCTGGGGGGGCGGAGTTCTTTTTTACCTTGATATATTTTTTAAGGACCCTTATGCTCCATTTAGCCATGTTTGAGTAGCATATTTATTCTGGATTTTATTGGGCAGTTTTTCACTCATAAATTTTGAATAAACCTCAACTGGAGCTCTGGCTTGTTTGTTTGTTTTTTGCCCTCCCCATTTTCCATCTCATATTTTTAAATACATTTTTGCCGTCTTGTAAGATGAAAGATTCCATGCATTTGCTCTGTATTTTACTATTCCTCCTTCCTTGTTTGTATGCTGCTGTATAACAATGTCATCTATAATCTCAACCTCTTGTGTTTCTGATGGCTTCTTCCTTTGTGTTTTTATCAACCTTGGGATCCTTTCTTTCTAGCACACTATGTTATCCTAGCATCACTGAAGTCAGTTGAGGTTTACTGTTGGATTCTTTGGGATCTGGATATCACCTAAAGACTTTGCATTATTATTCTATGCTTTGTTCAGTGTGGGTTACTAAATATGCATGATGTCTTCCAGTAAATGATAAGCCTGACCTATAAGTTTTTCAATCCAAGGCCCCAAATTGCCCCTATTCATCTGAATCCTGCAAGTTGTTGACTCAGCTAGGAGTTCAGGGCACTTAACACCTGGTTGAATCAAGCCTTGGAGCATTTGAGCATATGCTGAAGTCCCACTGAGGTCAATGCACATGCTTAAGTGTTTTGTAGACCAGGGATGGAGTTAAGGACATGCTGAATACTGTACAGAACTAGACCATAACCTTCAACAAGGTTTCAGTGGTTATACCCACATTATGATGCCTGCACTCCTAAAAGTCAGTGTTTCTTATTCTTTATAAATAGAGGGCCAGACCCTACATATATAGCTTGTCTAAGTGGGGATATACTTTTCTCTGTGGCTGTGATGCACAGGAGAAGGAGCAATGGCCTCAAATTGCAGCAGAAGAGATCTAGGCCAGAGATTAGGAGGAATTTCCTATAAGGGTGGTGAAACATTGAAACAGGCTAACCACGGAGGCTTTGGAATTTCCATCCCTGGAAATTTTCAAGAGCAAGTTAGACAGACATTTAGCTGGGATATTTAGCAAGGGATGGTCCTGTCTTGAGCAGGAGCTAGATAAGGTGATTTCATGAAGTCTCTTCCAGCCCTACTTTTCTATAATCCTAAGTTTGAATCCTTTTAACTTGCATTGTAGAAGTTTTTGTAGGCCTCAGGCTGTATTAAGTTTAAAATAGGCCAGGTCAGCATAACTGAGGCTCAGGGAAGTAGTATAAAAGGAAATGAGAGATGGAGAAAACCATAACCCTTGCTACGTAGAGAGTAGGAAACCAGCAATGGAGGGCTACAGTTAGGTAGGCAGCTGAGCAAGGGCCAGCTACTGAGCAACATGAAGAAAGGGGAAGCCACAAGGGGTTAAAGTGCAGCAGGGGAGAGAACAGCTCAGGGTTTTAACTACAACATGTGAGAACAAGCCCAGTACTGGGCTATTTAGAAACTGCTGGACAAGGAAAAAGCTCAAAAAGGTGGAGCCTAGCCTACTAAAAGCCTAGCCTCTCAACCACAGTGCTCAGTCAGCCCTGACTCCTGCTGAGAACACAACTCCTGCTGGCATGGGTTGCAACAGGGGGGAAACCCCAGCAATATAGATTGCTGAGGAAGCTGCAAAAGCCATCAG
The DNA here is from genome assembly GCF_001723895.1 of Crocodylus porosus. NCBI lineage: Eukaryota > Metazoa > Chordata > Crocodylia > Crocodylidae > Crocodylus > Crocodylus porosus. Next base: position 148,272,643 of record NW_017728906.1, on the reverse strand, counting down.
CTAAAGGGCAAAAGTTTGCTGGAACCCTGAGAGACACAGGAGGGGGCTTATGAGTGAATTGTAGCTGGAAGAAGGCCAGAGAACCAGGTTGTGGCTACCAGGGTGGTAAGGAGACCACAGGGGCACCAGAGGGGCACCCAGTATAGAGCAGCCTTGTCAGGCCAAGGGCCCAGAGAATAGAACAGAGACAGGCTGAGGCCAAGAGGGTCAGAGCCTGAGCTGGAGAGGACAACATTGGCAGGTGAAAAGTGCAGACAGCCTTCAGCCTAGCATTACCAAAAGTGAAGGCCTAAAGCCAAAATAGCTGGGCCAGAACAAGAGGTCCAGGACTGGAGACCTGCAGCCATAATAACAGTGGGCTAAAACCAAGAGGAATGGGGTCTCTACAGGAAGACCAAAACGTTGACAGAATAACATCTGTGAAGCATGTGCACGGCTGTAGGAGTGAATGGAGGCCACAATTTGAACCCTTTAAGACAATGAAGAAGGGTCTGAGCCCCTCAAAAAGAGCCAGTGTCCAGAAGGATCAGACCCCCACAGGGGGGACCAGTGTTTAGAGGGGTCAGAGTTCCAGGCCAAGAGTCTGAGGTCATCAGGGGGTGGAGGCCAAAATCAGGCAGGCCAAGTAGAAATTAAGGAAGAAAAGAGAATAGGAAGAGCATCCAGAGCTTACCAGCCTCTGAGGGCAGCCTCCTCTCTTTATTGTTACCATCAAGGCATGACAGGCGAGGCAGCATGGTGAAAACCTAAGAGGCTGGAATGGGCAAGCAGGTCAGGATTAAGATGATCACTAGGGGGACATCACAGATGCCCTCAGGGCCCATCCAACTAAATAAGACATAAGTGAGAAATTCTAGGAGAGCCTAGCTCAATCCGATCTTGGTTAGTGAAGCCCAGTATGTTCTAGCTTGACCACACTATGACCAACCACATTGCCTTTGTGGCTTTTGTTTCACTCTGATCAAATGTTTTGTTAAATTGATACATGGTAGGCCCTACAGGCTTATCTAGATATGTTATTATGTGCTACCAGTATTTGTATTTGGAGAATTTGAATAAATTTTACTTTTGCATTTGCTCTGTTGGAGGACTCTTGTTGCTGAGCATGCGGGTGGTCAAAAGCAGCCCTCAGACCACTAGACTTCCTCCAGGGGTGAACATATTAGAGCATATTACCTTTGAGAGTTACTTCACTTACTGAGACACAGAGTCCAAATACATTTTGATGCCTTTTCCACACAGGGCTTCATGAGGGAGCTCTTATGAGATAAGGACACAAAAATAATTGTTCCTCCTTGCAGTATCTTCACAACTATTCTTAAAACTGACCCAAAAAACATTATTTTCAGTTATTAAGGAGAGCAGTTAATTGAAGTCAAACCATAATATAGTCAACATGGTAAAGTAAGTGGCATCTACCAAATCTTTATTTTTTTTCATGACTTGGTATATGGTCCATGATGTATTTTTCTTAATACAAGATGCTAGCATTGAAAGAGAAAGTACTATACATTTGTATCTGCCCTACTGTATTATGTTGGCCTGATGTCAGATTCCTGTTTGCTGAGAAATGACATGTAGGTATAGTGGTCTTGTTAAGTTCAAGTGATTTATCACAGGGCATTGTGCCAAAGTCTGTTGTTACACTGGGCTGACAGTTCCTTTGTTGTGAATTAAACCACATTTCACATCTTAAAAGATTTCCTAAGTTTATTTTTAGACAGATTTCTTTGGCAATCCCTTGTAGGACATACTGAGCTGTGTTTTATTTGTGTACATTCTGTAGTTTCATAGTATAACAAGAAGAGTTTTTAAATTTCTAGAAGTATATGTTATTAATTATTAATATAAATGCTTCGAACAAGCATTGTGCATGTCGTCTTCTAAATTCTGAGCCATGTGGAAGTTTCAGTATCCCCATGATGTTCCTTGTTTCGCTTTTCCTCATCGTGTTTCTTATTAAAAGAAAAGCAAGATTAAAAAAAAAAACAGTGTTGGCACATAGATAGTGAACTAGAAGATTTTCTGGAGGTAAGAGAGGGATTATAATTTATGGCTGTGGAATGTGTATAGGGTCCCTCGCTCTTCCCCTTTCCCCCTCCATTTATATGAATTTAATCTATTTATTATAACCTGGAAAAGAAACTATGCTCCTGTAAAATTCTGGTAATGCCACTGCCTGTCTCTCAACCTCTTGTTGACTGATCAAAAAACTTTGACTAGTACAGCTGAAATCAGTGAGTCTGGGGGATGTAGGGAGAGGCAGATTTTTAGTATCTAGATTTTTGTGTGTGCATGTGTAAAATGGATGGGAACAATTTAAATGATCTGAGATACCCTGTAATGCTGTATTTACTCACATACCACACACAACTTTTTTCACCAAAAAAAAACAGCCCTCCAAAAGTGGGGTGCATATCTTAAGCATGGAATCAGATTTTCTTTGCTAAAGCAAAAGCAAGAAGGTTCAAGTTGGCTGCCAGCTTCTCTGTCCGTGTCAGCAAGCAGGAAGGCAGCAGTCCAGAGTTAACCTTTTCACTCTTAATTTGGAAGCAGTTTTTGACTGAGCACAATGGCTGTGAAAGAGTAAACACTGGCAGCATATTATCTTCATGAAAAAGCCAGCTCTAGGCCGTGACTCTGGAAAGATTTTTTTCTCTGTGTTCGGCCTTCCAGAAACAAACTATCTTATTTGGCGGTATGTTGTCTGCAAGAAAATGTCCTAATCTCAATTTTATTAGAGCTGATTAATGAGGTCCACTTAGATCCATGCAGAGACAAGGGATTCATGCTCAATTCTCACCTTTCCCATGCACAATGTGGATGGACTAGTAGCTGTAAGGCAGCATCCTTCTCCCCAGAACCCTGCTAATAACTCTGCAAAGCTGAACTTTATCCTGTGGTTGGGGATGCAAACTGGTAAGGCTCATGGCAGTAAGTGGGCAGATTTCTATTAGGTGTAGGACAGTCTAAGGGATGTACATCATTTCTTGTTGGCACCTCAGAGATTGCCAAGAAATGTAGTACAACTTGGTTTAATATGTCCTTTCCCAGATAGCCCTTTCTGAGGTGCAGATTTTCCTTTAAAGAGTGGTCTTGAGGGCTTCTGTAGTCTGCTGGTTTCTACTGAAGCTTTGCTTCCAGGAAACCAATAGACACTAGGGGGCCAGGACTTCTATGCAGAGGCCATTTGTTTCTTAGGTGGCATTTAACAAGTTACCTTTAGACCATTCTAAAGGCACTTAGAAGAGAAGCATTCATGCATTAAAAGTTGTAACTCATTCCAAGTAGCCTCTAAGCATTTTAAAGTTACACCACTTGGAATGAGGGTTATTTTTGATCTGTTCTACACAGGTTGAGGTAAAATGTTAATAGTTTGCTCTGCAAAAATAAAGCACTCAATTTGCAGTCCTCCAGCATCCTAGGTAGTACCACTCCTGGCCTTCCAACCATCCCCATCTCCCCTCTTTCTCCCCCACCCCCGCATGCTTGCTCCATGAGTGAACTTTCAACCCTCCTCTATCACCTGGGGGTGTTAGTACTGGCCCAGTCAAACAGTATGTTCTGTGCCATGCAGTGAGCATGCTGGTCCTCAGCTCTGCCCTGGTGTGAGTGATGAGGTCTGTACTGAGCTGTCAGCATTCTGGTTCTCAGTTCTGAGCCCTGGTGTAAGTGCTGTGGTCTGCACCATGCAACAAGTGTGCTGATTCTCAACTCTGCCCTGGTGTGATTACTATGGAGCATGGAACTGGCAGCCAGATTGTTACGTACCCATGGTGCTAAAGGATCAACTCAGAGTGAATATAAAATACACCTCACACTATTCAACTTAATTAAAACCTAACTCATTTAACACATTAAGTGTATTAATAGTTTCTACATAGAGAGAAAAACAGTTAAGTGGTCTCACCCAATCCCAGATGCTACTCCACTTCACAGAATAGGTTCCTGGAAGTAGAGAGTGGTTATCTGTGTGTAATGGCTGTTTTTCAGTGCAGATGTTGAAGAATTACACACATCGAACTTCCTTGTTGCCCCCCTTTTATGTTTTTTCTTTAATTTTAGTCCTCTGATGACTCTTCATTTCTGGGTACCATTGATTGATTTCCCTGTGATGATCATAGTGTTCATGGTTTTTATTCTGTCAGCATATTCTTTTGTTCCAACAAGCCCACCACGTGCACACATCTTAATTTGGTCTTTTACTGGTGTCTGAATTTAGGCATGCCCTGGACTCCTAATTCAGTTTGTCCACCAACTCTGGAAATTCTAAGGGCTCTGCAGTTGGGCACCGTCCCACTGTCCCATAGCTTTTCATTAACATATTCAATCATTTCTTTCTTCTATTTTAGTCAGTTAGTGCCAAGGTCAGTTAATTTGTGCTAGTAGCTAGGCTTACATTATACCCGCCTATGTTGATAACACTGGACCATAAGTTCCCTATGAAAGTGAGCTCAAGGCTAGCTGATAGTGCAGACACAAAATGCAAAAGAACAGTTCAAATAATAATGAGGCTATACAAAAAGTTAAACAATGGTTAAATAAGGCTGAATATAAAAGAAAAGTTCAAATAATAGTATAATTCACCACTCAAGCAGGTGAAACTAAAGCTAAATGTGACAAGCTATCCTAATGAGGTAGCATGGGAGAAATTCAATTAACCACTTGTAACCTCCATAGTGGGTGAATTGACATGTACTACTGTCTGGAGCAGGAGCATGACATGGGTGACCCCATGCCAAAGTAGGTTCAGAGGAGCTGAAAGTGGCTCTGCAAGGCTCCTTGGAGCAGGCCTTCTCTCCCAGCCCTGTAGGCCTGGACAGCCCCTGCCCACCACCCATCTCAGTCAGCACAAACCCTGCTGCCCCTAATCTAGTTCCCCCTTCCCCTGACCCAGTCCTAGTTGGTAGGGTCAGAAGGGACCTGAGCAGATCATCAAGTCTGACCCCCTGCTATGGCAGGAAAAAGTACGGGGGTCAAATGAGCCCAGCAAGGTATTCATCTAGCCTCCTCTTAAAGACCGCCAGAGTAGGAGCTAGCACCAGTTCTTTGAGTCACATGCAAGATTTTGATCCTTGAATTTTTTAATTCTCTCACTCCTTTCTTTTTACTAGTACCCCCACCTCCCTTCACTGCAAACAGTTTTTCAAGATTTCTTTCCTTCCACCCATAGCTCCAGCTCTTCTCCTGCTATTGCCAAGGAAAGAAGCCACAGACCCCATGCTTCGTTTCTCCACCTCCGAGTTATATGCTATTCTCCCTCTCCTCTCCCACCCCAGAGGAGGGATAGAGACCTGGCTCCAGTCCAAGCCCATGCACACCAGGTCCTCTAGTGTCAAGTCACAGTTGTGTATGTCTGAGATGACATTATCAACCTGTGACTGCTGTGACACTCTGCTAACTCATCTAACATTCCACAGTTTAATGGTAACCTGTAACAGCACCCTTATTGATCCTTTGAGATTTCTGGAACTTTGGAAATAGGTAACCATAGCTTATTCTTTCCACGAGCAAATATATCTATTTACCTAGTGACAAAACAGTTTGGGAAGAGCTCCACAGATGGCTCCAGGAAGAATTTCCATTTATTTAGCCCCTCACATGTTTCTCACAGGGTAGTAGACTCCTCTGGCAATTCCCTTCCCCATGGATTGACTTTATCCCAAAGGAAATTTAATGATTGTGAATCAAGAATGAAGTAATAAATTTGCAGTGGTAGGGTAGTCTGAGTTGAAGCAACTAGTCTTTTTCCCCTGTTTTCTGCAAACCAAGACTTCTGGTGACTTGTGGTAAATGCATTATGTTGCACTGCCAGTAAGATGCAAGTCTGCACTGTATATGTGTACCATGACATTAATTTATGTTACAGTTTGTCTAATTGATTAACCAACTCCAGTATATTTTACGTTAGGTTCCATACTTTGCATTATCTACACGCTTCCCAAGGGTGATATTTCTAACTTTTATGGTTGCCTTCCCTGTTCAGCTGATGACAATCGCATCTGTCTCTCTCTGTACAGTAATATGTATTGGGTAAAGAGAAAGGGCTCAAGCGTCAAGATGTAAATGTGTAGAAGGTAAATCAGTTTCTGCATTAATTACTAAACACCACTTTTTTAGTCTCAATTAATTATAAAATTCCGCAGCTTTCATTTTCTCTGCCAGTTCACTCAAATACTGTGTCAATTTCGCATGTTAGAGGTCAGGGTGTAATTTTTTGACTTGGACTCAATGCTGGAATCTATTCAGTTATGCCACCAAATACATTTCATGAGTATTGCCAGAAATACACCCTTTTCTATCCAGAGCTGACCTGGAGACTCTAATCTATTCATTTATAAAAGCTAGCCTTGACTACCTTATTTCTTTGTTTCTTGGGCTTCCTGCCAAATTGATTGGCAGACTTTAGCTTATTCAGAACTCAAGAGCCAAGCTTTTGAACAGGACCAAGCTGATGGCATATCCCTCCTGCCTTGAAGTTCTTATTCCAAAATCACATGGTCCACTGATCATAAAATTTTCCTTGTGGGTGGGCTCCTTTGATAGTGTCACCTGTAATGCTTTTTTCAAACCTTTCTAAGCTATGTAACAATTGTATCAGTATTAAGTGATACCAGTAGAAGCTGTTATGATGTTATGTCTGTATGAACCTATAGCAGCATGTTTTTCACTCCACGGCACACTTACATGGCCTCCCCCACCCCATGCCACATCGGCCGAGCGCTGGGAGAGATGGGGTAGCAAGCGGCTGAACATTGCAGACAGAGGTTGGGATGGTGAGTGGCCAAATGGTGTGGAGAGGCAGGGGGATTGGGTGGCGAGCAGCTGAACTCCACAGACATGGGGGTAGTGAGTGGTGGGAAGCAGGTGGCGTGGCATTTTAAGCACTGGCTGGAGCCATGCCCCCCCCTATGTCTGGCTGCCCACAGCAGGTGGGAGGTTGGCTCCAGCCAAAATGCTGTGGCACAGCTGAAAGTGCCTGATGGCACACCAGTGTCCAGCAGCACTCTGGTTGGGAATGCTGGTCTATAATGATACAAATGTAGTGAAACCTGTGCAACCTTACTTTGGTTTCATTCAGGATAAAAGTTAGAGTTATTTAGTTCATTTTTATCACTTGAGCAGTGAATCTGGGGTGCCAGGAGATCCTTTTTAGGTACTGTGCAATATTAGGTGTGGAAATGCCTACCCATGAGTGATTTCAAAATGGAATTCATAATGTCAAAGATATTCTGACCTGCTGTCATCTTTCTAAATTCTCTGCATGTGGCTTGCAAGGGTGGGGTGGGGTGGGATGTGGCCAGGGCCAGTGAAAAGTTGGAGAGCCCTGCACTAAAGGATCATGCAGACTTAAGGGGTATGTTGTAATAGTGAGTGTGTGCTCCTAAGCAGCATCTCACCCTCCCCTTTTAAAGTTTTTAAAATGCTTGTTTGTCCATACCTTAAATTGCTACATTCTTATTAATTCTACCCACAATACTTGGGTATTTGGATCTTTAATTCCGTGTCCCTTATTTGTAAATATCCAGGTATTATTGTTATGAATTCTGAATTTTTATTGTAGTAAAGATTTGTCTTTCAGGTTTAGTCCACACTGGATTTTATTCTGTTATGGTCTGGTGTTTTGTTCTGTTTTGTTCATCATTCCTTTTTGTTGTAAAGGCATTATGAGGCATTCAGTTAGCTATGCACTTTTGGAGAAAAGGAATAAGAAGCCTTCATGTATGCATAACAATTGATGAAATATTAAGTAAAGCAAAATTGAAGTAGCTTGTTCTTGTCACAAGAATCTCAAGATGCCTTAACTTAGTTATATAGTTGAAATAATTTATTAAAAAGAACACAGCAGAAAGGAAATGTTTTCCTATTGCCTACCAAGCTACAAAACTGTATGTCTTTCATTCTCCCCATCTCTTTTCTTTTCAATCCCTATGCTTTCCATTCTTCTGCATTGTCTTCTCCTCTGCTGGTATCCCTGATCATCCCCTGATCCACCTTTTTGTTTGCCTAGCCCCTCAAATTTACTGCTTGATGTTTTTAAAATTTACATTTAAGACAACCTGGTGCTGCTTTATTTTATGGCCACAGTCTTGAGGAATAGTGCTGTAAGCATCCATTTAATAGGTTTAATACAAGCTTCCACTTATAATAAAGTAGGTTACAGTAACACTGCAGTTGTTAAGGATTAGCTGACACTTACACATCCAGTAGTACAAGTTTATGAATCAGCAGAAAAACAATAGGCTAATAATCCTTTGCCTGAAACAGGTCAGCTGATTATCAGCCTTAATGTAAGTTTCTAGGAAGACTGCAAACAAACTGAATTGTATTGATGGGTAAAAAAGCATTTGGAGTGGAGGGTGCACCCTTTCAGGTTTTTTTTTTTAAATAAAATTTGGCCAATCCCTATGTTCTCTGTAAGCAAACAACTTTGCATATGGCTAATGAAAATTTTATAGAACATTGTATTTAGCAACAGATGCTTGTCAATGAATATTTAATGACACTTAATAATACTTAGCTCTTGTATTCTACAGTACAGCTCACCCATAAAGCTCAAAGCACTTTTACAAAGATGTGTATCAATCATTAACTGTTTTTGAGAGTTCGGGTTCTTGTCATGTGTTGTGTGGTAGGTGAGACAGGGTCAGTAGCTAGACAAAGAACATTGTAGATTTCCCCAGTATTTGTAGGCATCAAACCAATATCAGAAGTGTTCTGGTGTTGGGCCAAGTCTCTGCATTCCCTGAAGGAAAAATGAATCAAGTGAAACTGGAACTCAGAGGAGATGACCCTCAACAGGTATAAACATATAGTTTCATAGTTGGTAGGGTTGGAAGGGACCTAAACAGATCATCAAGTCCAACCCCCTGCTAAGGGCAGGAAAGGATGCTATGGTCAAACAACCCCGGCTAGGTGTCTATCTAGCCTCCTTTTGAAGACCCCCAGGGTAGGGTCGAGCACCACTTCCCTTCAAAGTTGGTTCCAGCTCCTAGCCGCCCTGACTGTGAAATAGTGCCTCCTGATCTCTAGCCTAAATCTACTGTCAGTCAACTTATGGCCATTATTCCTTGTTACTCCTGGTAGTGCTTGGGGAACAGGGACTCTTCCATTGCCTGCTGGTCCCCCTTGGCAAGTTTATAGGTAGCCTGACCAATGTCACATAGAGGAGGAGGATCACCTCCTTGGACCTGCTCATGATGCATCTATGGATGCATGACAAAGTGTGGTTAGCCTTCCTAACCATGTCCCCACATTGGCGGTCCATGTTCATCTTGGAATCAGTAGTGACTCCAAGATCCTTTTCTGCCTTTGTGCTGACAAGAAGGGAGTTCCCCAGCCTGTAGGCATGCTGCTGGTTCTTCCTTCCCAGGTGCAACACCTTGCATTTGTCCATATTGAAACCCATCCTGTTCTCATCTGCCCACCCCTGTAACCTGTCCAGATCTAGTTGTAGCCTGTCCCTCTCTTCTAGTGTGCCCTCTTCTCCCCACATCTTAGTGTCATCTGGGACTTTGAACAAGGTGCTTTTCACTCCCTCGTCCAAGTCGCTGATGAAGATGTTGAACAGTGCGGGCTGGAGGACCAAGCCCAGGGGACCCCACTGCCCACATCCCTCCAGGTTGAAAAAGACCCATCCACCACCACTCTCTGGGTGCAGCCCTCCAGCCAATTTGCAACCCATCTGACTGTGTAGGTGTTGACACCACAGTTCCCTAATTTTTTAATGAGGATGGGGTGAGAAACAGAGTCGAAGCCTTCCTAAAGTCCAGAAAGACTATGTCCACCGCGACCCCTGCATCCAAGGCTTTTGTGACCTTGTCATAGAAGGCAACCAGGTTGCTCTGACAGGACCTGCCTCTAATGAACCTATGTTGATTGCCCTTAAGCATAATCTCCCCTGCTGGTCTCTCGCAGATGTGGTCCTGGATAGTTTTCTCAAAGAGCTTCCCCAGGACTGAGGTAAGACTAACGGGCCTATAGTTTCCTGGGTCCTCTTTCCTCCCTTTTTTTAAAATGGGGACCACATTGGCCTTTTTCCAGTTCTCTGGCACCTCAACAGAGCACCACGAGTGCTTATAAAGCTGTGCCAGGGGTCCTGCAATGACCTCTGCCAATTCCCTCAGCACTCTGGGGTGGAGATCATCAGGACCTGCTGATTTGAACAAGTCTAGTCCCTCCAGAAGTTCCCTGACTAGGTCCTCACTGACCCTGGGCCCGGCTGCTCTTCCCCTGGGACCATCCAGATTCCTAGTGTGGGGTATGTCCCTGTCCCTGCTCAGAAAAATGGAGGCAAAGAATCTGTTAAAGAGATTAGCTTTGTCATCTGGTGCTACCACCAGATTACCAAGCACGTCCTGCAGAGGCACCATATTACTTGGTACCTTCTTTTTACCTCCTATGTATTTTAAAAAGGACTTCTTGTTATCTTTGATCTGGGTCGCTAGTCCCAGTTCCATCTCTGCCTTAGCCTTCCTAACAGCCCCCCTACAATCTCGAGCAATGGAGGTATAATTCAGAGCTCTATTCAGTTGCCTTTTAACTTAGTTTTGTGGGTGGATTTTTTTCCCCATTATCATCTTCCCTGCTTCTAAAGATTGAGGTAGTTAGCTGGGTTAGTCTGAAGTCAGGCAGGAACCAGGGTACAGTTCCACCTTATAGACTAATGAATTCAGAGATTCATAACCTTTCAGAAGCAACAGCTCACTTTGTCAGGTGCTATGAAAGGACTTCCTGCTCCTTGGGCATCTGTTCATAGCGTCTGATGAAGTGAGATGTTGCTTATAAAAGCGTATGTATCTCTGAATTTATGAGTCTACAAGGTTTAACTCTACCCTGCTTTCTGCTTTTAAAGACCCGCCTAAGCTAAATTGCTGCATATTCCATCATTCCACCTATAATTCTTTGGTGTGTAGTCAAAGGAGCTGTATGCAAACTGTGCAGTTTACATATGGTGAAGATCACTCCACCTGAATTTATCAGCTTTGATATAAAAGAATTCCACTAAGGAAAATATGGATTCAAGGTCCTTACTCAGGGAAATGAGTCAATAGAGTATCTGCCAAAGTGAGGACTACTCAGCTGGGTTTCATATGAAATTATTTTTTTTCTAAATGAAAAAAGTACAACAAGAGCTAATAGAGAAATATGTTAGGAAATTCAAAAGTCATATATGTTAGCTTGACATATATGTAGATGTGTCTCTCCATGTATGTGCCGAGTAACATTGATTGGAATAGGCATGTAACATTTTCTCCTGTATCTGGAGAGGTAGTTTGGATAATAGTTCTTCTAACTGCTTAACTTTTTGTGATGTTACACACTTAACATTTTAGATTTTCTTTTTTGGAACACCTGAGAAATTGATCACTGAAGAAGGTCTTCTCAGCACACTTCACTCCTCAGCACACTGTGAAAGATGTGGAGAAAAACTTAATGACCTCTTCTTGTCTTCTGCTTTCACTGAAACGAGTTTCTAAAATTATCAGATAAAGTCTTCTGATAAATATTAGCACCTGCAGAAAAAACTCTTAATTAAATACTTGAAAGTTCAAAGGTTTCTACAAAATTCAGATGATCTTATTAATTAATTTCTAGTGGAGGATGGTAAACCAGCACTTCTTCCTATCTTTGTGAACCTTTTATACTTCAGTTTCCATTTGCTAACTAAACAGAGATTGTTAATTAGGCAAGATAGTCCATGCACCTGCATCACTAATGCAACATAATAATTCAATTCTATCAGTAGTTTATATACATCTGAAATGAGAAGTACTTATGTATTTTCATTATTTTTTTTCAAATTAATTTAATATACATACACTATAACTCTGTCTTTTATCAATACACCCCAGGAGCCAAGCAGTTGTTAACACAGTGAAATTATTGCATCTCCTGCCAGAGTGTGAACTAAATAGGAATGGGACAGGTAATCGTTGCAGTAGTTTTGAGGCAGCCTGTTTAATTTAAGGAGAGTTGAAAATATCATTTAATGTTATAGTTTTAGCAATTAATTAACAAGTCCTGATTGTTGCAAAGGAAAGTTTCCATATGTGACTCAAATTAATGCTGTCTTCCTAGGACTGAAAGAAGCCTGCAATAGTAATGCAAAAAGAAAAATATACCCCCATTTGTGTCTTTGATGTTAAGTCCTCAGTCAAAAGATGAAATATCACCCTTTTTACCCATTTCACTGCTGATCATTTAAACAGAAGCATCCATGTCTCTCTCTGGTAGTTCAAGAGAGGGTCATTTGGCCCATTCAAAGGGAGATAGATCATTCCGTTCTTTCTCAGAGGGTGCATCTACACATTGTCCTACAGCAACATTGTTACTGCACCATGTTTAACTACTTCCTTTTAGAAGGAGTAAAGCATGGCACAGTAACTGCCTGCACTGCACCATACGTGTGGTGCATGGTTATTTTTAGCAGCTACTTTGCTATAGCTGCACACTATAACAGGGAAGTGCACTACTACAGCAAAGTAGCTGCTGACCATGTGCAGACACCTATGGATGCTACATCACCTTAGCACATTGCTATGGCAATGAAGCATCGCGTGTAGACACCCACAAAGTGTAGTAGGATTAGACAGCCAAAGATCAGTAACTTTATGAAACAGATAGTGGTAGTTTAGCTAGAGAATTCAACAGAATAAATAGCAAAGAACCATGAAACAGAAATGGAACTCATTCCAGTTGAACAGATAGACCAACATAAAAGCTCAGTTGGAAGATCAGCCCATTCACTTGTCAAAAATTGGGCTTGTGAGCAATCTTGTTTGCTCACAAGCCCTAGTGTCAAGATTTGGGAGCATCACACATTTGCTGAAGCATTTTATATAGGTTAGTGCACATTAACAATATATTGCATATGGAATGAAGCTAAGACAAAGAGAGGAATGGGATTAGATGTAGATAAAATGGAAATGTAAGATGAAGCAGTTGTTGGGCAAGGAGCAAATTTGGTTAAATTTATTAAATTTGGAATTGGGATTAAATATCAGCAGGAATCCCGGTTTTCTCTGATAAAAAAAAATCCTTCAATTTTCAGATTAAAAAAAGTAACCCCAAATCTACATTTGTCCATGATCAAAATGAAAAACCATGTGTGTGATATACATATATCTAGAAGTGGCATTTCATTTTAATCATGAAAAAAATGTGGGTATGGGGTAAAATCCAGAATTGGGGATTTTTTTATTGGGGATATTTAGGAAGAACCAGGATCCCTAAATATCAGATTCTAGCTTAAAGGAGGCCTCTTTGGGATGATTCTGTTAGAAAAGTATGAGGGAAGCCTCAGACTCAAATACTGATCCAACCTACTCTGCCTGTAGTTCATCTCCCTCCAGTCACTAAACACAAAAAAACACACATGCATATATATGTTCACATACCCACATACACAAAGGTATACACAATTATAATTAATCTGATTGAGAGGCAAATGCATGTTCAATCTTAAGTATATATTTATAAATTGTATAGACTAAAGTTATGGAGACAGACTTGAAGGGAGACATCTCCAACATTGCTAAAATGTAAGTACAAAAGACACGTCATTGGATGGATATTGATGATGTTGTTTCAGTAATGACATCATCCATAGACTCCTAGTGTCTTTGCTTGGCTTCTCTATAGTGATCACAACATAAATTGCTTGTCTTGTTTGACTTCCTTGTTCACCAAAGTTGAGCAGATTGTGGCCGTTTTCAACGCTTCTACCAGACAAAAAGCTTGGGACCATTTCTCGAAAGCTCAGCGAAAGAACATAGACATTTGGCGAAAGCATTCTGAGGTTGGTGGTTTTATTATTACTTTTTACCCATCATCTCACAGCTGGATTGACACAGAACAAGTGTGACTGTAGCTGGACATACTGCATTCCACAATATTTATGACCAGTTTTAGCAGTTAATCAACTAGCCATTATACAGTCTCATTTACAGTATGAATTGCTCCCATTGCTCCCATTACAATAAAATTTGTTAAATAACACTAGGATGGAGAGCAATGTGTTGATGTTTTTCATACAAGAAATGGGAACTCATTGGAGGAATATGTTAATTACTTCTAACATAATGAACTAAAGTGGTGAAATTAGTCAAGATATTTTAAAATATCTATAGAATTACATTTTTATATGAAAAAATAGCTTTTTAAGAATACAGGAAGATCTGGTGGGGAAAAAGCAGGGTATAATGCAGATTATTTTTTCTAGTTGCATTATTATATGGACATAATAAGATAAGTTTGCTAGGGAATAAAATAAAATTTTCTTGAAAAATATTATTAAGGTTTATTCAGTCCAGAACTGGGATGTAGTCATTCCCATCTCTTCAGTGTCCTTATTTTAAAAAGTAAATACTCACATTAACTTAAAATTCATGGTTTACAAACACAATAAATGTAACAATAGTTGACATTGCAGTAGCTATATGAAATCATGCCTGTGCATCTGTCATATGCACGAGTATAAGAAATGAAGGAAAAGGGTCTGAGATTCCACTTCTGTTTGGTAGCAAAGGAAGTAGTAGCCCCACTTTACATTTTTGGTCATCCAGCTTTCGTTTTTAATTCAGTAGATACGCTATGAGCCTGTATTTTAAAAAGTAAGTACCACTGTCTTTGTTTTCTTTCTTACTTTATATGAGTAATTTATATCAAGTTGCTTATCTCCATGTAGTACAGTATGTTAATTGTTAACGTTGCAGTCTTCTTAATGATTTTCCCTGTCTCAAAACAAAAACTTTAGAAGGTAAGATGCACTTATTTAATTATTTTGTAGTACACTTGTAAAATAAGTGTTGTACACTTAATTTGAGAAACACTAAAGTGCCTTGATATAAATCATGTGGGTAACATTTTAAGTGCCCATTAACTAATGCTAAATTATAGTTGAATACCAATGGCACTAGATGTAACATCCACATGAATACCAAATGAATTCTTTATTATCATTGCTATTATGGTGAATACCAAATGACTTCACAATAATGGGACACTTAAAATAAAATGTTAGCATAATTTATTGGTAAGAGCTATATTTTGCATTTTGTTCACTAATACTTCAAATGAGTGGCAAATAAAGTCTTTAACTGAAAGTTCGAGACATTGGGGCTGTTACCTATCTATTTTCTTAGAAAGGTGTGAAAACAACATTTTCTGTTAATTTACATTCACTGTATTAAAAGTGTCCCTTCTTAAATCAGCTTTTCATAAAGGGATGTATCATAGCATTCATTTGCTAGCTTCTAAATCTTTAATAGAATGAATTGCATAAAAGCAGGACTTTCCATAAATGTTAATTCACTAAACATCTTTGCTTCTTTAAATATTATTGCATTTTGTTGTCCTTTCTAAAGAAAGGAAACAATAAAAATAATTTAGAGGATATGAAGCCTCGGGTTGAACCAATTTATTTAGAAAGCTCTTATGTCACAGGTGTAAAATGCTATGCAAATGTCAACAAATGGCTCTGTTGAATTTAAATCATATTGTTTGACTAGTCCATGCTTTGCTAATTCGCTTGAAACCTTCCCTTTGCCCATCTTCTCACTATGTAAGCTTTGCAAGCAAGCCAAATGAAAGGCCTTACTAAGGTTCTTATTATTTGAACCTTGAACGTGATGTCTTATTATTTGAAAAATTGACTGTACTATTAAATTTCATGATCCCAACTTTTTAATTGGATTGTCACATTTTGCAGCTTAAATGCCTTGCTTTTCTATACAGTTGAATTTCCTGTGTGATTGCCAACTTCTGTAGTTGAACCTTAAATAATAGCTTGTTTGGTGCTAAAGTGTAAGTTCCGGCAATTCTGCTTTTGGTAAATTCACGTAAAACTGTACTTTGCAGGTTCTGTAGGGAAAGCTGAACTACACACTTGAAGAAAAGAAACAATGCAGGAAAATGACAACTGATAGTTAAAAGGCATCTGAATGTTTCAGAACATGCATTGGGCAGCTGCTTAATCCCCTGGGTTGTCATTTTAATGAAAATCCCAGCATGATCTCATGTTAACAGGACTGCAAGAGAAGAGCTGCAGCCTGAAAAAAGGAACTAAAGGGCATTTCCACAGTTCTGAGCTCTGGCTAGTTAACTGTAGGGAAAAAAAATCCCTAAAAAAGGGTGTGGGGTGCTTTACTGCTCTTGCATCTAACTATACCTTTCTGTGAATATATTTGCCATTCAGATCATTCCTATTTGATGGAAATATCTGCTGGCTTAAAGAGAACATTTCTGCTTCCTTTCTAATTATTTTGTGTTTTAAAGTGTATTCTCACTCTGAGCGTTGGCCTGAGTCCTAAAAAAATTGTTATTGTTTTTTCTCAGTTACCATAAATAGAAGGGCATTTGATGCAGTCCTGTTACTTATCTGCAATTACAGCTGACGTATTTAGCGATCTGTTAATGCCACTTCATAAAATGTTCTCTGGAGCTTTGTCTTGATCAGCAGATCTGCTCTTCATGAAGTTGGACTATAGTCCTTGTTCAACCAGTCCCTCTTCAAACTTTGCATTATGAAGAAGTTGAAAAGATTTGTAGTTCAACATGATAAGCAGTAAGGTGGGAGGAAGTTGAACACTCAGTCACTTTGCGTTACAAGATGCTTCAAATGACACCAGCTAACTACAAACCCAAATTTGTTAAAAGGGAGTGAGTTTGTGGATCTCATAGTTAGAAAACATAATTCGAGGCAGTGAGTGTGGAAATTAATAAAGTCATCTACAAGTTAATAATTTATCCAGAAAGAGTAGATTGATTTGTAAAGGCTTTTTTTACAAGTAAATCTTCTCCCCTTGGGAATATTATTTCTTAATTGGCCACTGTAAAAATGTTTGCGTGGCCAGTTGAAGAATCTGGTATTGGCCAATGTCAGACAGAATCCTGGATTTGATGGACCACTGATCTGATTAAATTTGGCTAGACTAGTACTGTAGTTAAAGCTTTTTAACGGTCCTTTATCACTTACAGGCTCTTATCTTGCACATGCTTAGGGTTGTGTTTGTGTTTTAGTTGATCGCTTTTAGGCCATTACAGGTTTTCCTTGAAGGGGACTGCAGAGCATGGAGGCAGAAAGGGATCTTGGAGTCATTACTGACTCCAAGATGAACATGGGCCAACAATGCGAGGTCACGGTTGGCAGGGCTAACCGGACCTTGTCGTGCAGCCATAAATGCATCTCAAGCAAGGCCAAGGAGGTGATCCTCCCCCTCTATGCAACACTGGTCAGGCCACAGCTGGAGTACTGTGTCCAGTTCTGTGCTCCCCACTTCAGGAGGGATGTGGACAACATTGAGAGGGTCCAGAGGAGGGCCACCCGCATGATCCGGGGACAACAGGGCAGACCCTACAGTGAAAGACTGCGGGACCTAAACCTGTTCAGCCTTCACAAGAGAAGGCTGAGGGAGGACCTGGTGACTGTCGATAAACTCACTAGGGGGGACCAGAAGGGTTTGGGAGAGACCTTGTTTCCCCTAGCGCCCCCTGGCATAACAAGGAATAACAGCCATAAGTTGTTGGAGAGTAGGTTTAGATTAGACATCCCTAAGAACTACTTCACAGTTAGGGCGGCTAGGATCTGGAACCAACTTCCTAGGGAAGTGGTGCTGGCTCCTACCCTGGGGGTCTTTAAGAGGAGGCTTGATGCCTACCTGGCTGGAGTCATTTGAGCCCAGTTTGTTCTCCTGCCCAGGCGGGGGGTCGGACTTGAAGATCTACAGGGTCTCTTCCGACCCTACTTCTATGATTCTATGAGACATTATTAGTTTGGCTGTTAAAGATAATGTGGAAATTGATGCTGCAGGGATATTAATGACCAAAAATAAGTTACCCATGCGGCTACCTAAGTAGATACAGAATCCTCCCCAGTGAATGATGCTTGTGGGTCCTTTATAGTATGGAACTGCAAAGTGGTTAATAATTTTCTGCTTTAAATGGCTTTTAATTCATTAAATACAGGTTTGCTATTTACCGTTTTAGTGTTTTTTTTCTGAATTATTCCAGTGCAAAACACCCATTAATTAGCCTCCTTGCCTCTGCAGTGATTAATGGCTATATATACTTTTATTATAGTATTCCAGATTTACTGATGAATTCAGGGTGCAGCCTCAGGGAAACACCCTCCTTTTATTTTCAATCCCACTATGACAGTTTGTTGTTAATTGCATGGATAAATAGTGGGAACCTTCAGCACCATTTCTTCCTTCCACGTGGCTACTTCTTGTTTCAAAGATTTTAAACCACCTCTTTGGGAATTAGGCTCTTTGTCGATAGAAAAATTAGCTGTCTGCAAACTGAAAAGCACTACACTAATCACTGTGCAACATCCCCATGTACACCTGACAGTATTATTAGGACAAAATAGAATTCTCTCAGTCTTTTCTGTGCTACCATTAAAAAGCCAGCCATTATTCCAGCTCTGTCCTTTTTGTCTGCGAACAAAGACTGTCTAGGTTTCTGCTTGCTTATCGTTTACTTAGTTACACAGATACAGGCTTTCTGCCTTTCTTCTGCCCTTGTAAAGACTTCTCTAAGAATGGGCCATTAGCTCTGACATGTATTTCATATCAAGATGCAGAAGATACCAATAACGTGTTTAGAATTTGAGAAAATTGGGTTTATGATATACAGACAGGGAAACCAAGTGGCATATAGGAGCAGGGTTGTGTTTTGCCCAACCTGATAACACCTTTATATACTCTTTGATTGATAAATGATCTATGAAGTACTGCATGTGTGGCATTATGACTGCCACCAGGCAGGACTAATAATCATTAAACAAAGGGAATTCATCTACTCTTTTCCCCCATCCTCCCCCTGCACATGTTGTAGCTGACAAACAATTCTTTAAATATTTTACCCTGAAGAACTCCCCTTTTCTAACTCTAACACATGCACTGGTTCAGTACTGAAGTTGATCATTAATACTGTTCTTAAATCAGAGTACTCCTAAAATAGTTAAGCAATAGCGAGATCAGCTCATGGAAGTCCATACTGATAAGAGGCCATCTTGGGTTTTAGGAGCTCCGGAATGCTCACAGCGAACAGCTCATGGGAATCCGCCGGGAAGAGGAGATGGAAATGTCTGATGATGACAGTGGTGACAATCCCAGTAAAAAGCTGCGAGTAGATGAATCAGGTAAGGCAGAGAGCCCCTGCAGTGTCCTGTAATATGTCACCCTTGTCTTTTAAAATCTTACATTATTGGTAGAACTAGGCAATGGCTATATAGCATGGGATATCTGTTGCATTTGAATCATCCATGTATGTATTTTCTTTGAATTACTTTTACTTGTGTCTAGATAGCTGTCATGGTCGAAAAACTCTCTAGTTTTTTCCACTGTTGGAACCGTTATGGCTCTTTCAAAAGGGTTTTTCCAACCTTGCAAAATGGAATTTGATTCCATGGTAATATTATTTAAATATGGAAGCAGCCAAAGTTCTGTTTCTTTCTATACACTGAACCTTTTCAGCAAATACATTACAGTGTATGACCCTGCTAATTAACTGAGTTGTTCATGGAATTAACTCCTAAAGAGGTTGGATTAATTGGAGTAAATTAAATAACTACTCTGAAAGAGAGAACAAGTACATTTGGTACATTTGCAAAAAACTTTTCCAGGTTTTGGAGAACAGTCAGCTGCCAAGGTGAGCAATACAGAAGGTGGATATTGGACTGGCTTGGTGACTCATGGTAACTGGCATGCACTATTTACAGAGATATGGTTGCAATCTTTCCTTTGATTTCAGGGTCTGCCAAATAACTGTGGTATAGAGAGTTGTGAGGAGTTAACAAGTGTCTACCCCTGTGTTCCTCAGCTTAATAAATAAACAGCTTATAAAAGCTCTCGACCAAACTTAATTTGGTCCTACTAATAAGAGTTTAGATATGTGGACAAATGAAACAAGATATATGCAGAAAAACTAAATGTTAGTATTGCTAAGAATTTGACTTAGAACTGGACTCAAGCACCATATTCCATGACCATAACTCTTTTAATGACTGGATTTTTATGACTGCGTAACTGTACGTGTTCTTACATATATGCAAGAGAAAGTTCTTTTACCACAGGCGATGGTGGCTATGAGACTTAAGATCTCCAGAAGTAAAGGTTGAAGCAGGTTTCCATTCTTCAAATATATAAACACATTCATTGTTAGCAGGAATGTCCTAGGAATAGGCCACTTTTCTTCAAGGAGATATAATATTTTTCAAAAAGAAAGGTTTGCACAATAAACCCTGCTAGTGGCAGCTTTAATTTTTGCCTAAAATAATAGTATGGGTTTGAGTTTTCCAGAATTAATTAGTAAAATGATTGGAACTGACACAGTGGCTCTTCAGGAAAAATACTGCTGGCAAAGACAGATATTTATGGAGACGTAATCATTGGCTTTGGCCATGGCCAGTCTCACAGAGATAAATAATGATAATTAACAATAACAATATACGGTGAGAAATGCCTACTCACCACACTCAAGAAAAATAATAATTAAGTTTTGA
Organism: Crocodylus porosus; assembly: GCF_001723895.1. Taxonomy (NCBI): domain Eukaryota; kingdom Metazoa; phylum Chordata; order Crocodylia; family Crocodylidae; genus Crocodylus; species Crocodylus porosus. The sequence goes on along the minus strand of NW_017728906.1, from coordinate 148,252,134 downwards.
CCTGTCATGCTTAACACTTTGTCTGGGTTTAATAAATGCTACTTAAGCAAAGGTACAGTTCAAGCACTATGCTTCAAATTAATAATGTTACAAATGGGAAAATATGGTTGTTTTTTTCCTGAAGTGAAGAGGGACACATTTTGACAGAAAACCATGACTTCTGTGGCTTTTTCTCTCAACTTATTTTGGCTTATTTGAATTTCATCTACTTACCTATGAACTTGGACATATAATTTGCATTAGTTATAACCTGAACAACCCTGCTAATACATCACATACAAAGTCTGTACTTCACAATATAACTCTAATAGAGTGATTCTCCAAAGACATGGTTCTTTACCATTTTCTACTTCTAGCCTCAAACTCTCAAATAAGCTTTGTTGATCTGATTCTTCCCTCACTATCACTGATGTAAACGAAGCATACTTTCTCTGAAACAAATGGAGGTACCCCAGTGTAAAAGTGAAAGCAAAATCAGGGCCTGTGGACAATAATTATTTTTTGACCCTTTTCTATTGACTAGTGTAGTTCACCATCTCTTTGGTGATTCATTTTTTCTCTACATGACTTTGCTTGACCTTTTTCTTTTTTTTAACTTACATACATTAAAGGAGTGGCATTAATCCAAAGAGTTGGTGAAATCATGTACTTCAACTCTTCACAGACCAGAGCCTCAAAGCACCTTATGAAAACAAAACCAAGAACACTACAACATGCCATTGGTAAAAGGTAGAGGAGAAAGGACCAGTGCCTTGCCACTGAAATGACAGAGAAGTAATTTTAGTTACATTTGCAGAGAAAACAGGACTATGTACGGTCCCCAGGCTAGGGACAGAAGTTGCATATAAACTGGTTTAAGTCATAAGAAACTAGTTTGAACCTGTAACAGAACAGGAGCTAAGTGCACATAAACCAGTTTCAGAATGGCTGAAACTGGTTTAAGATAAACCTGGTTGAATGTAATACCAGACTTAACTGATTTGGGTCAATCCAGTTTATGAAACTTCTGCCCCAGGCCCCATCCTGGCTCAAGTTAAATCAGTCCCCAGCATCCCAACATGCTTTCCAGCCCTGGGCTGGGCTGTCTGCTACAGAGAGCAGGGCTGGCCCCACCCCTTTGCTCCCTACCTGGAGCAACGAGGGCTGACTGACAAGGGGGTGGGGGTGAGCCCAGGTGGGGATTCATCCCAGTCCATGGGGGCAAACCCCTGGCTTAAATACCCCACTCAAACTTACTGCTGGCTGCAACTGTGGACTACAAATCCCAGAGGCACCTGGAAGCAGGAAGAGGAAGTGACGAGCAACCCTGCAGAGTCCAGTTGCTGTGATTCTGGACTGCAAATACCAGAGACCTCAGGGGCAGCAGGAAGAGGAAGTGAACACACAGCCAGAGAGCTGTGCTCTAGTTCCCCCTGGCTTCTGGTCTGAGCCACTGCAGGCATGTGGCTACATTTCCTCAATCAAAGGTAAATGTCTGTTCAATTCTGTTTCAGTTTAACCTGTGAATGTTAGACTAACCTGCAAAGACTGACTCGATTCAGCCTCAGGCTCTTTGACAGTCTGTACCTAGCCCCTGAGTCCTTGCTAATCTCTGGAAAGGACAATTCCTTTCTGACCGAATCTGGTGAGCATTTTGAGCAAGAGCAGAAAAGCAAGGTCTACCAGACAGATAACCAAGAGGTTTCTGAATGCCAGTATACCTCAGTCAGAACTCCCATATTAGTCTTTGGCCAGCGTCGAACACTTCTAAAGAAGGGTGGAAAGAAAAAACAGAAAGCAATAAAGCATCAATGGGGGGAAGAAATCTCTTGCTGACCATTAGGGGTGACCAGAAAAAGCCCTAAAGTATAGAATTACCAGAAAACTTCTGAGAGAGGAAAAAATTACTTCTTAACCCTAACATAGGGATTCTAATACTTGAATCTGCATTCCTGACGCATCTTTTTTCATTCTTGGATTTATTATTTATTTATGTTGTCTTATATCTGTTCCACAGAAAGAATATCCTTTTAAAACTTTATTGTAAAGGTGCATATTTTTTGAGAAGGCAGATATTTACATATTCCTCATCCGTAAAACTTTTTAATTGTTTCCCCCCGTTTATAGAATAAGTACCTGTGATTCTGCATGTGTGAAAAATGGTGCGAATGACCACAAAGAAGAAAGATACCATGCCTTATTGTAAGAAATGATAATTCCCAATTACCATGCCTTATTGTAAGAAATGATAATTCCCAATCTGTTTGGCTACTTGGATTTTGTCCTAAAAGTTCACACTGTTAAAGTTACAGTTTTAGTTTCCTGAAACCATTTGTTTTCCTAATCAAATGCTATTGTTCTTTTTCCTGTGCAAAAATAACTTGACATCCAAGAGCATTTAGATACTCTGGTGATGAGTATGACAAACATACCTAACAGCTAGATCATATAGAATGAAAAAGATGTGGTAGGTTCTTTGAAGCCAAAACTTTCAGTCTATTGAGATAAAGACAAATGAATATCATCCCCATCACTTCCATCTGCATTAAACAGACCTGCAGGCTAGGGATGCACAGGCATCCTAACATGTGAGAATTAGCTACAACTTGGTGACATTCAAGTCCCAGAAAAACACTAAGCTAAATATTGTCTCTTGTACACTTTGAATTTGGGCATTTTGAAGCAGGTGCTTAGATTTTTTTTTTACTGAGTACTTTTCTTATGGGGTAGAGGCCTGGTCTTCAAGTCAGGTATGATTTTGTTGCAGATCACAGATTGTACTAATCCCTCTTAAGATACAAGCCAGATTCCACCAAAGCATACTGTTATTCCTTAATATTACAGCCTAATAATAACTCACCACAAAGTATATCAACTCATTTTTCAACTCAAATGTACTTCTTTTGCATGCAAAACTATCCTTTTTCTCATATTTGTTAACCATAGCAAAACTAGGCCTGTCAGACCCGTGTTTCAGGCTATGCTGCAATGCAGAGACACAGCATTCTGAACAAACTGAACAAAAATGTCTGGAGGGATGATATATTCCCTCAGACCTCCATTCTTTATAAAGCTGGGACTGGTAGCAAAAGACAACAGACACCAACTACCCACTAAATCTGGCCTGAAGGATACAACTGTTACATGTATATTTTATTTCCCACACCTCAAGCTTTAGGTTTAAACCTTGATTTATTTGCATTTCAGATTTTTGAGCTGGAAGGGAAAAGAGAAGTTTTCTGATGTAAAACTAAGATTGTTAAAAAATTGGTAACTGGCTTAGATATTATATTTGAAAGTCAAGGTACAGTTATTGAAGCATTAGTTCAGAAAAAGTGGCATCCTCCACAGGGGCCTGGAGAATACAGGAAATCTTTAGAACGATCAGAATTTCTGGGTGCTTGGTCTTTCATGTGATGGCACCGTGAGCAAAAATCCGCCCAAAAGAAGACTTCATAGTAATTTTAAAAATTAGTGAAGTGAAACTACTAGCTTTAGCAGTAGCAAAAAGGCTTGTTTTACATTGTGAAGTTATCTATAAGCTCCTTTCAAGTGGGAGGGAAGGGCTGTTCTTCCTTTTGCAGTTCCTGTGCTGTGAATTCTTGTGAATGCAACTGTAGTGGCTGACAGTTTTGTAAGTAGTGCATAAAAGAAAGAAATAGACTTCTTTGCCAAGGGCCACCAGGTGGTTTCTGTGGTTAAGGCATTTGATAGGGATTCAGGAAATCGGGGGAAAATTCCAGCTCTGTCAAAAACATCCTGGGTGACAGCGAACAACTCAATTGATCTTTCAGTGTCTCAGATCCTTACCTGTAAATGGAGGCAACGGTGTTTCCTTTTATTTGAAACATTCTCTCTCTTCTCCATCTAGGGTTCCATGTAGGAGCTGTTTTTTTCTATAATGTCTGTTCAGTGCCCAGCACTTGGCTGGCCCCGGTTTCATTGAAGTCTTTAGTCACTACTGTAATGCAAATAATAGGAAGTTGTGGCTTCTATCAGTGTATACTCTAGCACTGGCCATTGCATGCATACTACCAAATCAATGAACTGCAAGTTGTGCGCACAATACAGACACACCTTTCTCCACAACTCGCTTAATTATGAAAGAGCACTGAAATAGCTGTTATAAGTTTATGGAGGGGATACAGAATGGAGAATTCTGGCTGGCCAGTAAGAAGTTACGATGTGTGGAGTTATACTAGCTGTCTTGAGGGTGCAGAGCAAACTGGAAGGTATTTGATATTTGTCATGCTTCTGTGGTTTTCTGGTTGCCACATGGGGCCAGGAAGGGATTTTTTACCTATCCTGTTGCTAGAGGTATTGTGGGGAGCAGAGGGAAGGGAAGGGTGGCAGAGTTTGTCTTCCTCAAAAGCTCTGGGTGTTGGTTACAGCCATAGGTGGAGATTTTGAATGGGATGTGCCAATGCTCTTGCTGAAGATAAAAACTTGGAGAATCCTGGCTAGGGGGTCTTGCCCCTCTGCTCACAGTCAGCCTAATCACCACATATGGGATCTAGAACAAAGTATACTGAATGGTCAGATCGGTACAGACTATGGGGGGTTTGCCTTCTGGATCTCTTGAGAGGTTTTAATAACTCTTGTGGCAACAACACACTGAACCCCATTATCCCCCTGCTCTACCTCTTGTTTGGGTGCTTTTGGTGTCTTTAAGTAATAGTTCTGGTAGTTGTGTGACAGGATTGATTGTGTATTTTTAGGAAAAGGTTTGACAAGGATTTCTATGGGATGTTTTAGGTAGGGATGATCCATAAGCAGAGGGTTTCATAGATTCATAGACATTAGGGCTGGAAGGGACCTCAGAAGATCATCGAGTCCAGCCCCCCGCCCGAAGGGCAGGAAGTCAGCTGGGGTCATAGGATGCCAGCAAGATAAGCATCCAAATTTCTCTTGAAGGTGTTCAATGTAGGTGCTTGAACCTCCTCCGATAGCAGGCTGTTCCAGACCTTGGGGGCTCGGACAGTAAAGAAGTTCTTCCTTATGTCCAGCCTGAAATGGTCTTGCAGTAGTTTATAACCGTTCGATCTCCTCATCCCTTGGGGCGCTCTAGTGAACAAACGTTCTCCCAGATACTGGTGGTCACCCTTGATAAACTTATAGGTGGCCATCAGATCGACCCTGAGCCTGCACTTTTCCAATCTAAAGAGCCCCATGGCTCTCAGCCTGTCGTCATAAGGTCTGTTTTCCTGACCTCTGATCATGAGCGTGGACTCTGGACTCTCTCAAGCTTCTCCACATCCTTTTTGAATTGTGGGGCCCAAAACTGGATGCAGTACTCCAGCTGTGGCCTCACCAAGGCCAAGTACAAGGGGAGAATGTCGTCCTGGGATTGGCTTGAATCATCTATGGACGCAAGTCAGTGTTTTGCTCCCTTTATTAGCCACAACATCACATTGAAGACTTATGTTCATTTTGTGGTCAATGATGACCCTCAAGTCTGTTTCTGAACTACATGACCTTCAGAGGTCCCTTCTGAGCCTACTTTTCTATGAGTCCATGAAACTACTGCAACTTAGGCCTTTTTGTGGGATTTTCCAAAGCATCTATGTGATTGAGTATCCATCCCGCTGAAAGTTAGTTAGCATTTGAAAATCATGCCTCTATGAAAATAATAATAATTTTCTAGGGTTAATGCTATCCATATATAAGAGCTGCAGACCTGGTCAATACTTGGATGGAAAGCCCAAATAAGTGCAGAAGTGATCCAGCTAATATTTATTTATCTTCTCACAAACTTCTTCAGAAAATGCAGTCTTTTATTTTTATTTCAAAGGTCTTATCAAGATCTGAAATTGCACAAGTTTAGCTAAAGGTGGTTTTTAAGCTGAATTAGTCAAACTGATAGAAAACCTTGTATGGATACATCAGTGCAACTTTGAATATAAATGTCTGTTTCCACTGTTCAGAACTTAATGCTGCTCTTTCTTTCTTTTTATTTTGAAATCTCATCTAAAACTTACGGCTTTTTACTCTTTGGTGTGCCTCTGGCAAATGGAGATTTCTCTGTCCCCTTTCTTTAAATTGGGTATCTTGTTTTTACTTGGGACCACTGAACTTTGACTTATGTGTTTTATTATTTTTACCACTACATGTTGTGAAAACAACACTGTTAGTTAACAGGCCCCAGATCTGGGTGATGATAATGAAAAAAAAAAGTTGACAAAGGTCACATAAAATATTATAGTTTATATCCCTTAAAAATGAATAGTGCACGTCCTTTTTTCTTTGGAGAAATGCATAAAAAAATGTATTTAGCCATTTAATTTGTAAGTATCCCTGCAATAATAAATTAATGATTATGTGAAGAGGAAGATACCTTTGGAAGAAATCCTGCTTTTCTCACACTTTAATTAGGAAGTTTTGTCAGCAATAGCTAAGAAACTATTTTAAATATGAAAGACTAAAACAATTTTCCCTTGATTAGAAAAGGTCAGGATGCAACTCCAGCCAGAGATGATCACTAGGGAGGAACAAAAGATATTTGCTCCTTTCTCTTAGGGAAGGTCCTGTACCAATTTCTTTCACAGCAGCTAGTCTGGAACTGAGATCTCATAAGACAGGCCCCAACTTGGGGTTTCTTGACATGTTTGTATGCTGCAATGTGCACTGCATTTTTGCATAGCATATCCAAATAGCAGTATCTGCTTTAGGAAGCACAAAAGCCTACCTTTATATAAAGCCTGTGAGTAGATGTGGTGATGTGGCTGAATTTAGTCACATCTGCACTTCCGAAATCAATGCTAGACAATGCTTCCAAACCCTTTTGGGAAATAAAATGGAAGTCTTGTGCTATTTATCAGGTGCATTCCTCTGCGGTGTTAATTTAGCATCCTTCCACAGAAGTACGCGTCACTGAAGGAGTAAAGAGCTATACTTTTGTTTTTAAAAGAAAACAGAATTTTCAGTTATATTTACCTAATAAGGATTATACAAAAATGACCAGTTTACTATAAGATGCAGCATAAAGCCCATGTTGCTTTGATGCCTTTCAACTGCCAGAAATGCTATTATCTAGATTACATTTTATTATGTTTCCTGGGTATTTCATACTGATAAGGTTTTATGCAGGATCATTACATATGAGAATAGATTTAATCCTGTTTTTTAGTAAGCTTTAAGGACACTGAGGGATTATTTATGTAATAAGATGCAAAGTTGCTATGGAAAATGCTATAGCAACCTAACATCTTCACAAAACCAAGCAGCCACTTGTGACAGCAATCTAAATTTACATTTATTTTAGTGTCATTTTATCGACACTCTTAGCATCTCATTTTGACAGCATGTTAAAATATGTTTTGAGCTCATGCTTGAACAAAATTAACAGTATGTTGTTGGATTTAAATATTTCAGATAATTTCCTAAGATAATTTTAGATTTGTTTCACTTTATTATTAAAAACAGTGAAAAGTGTGTTTTGGAGGTGCCCCATATAAGCTCTAATTATTTATGTCTTCACTTTCATAATCTTTTAATCTTTAAGCCTTAAGTTATATGTAATCCTAACGAGTTTTGCAAGTTAAAAGTAAAGAAAAAACAAAAATATTTTCTGAGACTCAGTGTTGAGTTGAAATGTTTTTATTTTCTTCATATCTAAATGAAAATATTTCTTTATAAAGAAATGATTTTGTAATCACAATTTATTTCAAATCCTATACCTTTTACTGCAGCTTTCATAGTTCAGGACACAGCCTATAATTTTTCATTAGGTTTCATAAAACAGGGCAACATATCTGAATGCACAGTTGTAGCTTGGTACTTTACTGTGCTATTTACATAGCATGATCTTACCTCCCTAAAATGCAAAATAGCAGTGAATGTTGTCTTGTTGGAGATAAAAGGAGACAGTATACACCCTGTCCCGCTCCCACTGAAGTTAATAGCAAAACTCAAATTGACTTCAACAGGAGCACAAGCAGGTTCTGTGTATTGATTTTTCTTCCATGCCCCTCCATTAAGAATCTTGAAGTGTGGCTGTAACATTGTTGAAGTGGGATGTTGGCAGCAAAATCAATGAAAGACAATATTGAACATATGCTGTTTTCACCTTCCTCACAATCTGATGTAGGTTTTATTAGCATCATTCTCACAATTACACCCCACCCCCTGTATAAAGTCATTTTGTTATAATGCTTTCTTAGATACAGGGCTTTGTCTTGACTCCCAACTTCATTTAAACCTTAAGAGAATAAGGCCTATTTATAACACTGAAAATCCTTGGCTTGAGCCATAAATCACATATGGACAAAGAACAAGCATCTTCTTTGACTCTCCATTTTTGAGTTGGCAATACAATTTTATTTATATGGCTCTATCATTTTATTTTTTAAATTAAGTTCCGGTACTTAAATTAAGCTCTAGTACTGTCTGCTATATAATGCTGCACCGCCTCTCTTGACCTTAGGGACACTTCCTAACATGTGATCTTGTATTTTAAAATCTCATTCAAATTTAAATCTACAATAGAAATAGATCATGTTCATTAAATGCCTGATCATTTTTAAGATAACATGGAAGGTAACAATCAGAAACGCATTGATTTCAACCTTAATGCAAAGATTTAGAATCAGACGGAGAGAACTGAGAGCACTGATGTATCAAGCTGACTAAAATCCTGAGACCTTACCCCTCCAAAGATTTCAGATTCCTCTTCCCTACACGTTCAGCAGCCTGGTGACTGGGAAATACTCGCATTATAAGAGTTAAGAACCTAATGAACACAGCCAGGATTCAAAATTGGATGGTATTTGAAATTCCCAGTGCTACTGAGACTGGGTGGTATTGCTGTTTGCTTTGATAAATGAACTTTGGACACTGAGGAGATATGGGATTTTCTACTCTTTGCTGTCAGCTTGACAACTATCTGGAACAACCTGCTTATATTCAGCTGCCATATGTGCCACTAAACATTTCCGTGAACAGTATGTTGAAGAATTTGGTTCTTAAATTCAAATCATTAAGATAGGATGTGATTACTTTAAGGTGAGTTGTTTGTTTGTTCAAGATTATGAGACTACACAGAGAAAAGGCAGAGGGGAAAAACCTAATGGACATCCTATTTTACTTTGCTTCTTTCCAGTTTGTATACACAGTTTCTAGAGCCCTTTGAAGATGCTAAGTGTTTTCTTTTTGTTAAAAGAAAGGCATTTGTTAAACGTTTGAAGGTAGGATTTCCAGAGTTTCAGAGTTGGACTTCTAACTGCTGCCAAGTTTTTATTTTTTACTTTGCCATGGGAGAGTATGTGATTATTTTTTGAAGTTTTTATGGCATGCAATTTCCATTGTGTTTTTGCAGTGACTTTCATATTCCAGCAATTGTTGTATCACTTTTAGAGCTGCCAGATATCTACCTGAAATGCCTCTGATGAAGATCTTCCTACTTGCAGGTGCTGGCTAGTTGCAGTTCCAACTCACCTACATCTAAACTAGTCCTTTGCTTTAGATCCTACATGGCTGTGTTTTTGCCTCCAGAATGTTTCAATTCTCAGGAAATGGGCATTTTTTAGTAGTTGTGGGGAATGAGGTACTGGGTGGTAGATGCTCCATTTTGTTCTATCAGCAGCTTGTCATTGTTCTTGTGTTTTATTGATTGATTTGGAATATAGAGCTTGATCCTGTGGGCTTCTGGATGCAGTTGAAAGAAGTACAGCATGCCAATGTACTAGCACTCAGCTTTTGCTTCCTGTCTGCATGCAGAGATAGTTCTGTGGTGTTGAGAAATACACACAGGACTCAGCAAAGTGAGTAAATCCTGCATCCTTACTAGGTAATGTTAGTTGTAAAAGAGAACATGAGGTGAGATGTGGAAGGAGTAAAGATATCAATTATAACTCAGGGAGGAGTGCATAATGACTGTTGTTAGGATTTTCAGTTATTCTGCCTCCAGCTAGGAGAAGTGTCTCATGCAAGTGCTCTTATGAAAAGAAGTGAGAATGGGAAAATCAGCTGACAAAAGTGTTTCATGACATTCCTTAGAAATATTCTGCTTTCCAGCCACCTCTTCAGTTCTTGTGATTATAATGGGTAGTAGTATTTGCACCATCACCAACCTGCAACATGTACCCCTTCTTATAGGTGTACCCTGGCAGGTATTATACTTAGGGCATGATTTAACTTGCTAATCATGTCTTAAGTAGCAACCAGGCCACACGTTTGTGAAGTTAATGGTGTGATAAAATCGGGAATAAACCACAAGTTATTATACAAAATGTGTAATAATGTTGTGTCTGGTTCCTATCATGCCTTAAATTCAACATGGGGCTGGTGAGCTCCTGGGAACTAGCCAACAGTCCCAGTCCTGGGATTGAGGTACTGGGTGGTTCCAGCCTTGGGAGCATGCTGAAGCCCTTCAAGGCTCTGGTGTTTTTCCAAGGCTGAAAGCACTGATCAGCTGACGGGCCTCTGGCTGTGAGAGCGCACGAGGCACCAGGCTTTCCACTTATCAGTGCAGAGGGAGCCCAGGATTATGATTCTGGGTTCTCCCCGCACCAGCAGCAGGGCACAATGTGGGATTGAGAATCAGGTCCAAAGTTGCACTCCCTACCATTCATCTGCTGGGATTGCGAGTCAGAGTCCATGACGCCTTTAATTGAGCACCTGTCAGGGGCCTTAGATCCCTTTGTTGCTTTAGCAATAATGAAGCACCATGCTCAGCCCCAGAGGTTGTGACTGCTCTTCATGACTCTTATGCTGACTGAGCTCTTAAGAAAGGACTGTTCAGTGTCTTGTTTTGACCATGGGGTGGGTAGGACAGCATCAGACTTTCTTGGATTTCTGTATAATCATATGGAATTCAATACTATATTTTTTCCTCCTCTTCAACTTGATGGCTAAGTACAGACACTCAAAAAGCCTGAGGCTTAATCAATTCAATCTTCACAAGTTAGTCTAAGCTGTGTAGATTGAACCAATAAGCAACTGAAAAGATACTCACTTTTGATTAGGGGAATGCAGCCACATGCCTGCAGTGGACCAGGACAGAAGGTGAGGGGTGCTAGAGCATGCCTTCCTTCTCTGCTGGAGCAGACAGCTTTTTCCAATGCTACCCTGTCCACCCTGTGAGCAGGGGTTTATAGAGAAGGTGCAAAGCATCTTGAGATGCTGGGAGACTGTAAGTTAATTTGAATCTGTAAGGGACCTGGGACAGAAGTTCAATAATCCAATTTAACATAAATCTGACACTGATAAACTGGTTTTAGCCATTTTGAAAGTGGTTTATGTGCGCTGAACTTCTGGGCTAGGGACAGACTTTCAGAAAGCCTTTTCAGCTTACTCTAACCTGACTTGGCTGAACTGGTTTGTAACTGGACAGATATTCTCTTTGGACTGAGAAAATTCAGGCACATGGCCTGCAGTGGCTAGAAGCCAGGGGGCGCTATTGCAGCTCTCTCTTCCCTTCCACAGTACTGAGCTGAGGGGTGGGGGGCATGACCAGTCCCTGGCAGGACACTCTAATTAGTGAGGGGTATAAACCCCAACCCTCCCTGCACCATCCCAGTCTTTTCCCTGCTGGCTGTTCAAGGGGCAGTAGTGTTGCCAGACCCCATCCCCCTGCTAGCACTCTGGGGTAAGGGGGGTTGTGCAGCACATGCATCTGTTGATGTTGCAGAGATTTTCAATTTCCCTCTTCCTGCTTCTTTATACTGTCAGCAAACTGACAGGTGAGTAAGCCAGCAGGGGGGTGATAACAGTGTTTATCACCCCATCAGTAAAACAATAGCCTTTCTCCATTAATTCAAACTCTTCTTAAGTGGCTTAATAGCTGATCTGTTGATTAGCTCCAAAAAGCCCTAAGCAGGCACTGTTCTGCCTGCCTGTCCCAGTGAAATTGGAGACACTCAGACACAGACACCTCTCAGCATTAGCTAGCATACCACATGCTTAGGGTCTGTGGGGCTAGGGTCTGTGCTGTGGGAGGTAGGAGAGGGGGGATCCCTGATTGTCCAGCAAGCATTGGGGGGGGGAGGGGGGAGGAGTCTCTGCCAGAGCTCCCAGCCCTGCTGTGGAGCAGAGAGACCCTTCCCAGCCCAGAGAGCATGCCAGGATTCTGGGGAAGTCTGATTTATCTTAAATCAGCAAAGGGTCTGGGACAGACAGAACTGGTGAAAATTCAAGAAACTCCAAGATACATTCAGTCAACTCTGTGTCATTCAAAGGGAAGGAAATATTATTCCTGTATGTGCACAAGTTCTTTGCATATTTGAGTTTTTTGTTTTTTCACCCAGTCCCAAACTAGCAGAGGATATATTTCAGCTTCATTAACAAATTTTAATAATCAGCATTCCACTCCAGTCTAATGTCAAACTAATTTCATGACCTGATGAATGACTGTAAATACCTGCTGTTTGAGAGCTTTGAAAGAAAGCAATTCATACTAGCCATGATGAAAGGACTGTATTTTTGTAAATAAATTATTCTGTTAGGAATCAGAAATACCCAAAACATCAGTCACATCAGAGACTGAAATATAATTTTTATTCCCTAATGAACATGGCCATTCTTTTATTCCCTAATGAACATGGCCTTTGGAGAGATGGAGTGGCAATGCCACCGGGGGTGGGGGTGGGGTCTCATTAACACCTTCTTCAGCTTCTAATTTTACATTTACTGTTAGTAGACCTAGCATTGCTCCTGACATTAATGCCAGGAGTACTATGTGCTCCCTTGTTTTGTAAAATATGAAATACATCTGCAAATTTCTCTTTAAGAATATTGAATTCCTTTTATTTTGTTTAAAATTGGGAGCTGAACTTAGGTGTTAGAGAGGCTGCCAGTCATAGCCCTTAATATTGCAATAATTTAATGCAGAAGGCAATACTGTCATGCCTTACATTATATAAATTCTTGTTCCTTTACATATATTTAAGGTATCTTGATGCAAGTGTAGAGTAGGGCCAGGATCCAAAATAAACTGGACAGGCAAGAGAAATGGTTCACAATAAAGCAGGTAAAGTTTATCAAGGAGCGCTACGAAGTCCTGCCCTTGAGATAGAATAATTGTATGTACTGATACAGACCAGAGGAGATCTTATGTAACAGGGTAGCACACCTACCATTCAGGTATGTTTATATTAATACTGACTCAGAAAGAATTGCTCTCAACTAAATCATGAATGCCATTTAATGGATTTCAACAGCTTTTCTTACTCACAGTGAATTCACATCTTCTCTTCTCAATATGTCCTGATCATTTTTAATGTTACAGGAATACAGTAATTTCTTGAAAAACATCGATTATTGCAAAAGCCTGGTTCTTTGCCAGCATTTTTAATTCAAGCAAGGTCACCATATAGAACTGTCTAAACAGCTGTTTCTCAATTAGAAAAGAAGCAGAGCTGTTTAAGGACTTTTAGTGTTTGATTAATGGCACTTAACTGGTGCTTTAAGCACTTTCGGAGGTTTTTCAGGCAGTTACTAGTAAGAATAAAATATTACCAGCTAAAAAATTAACCTTATCAGAAACAGAAAACAAATTATTCTAATGGCAAGGGAAGAGAAGGAATTATTTTTCACCAAGTTTTTAAAAACAATCTCCATTGGGAAATCTCTACATTGCTTTTTATGAATGCTGTGTATGCCCCTGGGTGTTTGTTTATAATGGGACACTTACCACAGTGTTAGAACTAAAGAGACAAGGTGGGAGAAAAATGAAAGGGCCAACTACTGGGAAAAATAGTAAAAACAGAAGGCAATGATAAATTTAGTTTTTTCCCTGGTTTGATCATATTGTGTGTGTCTCTTGCCAACCCCAAGTGTTCCAAAATCATGTCAGGTCTGGTAATATCACTAAATTAGTTTTAAAATAATGAGATCGTTTCTTCTAAATGTGTTTTTACAGCTTTGTGTTTGCCTCCTAACTTACAAGCATGTAGGTCACATTTCCAAGCCTTTCCTTGCAGCTGCGAAAGCTAGAAATTTAAAGCTGTGATTCTCACCTAATCACTTGTCTCCAGGAGCTAGGGCTTTACAAAAAACTGCAAATATTATAAGACACATGATAAGATTACAAGCATTAGCAATGGTATATATAACTAATTTAGTGGTAGAACCTTTTGGATCTCAAGCAACTGCAACCACCAGCCTATTCTTTCTCCTATTCCTCTACCTTAACACGGCGATTTGTGAAGAGTCCTTACTACAAAAGCAGCAATGCCCCTTCATAAACTACTGAAGTTACAGAAATACACGATGTGTAGTAAAACTAGGAAGAGGCTAATTAATCCCATTGTTTAGGGGCTGCTAAGCAGATTTGTAAGAATTTCTTTAGACAAATGCTTTGAGTCTTCCTTGAGTCTTCCTTTTTTTATTGGTCAAGATGTGTAAACAATGGGTGATATCAAATGTAAAATGAAGACAGGTTTTTTTTAAGCATATGCTGATTCCTCTGCCCTCCAGAAGAGGTTAATATTATCACACAGTTAGGATCAGAGGAATTTTATCCCCCAAAATCCCAGACAGGCATGGCAGGATGCACACATTTTGGGATCATAGATAAAAATTTTCTGATCCCAACTGTGTGACCGCTGGTGCAGGTAGCCTGGCATTGGGACCTGGTCCCTGATACAAGCTTCCTGCCTGCCAGCAACTTAAAAATGAAGCCATGCAGCCTGGAGCATGGCTTGGCAGAACTAATTCCCCCATGCCAGGCTGCTTGCCCACTTTTTAAAGGTCTGAGGGAGCCATGAACTTGTCATTGGAAAACTTCTCCTGATCTTGGACTTGTGCTGTCCCTTTAAAAAGTGGGTGTGCAGCTAGGCTCAAGCTGTCCCAGGGCCTTACACTCAGGATCTAGCTGCAGGACTCTGTGCACTAGGAACACAACATCAGAGAGAGACTTGGGGTCACAGCATCCTAGGATTTTTAAAAGGTGCAGTGCACCCCAGCTGCACCTTGGTCCTGTGAACGTGCCAGTTCCTACATGTCACGCATTGAAAATTAAACATAAAACAGAACAGCCGCAAACCATTATATATCAAACATGTTTGTGGCTGGTTTGGTATGTTACCACATCTTAAATATCTTGCCTATATGGCCATTTATCTTGCACTTAACATGTTTATACATTAATCACACTATAAATTTAACATTTGCCAGGGGCTTCTGTGTGATGATCCTTAACATCCTATTCTTCTGCAAATAGAAATTTCTAAAATAATTCCCATGAGGAAGAATCCCTGTGAACATCTGGCACGATCATGAATGTAACTGTGCTGAGCTTGAGCACATTCTCCTCTCAATATATAAGCCTAACTTTTGCTCCCATTGATGACAGTTACATCCACACATGTAGAGAATAATTAACTCCCATGGAGTTGACAACTTGGCTTAAGTGAGCATAAATTTAGAGAAAATATTTCATTTGTTTCATTTTTTAATTAAATTTTGTCTGAAGATGAAGGGAAAAGAACTGCATATTGCTAGAATAGTCTGTAAGACCCCAGACTAGCTTGTTGACTTTTTTTTTACTATCATGCTAATTATATTTTCAGAGTTAGTTCAAGCTAGTTACTTAGCCCTTTCCAAGCTTTCACCAAATCACTCACTTATAGAGCGTAGTGCAATCTATTTCCATGGAAACATAATTGTACAGTTGGAAGAGGCCTTTGCCAGAGAATTAAGTGTAGAAATAATATTGCTGTTATTTATTTATTTTTATTAGAAGCATTTATCAGCTGACCATCCTCATGGCCTCTGGGCATCATTTATATTACAATACTGAGAAAAAAACCTAGATGGGAGATCAGAGGTGATTATGCTTTTCTGATGCACTCAGGACAACTCATATCAGCTATCAAAGGATTCAGGAGCCTGACATTCATAGAGAATCTGGATGAAGAGATGTCTACATATGGAGCTCAGTCTTATTTCTTGTGAAATCAAATTCCAGAGGCACGAGCAGTTCCTAAAAAATGTCAACCTCTAACTCCCTTTATCTACACAAAGGAGATATAGCTGAAACTTTCTTTCTGGGCTCAGTGTTTAAGGTGAAGTATTAGAAAAGATCATCTCTGAGATAGATGCCTCTAGGAAGAACAGATATTCAGCACTTAGTTGGCATCCAGCTGAAGGTCTGAAGCAGAGTTGTGGTGTTTGGGATGGGTGTAAAGCAGTGTCAGAGTCAGGGCACCCCTCCACAATGTCAAATGTAGTGGCAGCCCCAGTTGAGAACTGCTGTGCTCAGTTTACCTCAATGGTTTGGAAATGAGTGTCAGTAGCACTGGATAAAACTGGCCTGCACATCTGCTGTACAATCAGACCAGGATGGTCTGTGGCATGTATGCATGCTTCTTCCGCATTAGGGTTCCCTGATCATCCGAAAGCAGGCAGGAGAGAACCACCTTGTGCTGTACCCTGCACAACATCTCCCAGAAACAGAGAGAGGTGAAATGGTCCTGTGTGTCTTTCTTTTCCAGGAGGAGCATGGAGAGAGTGGCCAGATGTGAAGGGAAGTGCTGCAGCTAGGGAAGCATAATTTATGAGGAAAAGCTAACAGAACTAGAGATAACCAGTCTGGAGAAAAGAAGGTTAAGGAGGAGTTTGGAGGAGGTTAAGAGTCTTCAAATACCTCAAGGTTGAATACAAGAATGGAAATGGGCTTTTCTCTAGGCACAGGACTACAGGGCAATGGCCTCAAGCTGCAGCACAGGAAATATAGGTTGGAGATTAGGAGGAACTTTCTGGCTACAAGGATGCTCAAGCATTGGTACAGACTACTTAAAGAAGTTGTGGAGTCTCCATCTTTGGAAATTTTCGAGAGGGTTGGATAGATATTTGTCTGGGATGGTTTAGTTGGGGATCCTGCACTGAGGATGGGGCTGGACTAGGTGACCTTGTGAGATCCCTTCCAGCTCTACTTTCACATGAAGCTATGGCATCGTTCTTCCCTGATTTTCCTGACACAGGTTAATGTGACTTTTGGGATGGTCCTTTTCCTCCGTTCTCCCAGTCTCAAAAGAGGAAGGGTAATGGCAGGGGCTCTGGCTTCCTCCATTGCTCTTTATACTACATGCCCTTTCTTTGAGTAAACTCAGTTACTCGCAAAGCACAAAATATCTATAAACTGCCATTCCAGAAATCAACCTTTTCCCGCCCAGTCAGGTGTTGTTCACCTTCCCATCTCATCTCATGAAATCATTTCCCTGCCATTGTGGTGATGCTGGACAATGGTGGATCCACAGTTCTTCCTGTTTCTGGAGTGAATCACCACTTGGTTTCCTAAGGACTGAAATGCTTTAGTATAACTTAAATCCTCCGTTTAACGTAAGTATTTATGAGGGAAATTTAATGGCGTATGTTATCAGACCTAGATGATCTAATGGTCTCTTTGGCTTTAAACACTGTGAAACCTGCCTCCCTAAAAGCAATCATAATCTCAGCCTCTTTCTTTCATATCTCCTCCTGTATGGCTTCCTATCAACTCAAATGCAACAGAAACGAAGCTGAACTCAGTAGTTTTTCCTCACTAGCGTTATTTTGTGCTGTTCTTAATAATATACATCTTCCTTCTTGGCATACATGTTGGGGGCATTGTCTTTGACTTTCCTTTCTGTTTTTCCACATGTTGAACTTGCATCTAAATCTTCTAATTTCGTTTCCCATAATCTTTAAAAACTCTGAGATCACCTTCCTATTCAGATAGTCAAAATTCCCATACAAAATCTAATGGTCTCCTGTTTGAACTGCAACTTCCTTCTCTCTGGTACCATATTCCCCCACTTCTCAAGTCAATAGAGAACATTTTTTCTAAGATCGTCTTCTTTCCTGATCCCCATATCACACTGATTCTGTTACTCCGTTTTCTACATCATCAAGTTTTGTTCACATTTTTGCCCTTCCCTGATGATTTGTTTTTATTGTGTGGCCAGCACCCACTCCATTTTACCACTGCTAGTCAGATAAAGATCAGTTAGGGAATGGCTGTTGTTGGTGTATTACAGTTTTCAATGTTGTGGGTACCTACACACATGCTCCAGTGCATTCTAATTACAGTGCTCCAGCATGCTGCAGTGTCTTATGTATTCAGTAGGCCTGTGCAAAGCTGCTAGTATTCGCTTTGGATTCGGCTGATTCAGGGGACAGTGATTCGATCTGGTGATTCCAATTGCTGTCCCAAATCAATTCAGCCAAATCCAATTTGGAGATTTGGCCGCTGCTGAATCAGCCAGATCTCCAAATCAAACAGGTCCCATCCCCTGCCCACTCTCCCAGCCCCATCAGTGGCTGCCCTGCCTAGCCCCAGCATCCCGGCTCTTTGAAAAAAAAAAAAAAAGCCCAGCACTTGCTTCTGCCAGGTGGGGGCATAATCCCCAGTGTTCCCATTGCCCCCCACTGCATGGTAGGGGGTCTCTGCCACAAGCTCTCAGAAGCCCTGATGGCTGCTGCAGCAGCCAATGTGTACAGGGCTTTTCTTTGTGGCTTTTTTTTTAAAGAGCCGGGACACTGGGGTTGGATGGGGCAGCCATTGATGGGTCTGGGTGAGTGCACAGGGGGTGGGGGAGCATGGCAGAGCCCCCCATGCAGTGTGGGGCAGTGGAGGGCAGCAGGGGATTTTTTTTTTTTTTAAAGAGCTGGGGCTGGACGGAGCAGCCATTGACGGGGCTAGGAGAGTGGGCAAGGGTTGGGGGGCACTCAGGGTGGCTGGGGGAGCAGGCAGGGGATGGGGCCTGGCAGCTGGTCCCCCATTGTCCCCTCCCCTGCCTGCTGCTTACCAGCATGGAGTCCTGGTCCAGCTCCCTGCAGCAGCAAGTGGGGACTGCCCAAATCTCTGAATCTCTCTGAGTCTTTTCCAAATCAATTCAGAGAGCTTCAAATCGATTCAGACCTTTTTTATTGGTCTCCCGATTCAATTAGGATTTGGAGAGTCTCCCGCCAAATTGGGCCAAATCTCCTCCAAATTGAATCAGCACCCGAAGCTTCACACAGCCCAAGTATTCAGCACCCTGTGCTTCAAAATGGCCATGGGGGTGCTTTAACTAAAGCACATTTGTTAGTTAAAGTACACCCATAGCCGTTTTGAAATGCACTATGTTGAATACATGAGAGACTCCCAAGAGCCGCTCTAATTAAAATGCCCTCCCTTCTCCCCACTCCTTCCCCCGTTCCAGAACATGTGTATAGGCACCCTATGTGTTTTATCTTCTTTTCTGTAATTAACTCAGTTCTCTGCTTTAAATAATTTTAATTCTGAGACTGTCCTCCCATTTCTGTGGACAGAACTTTGGGCATTGTAAGTTCATTTATATACATAAATAAATAATATAATAACTGCTACCAAAGTATTTACTTTTTCTTTCTTTTTAATTGTTTACATTCTTGCTATCTCAGTGGTTGGTTTCAGCTTCCAAATTGACTTTTGATTAAAAACATGTTTATATTGAAGACCCTGAAAGACTTAATAGTAACATTAATATGTAAAACTCTTAGAATCTTCATTATAATGCATCTGGTGCTAAGTTTAAAAATTCTGTGAAGACTATGGTTATGGTAAAAGTCATTAGCTAACCAATTATACAAATCTTGGTTAATCAGCTAGCTCAGATGGGAATGAGTGTACTCTAAAGTGAGTGGTAGAGTGCACTTCTTGATTTTAAAATCACACCCTTTATTATACTATGCTATTCTCAGTGCTTAAGTTACTGGGCTTTTCATATTAAGCTCCCTCATAGACATCATCCTCTTCCAACCTCTCACGTTAATAGTAACCAACGAATGATCCCCAGATTTCTAGAGTTAGAATATTTTGCAGTTCATTCTTAACTAAAATGTAGTCTTTTCCCAGAGTCCATCAATTCTGTATCCTCATACCCATGGGCTTTTTATATCGCTTATTTCTCAACATCTCTCCCATATCAGTTTTGTATTCTGATAGTCTTGAAACATTTCTGTTTTCTATTTTACACTACTTTTGCTTTACATAGCACTGCTAAATTGATACTGTTTTCTCTTATCCTCTATTTCTATTTCCAGGCCTAGTCAAGCCCTTATTTAAGCTAAATCTTTAACTCTAACTTCTTTAACTTTACTAAAATGTATAGTCTATCAGTGACTAACTTTTCTTTTAAGACTTCCTTTAGCAAACAGCTAGATTTTGTCAGGTTCCTTTCCTCCCCCCCTTCAAAGCATATAATTCTGATTATTTTTTAATCAGGATAATATGACATGGACATTAGCAGAATCCACATGCCATACAGGCTCAAGAATTATCTCCTTGTTGTCCAGCATTGTCAGAATGAAAATCTTCCTTGTTCTTCTTTTCTGACCAGTGTCTCTGTTTTAGCACATTGGCTAAAGCTCTGAAGACTTCAGAAATTATAAAGCATAAAGGTCATAATTCTGAAACAGACAAATATGCATGCTTTATATTTGAAGCTTAAGAACAGACAAATTCTCTAAAACAGATATTTAAAAAAAAATTAAGAAACATTGGTAGGAAAGTATATGGAAAATGAGGTCTCAGATTTACCTTTTATCATTGAAATATGATCTCTACATTGCTACAAACTCTATGTAGAACAACCATGAAAAAGGCATTTCTGCTGAAAGAGCCATGATGGTGCCAGACCCTTGCACTAGTATCAGGTTTGTTGAAGAGTTTCTTATGAGCCTGGCAAGACAAGAGTGTATGATTAGTAGACCCAGTTCAGATTTCCAAGATTTCAGTTTTTTGTCAGAAATACAACATTGAAAAAATATATAACTGAAAAGGTTCATGGTTTTCAAGTGTCTAACAGTTAGAAAAGACCAGATAAGAGACCGAGGGAATAAAAACAGACGCAACGTCTGAGGTGAACAGACATCTCTTTTCTGAGAGCTATAAGCCAAAGGTTCTGGGGATGAGAGAAGAGACCAGGATAAAACAGTGAGAGACAGAGGCCTCATTAGTGGTATTTTGACTTTGATTCTAAAGACTGCTGTCAGCAACAAATGTAGTGTTGAGATGCAAAGGGTTGGATTGCAAGGATGGGAGACAGGCAGAGACAAAGTGTTGCTTTAACCTTTTATTTTATGCACCTAGCACACATATCTTAGACCTTTTGTCAACTGCTTCATAATTGTGATTTAGATATATTTACCAGAAGACTTTGCAAAGTACCATAATGGGTTAACTCATAAAACTGTTCAGTTTGCATGGCAACAATCCTGTCCTATTTTGCAATTGCCTTTAAGTCTTCAATATAGGTGGGAGTGCAGGAGCACTGGTATGAATATTATATTTCCTGTCCACAGTCACATAATATGTCAGAGTTGCAGAAGGTTATATTCCTATCACATGCCAGAGCCCATTACATATTGATTTCAATGGCTAAATTACATTTTTAAAGTCGGATATAATCAAAACATACCAACTAAGAATAACAGGTACAAATTAGTATGAAGTGGGCATGTCTTCACAAGACGTTTGCTGTAGAGTTTTTTTGTGCACAGCAACACACATGTAGATACTGACTCAACTGGCTGGGGCACGAGGATGCTTCATGCAAGGGCTGCCTGCTGGTTAGCCCCATGCTGAAGCACCCTCCTGTCCTAGTCAGCCCCTCCACAGCACATTGAGGTTGGTTGGAGGAGTCCTGGGCTGGTAGGCTAACTCCTAGAGTCCCCTACCAGTCAGGGCTGCTCTGACCGGGCTCCACATGCTACTCATGAATAAACTCCAGAGCTGATTGCTCCAGAGATTTTGCTCCCAGGCATGCCGTTTGAACATGAGCCTGGAAGCAAAAAACTCCAGTGTAATGAGCTCCAGAGTAATAAGCTCCAGAGTTTATTCATGTGCACTATTTGCATGTGTGAACGTGCCCTCTGTTAATAAAAACCAACGCATAGCAATATCATCTGGCATGGATGTTAAGATAAACAGATAGATTCCACAGAAAAGTAGGAATTTTCTCAGCTCGTTTTGGACATCAGGCTGGAAGTGCTGTCTGTGAACCTCAGAGGCTTTCTGATTACTCAGTCCATTATGGTTCTCAAAAATGTCTTTCCACATTGGCCCATTCAGCCACTCAGATGCTTTTATGAGCTGCACACAAACCTATGTTTGTGCCTTGTGCTTTTTGTTGGTCTCTTCCTTGATGAGTACACACTACTCCTCTCTGAACACAAGCACAGTCGGTAGTATAAAAGGTGTGTGTCTACCATAAAAGGTAGTACCAGGCAGAAATACCCAAGCTAACCAGAGTCTGAATGGTACAAGGCTATGTATGTTGTACTGTCCAGGTAGCTCTGCATGTGCTAGCTTTAAAATCAGAAGCAGTGTAGCCATGTTAGTGGGATGTTGTGTTCAGATTAATGAAACCAAATTATTCCTAAAGCTACCTTGGGTTTCTGTCAGCATCAACGCTTTGCATCCTCTAGGTATACCTTTAATGTCCTCGTAAAACAGTGTTGAGCTGCAGAGAGTTGCATTGCAAGGATGGGATAGAAGCAGAGAAAGTGTAGGTCTCACCTAAAAAACAATATTTTTTATTATTTATTCATTAAAATTGCCAATTTCCCCCTTGGCTTTGTATACATCTGTAATCTTTCTCCTCTACAACTGTTGTCCAGGGTATTTAGAATGTATCCCTTTGCTGCAAATAGTATAGTGTTTTCGCTGGCATGATGCAAGACATTTCTTGTGCAGAATCTAAATTCCTCTCCTGCTTGCAATACGGGTAATTGTTTGAGCTTCTGATTTGGTTTCTACATATATAGGTCTTTTTATCTGCTTCAGGATTAGTTTTTGTTGCCTTAGGAAGCTTTTTAGCAATTGGTAATGAAGGTATTTCTGGTCCATAAGTCCTCAGCTACTGAGCTAAGAAAACAGGCAGTGAGTTCCTCTTAAATTACAGTTAGATGAAATTTCCTTATTTCAGTGAAAAATGGAGATCCAGCAAAACTGTATATTTTACCAAATTCATCTTGGTTTTGCTAACTTGATTGAGTCAGAGACAAACCAAAAAAGAGGAAAGTTGAAATGTTATATTATTTTAAATCAAAATAACTTTTTGTTTTCATTTTTGTTCAGTCTTATTGAAAACTTGTAAAAGTATAGAAAATCTAAATGAATTTATTTCAATCTATTTATTTTTTTGCCAAAAGAAACATTGTGTCTAACCTGAAATGCACTCCTTTTGACTTTTCAGGTCATCAAAAATCATCTTGATATGTTTTCATGTAGGGCAAACCAAAACAATACTTTTTAATTTTTTTATTCACTAAAATTGCCCCCAAAAATGTAAATCAATTAGTCACACAGTGCTAATTAAGATATATTCCTATGATGCTAAACACATCTCCCTGGGGCCTGTTGGGGCTTTTTAATCCATTTCTTTTCCATTTACAACGATTTTTCTTCCAACCTGTTTGACCAAACACTGTAAGAATCTTATGTGTTGTGCTTGGAACAATACACCTAAAGAATTGTCGAAATGGACCACTTATGAATAATGGTCTGTTATTTGTAATTAGTTCAGCTGGAACCCCCTGGCAATTTACAATGTGCTATTACGCTGCTATTGTACATGTTGTACAGCAGCTCAATTTCAAGAACATTTGAGTTGTAATCAACTAATAAGGGGTCATTTTCCATGCGTAATTTGAATAGGTATCTGCTAGACTTGTACCTAAGGATAATCATGAACATTATTTAGTAGCTGTGCTGGAACTCTAGACCATCTCATATTGTGCAGCATGGTGCTACGAGCCTGATTCAAAGCACGTTGAAGTTAATAGGATTTCAGTATACTTTGCATTGGACCTTAAATCTTTAGACAAAAGTCTGTCATATTGAGTAATTTCATGTCTCTAGTCCTAATATATTTTTATGACTGGAAGTGCCTGTATTTTTTCTGCTGCCCGTCCATCCAGAATGTTGGCTCATTTTGTGTTTCTGTTCTGAGCTAGTCAAATATTATTTGGATATTAGTGAATTTTGAGTCGTATTTTACTTAAAGCTGCTTTTTCTTCAAATTTTTTCTTTCACTAATTGTATGCATCTCAGAAAGTTCAGACTGCATAAGAAGCACCTAACCAAGGTCGGAGTCTCACATTTAATAAGTAGTTTTGTATGTTTGTAATCATTTTCTGAATTCTGTGCGATAGCTTGCACAACAGTTTCTGCAATATGGTTTCCATCATTTTCTGATCTGTTTCAACCTTGACAGATTTCTGCTCAGAAACATCTTTTTTCACCTCTTTTATCAAAATTTCATGTTCTGTTTCTTCTGAGTGTAGTTCCATAAGTGTTCTAGTCAGTGTTTTGGAAGGAAATGCCATCATGCAGCACAGGCTACAATCTATATGAGCTTATAGCAACTAAAATCTATAAGCCAGGTCCTACTAAACGTATTAGACATCTAAAAGTGAATAGGCACCTAAGTATGATGCTGTTCTATCCCATTGAAGTATATGAGAAACCATCAATATATCTGCTTTTGTAACACACTATCATCTTAGCCTTAACAGTGAGTCACAAAAGGACAAAGGACCTACCATCTTTTGCAGCTAATGTTTTTTCAGGATCTTAAGCATGGTGGAATAGGATCACATTTAGGCACACAATAGTTAGAATAGGGTATGACCTTATCTTAGGGCTTTATACTTCCATCCATCACCACAGTATCTGTGCACCTTTCAGGTAATATCAATAGCAATAGCAGAGTCCTTAGTAGATTTTGTTAACCATGTTATCCATCCTGTGGGGATCCCCATGGGTCTGGAAATTTTAGCAGAGAAGCAGTTGCACCCATTAATTGCCATGGCTCTGAAAGCCATGGCAATTAACCCTTCCATTGTTCTACTGCCGCCAAATTTCTGTATTCATTAGTAGCCCAGTATCTTAACCTCGTGTGCCAGCTATGTGCTCCCACTGCGTGTCCCATTCTGTAACAGCTGCTCAGTCCTCATCTCAAAAATATGCAGGGCTGCACAGCCCCAGGCTGGGCAGGACAGGATGGGAGGCTGTGCAGCTGGCATAGAGCTACAGGGCTGGGAAATGCGACAAGAGGTGGCAGGTCAGGGACTGGATGATGCCAAGGCTGGTGTCTGTGCATACCCTGGGGGATGCCATGGGTCTAGTGCAGTGCAAGTGGGAGAAGCAACAATGTAGGAGATGTAGTGCTGATTTCTGCTTGCGCTAATGCAGTGGCCCCTCTAGGGGTAAGGACAGAGGTTCGGGGTCAGGTGGCAATGCGAGTCCCCTGCACCTAAGGGGGATGTTGTAGAAGCTTTACCCATGGGAACCCAGCCACTTCCCACCCCACCTTGGGGAGGCAAGTCCTAAGCTGTTGTGTAGTGCAGCATGGCTGGCATAGGGACCCATTGTCATTCTGTCTTGTGGTAGGGAGAACCTTTCTCTGAGAGGCGGCCTACATGGCCTGAATGGTGGCTCCCACCCTCTTTCCCTATAAGAGCTATGCTGCACTGAAGTCTGTACCTGCTTCCTGCTGCCAGCTCTGTGGATTCTAGTATGAACCACAAAGTTGTTTCCTGCCACCCTTTGACCCTGCCAGGGTCAGGGCTCAACCTCTCACCATCCTCCTTACTCCACTGTTTCCAGTAACAGGGCCCAGCCCAGCCCAGCCAGGTAGGAAGCTGATGGATTAAGCCAGTGCCCAGTTCTTGTGAACTCCAGGGCTCCACCTCAGCCAGCTGTGCCAGCCCTTCCCCAAGGCACTGTTTCAGAGCACAGTACCACAAATACTTAGTCTGGAGTGAGAGAAGTACAAGTATGGAATGGTGTCTCTGCTTCAAAATCTCCTTGGTCACAAGGGTGTGCCTGCAGGTCAGTGTTGGCTTCTGCTCACCGCCCCCCACCTCACCCAGCCCAGTATCTACTGTCTCTGCAAAGGGGCTGTGCTCCCTCTTTCCAGGATTGCCTTCCTCTACTCCCCACCACCAAAGTTCTCTTACACCCTGGTGCTGAGGGTTGCCAACCCAATAAAAGTTTTTTACTGACAATTTGCAAAATTTTTTCTAATGACCACTGTTTTTACTGGCATGTTTTACATAATGTAAACATAACCCTTCTGCCAGGCCTCAGATAGCAGTTAGAAGGGCTGGGTTCAAACTTAGGGGTTTAACAACAACCAAAGTAAAAAAACATTTGGTTTTCGGTAAAATGTTGGCAGATTGTCAGTAAAAAACAACAACTGGGATTAGCAATCCTGATGGGGAGCCCCGTGGGCCAGATAACATGGCCCTGTGCACAGGATCAGGGCAGTGTGTGGAACCAGTCCACAGTCAAATCCAATGCACAGGGTTGGGCTACAGGATTGGTCCACAGCTTGATTCAGCATCCAAAGTCAGTCTGCAGGCACAGTCCAGCTGTGGCCTGGCTCTGCACCACTCATCCAGATCACAGGGCTGGATGGGTTGGACACCACTGCATTGGACAGAGGCGGGCAATTATTTCAGCTGGAGGGCCATTTACCGAGTTTGGGCAAGCTCTCAAGGGCCACATGAGTAGCCCCACCCCTTGGCAGGTGCCTCACCCCCTGGTCACCATCTTGTGACTGGAAGTCCCACCCCCTTCACCCCGACCTTTGCCACCAGAAGACCCTCCCTTTACCCCTGGAAGTACTTCTTTCAGCAAGGGGTTTTGCCATCTCAGAACCAGAAAAATGCCAAATTATAGTCTAAAAAGCGAACATCTACAAAATTTGTGAATTGGATTTCAAAAAATATTTTTGTCCTGATTTACATGTGTTTGCATAGTGTACTTAGAGGTGATTGCACAATAGCTTAAAATGAAGTTTGACTCTTGTATATTGTGGAGGGTGTAGGTATAGGTTTGTGGGATGCTGTCGGTGTGTGGGGTGAGGGAGCATGTGAGTGTGTGGATACGTGGGGTGTCGGTGGGTATGGGGTTTGTGGGGGGCTGTGTGAGGGGGTGGCTGGGTTGTATGAGGTGGTGTGGGGGGTCTGTGTGTATGACAGTGCAAGGGGGGAAGTGTACATGTATATGGTGGAGGGATATGTGGGGTTCACCCTATGAATACACACATGCGCGCACACACACACACACACACAGACACTCTGCCCCTCCTTACACATATACACACACACTCTCCCCCCCACTACATATACACACAGACGCACACATAGGGTACTGGCGCGGCCCTGTGCCCCCCAGTCTGGCGATGCAGCCATGGCCACGTCGTGCAGGGGCAGGAAGGCAGGGAAATGTCTGGGGATGGAGCAGGGCTGGGATGCTTGGTCCTGCTGATGGCTCCCCTGGGTCCTACTGTCCCTGGCTCCTGTCATCTTTGACAGGCAGCCAGGAACAAATAAATATTAATTTACAAATTTTTTAGGGGCCCCATGGGCTAGATAGAATGATCTGGTGGGCTATATTTTGCCTGCCCCTGGCATAGGAACATAAAGTACAAGTCCCAATGAGTTTACAGTTTAAAATAAACTATTCCTGGTATGCGTCACACACAGTATGAGGTAATACAAGAGGGAAGAGGAGGGCAAAGGTAATAAGAGAAAGTTATTACATAGAATATTGTTAGTGGTCCAAACAGATTTGAAAAATGTTATCTGATGAATTCAGATGCCTGGAAATAATAAAGTTTCCTTCCAAAATAATATGCAGACTTTAAAAGAAGGCTTCTCTCATTAGCCATGGATAGTGTTAAACCCAGGTTATTCAGAACCAACATTTCTGTGACAATTATTTCCAGTTTCCCAGATCATTCTGTCATGCTAATCACCCCAGTGCCATTTTTGCCAAAGATGTAGTTTGCTTAGAGATCCCAAGCAATACAAGTAACAAGATGTAAAGTAATAAAGTTGTAACCCAGAGGAGTGATGGTAAGAGACCAGATTTTATTTCCTGACCTCCTATTCCCTGAGAGAAGTCAGGGTGCAAAAGTTGAGTATATTCCTTTATATGTTGGATTTAGTGTCTGCTCATTCTGGCTGTTGGTATCAAGTCTAGCCCTGCAATAATTTGCACCAAAGGCAAATAAAAATAATTTAATTTCTTATTGCTGATGCATCTGGGGAAAAAAATCTCTTCCTTACTTTGAAGGAAGAGGGTTCATGTTGAAGTCTATATATTTGGAAGGAAACAGAGTTTATTATTTGTAGGAATTGTAATTAATTTAGAAAAATTATTAATATTAATACCTCAGTATTAAAATCTGTTTTTTCAGAAAGTTTGTGTTTGTTTAATGTAATTCCAGCAAGGGGAGATAATTTGCTTGACAGTGCATGATTCAAGTTGTTGGATTAGTGTAGGATAGTTCTAGTGCACCAAATTCAGTGTTATTTTTGTTTAAGAATAATTAACTGGGTGGGTGTTTTTAATTTATTACTAACCTAAGTGCACCTGCAAGAGATTCTTCTTTTGTGTTACAATTACATTTTCTAACTGGAAAAATGATGGATGTTTACAGCTTTGCTCTCCCGTTATCCACTCCTGTACCTTATAGTTCTGTTTATCCACACACTTGCTTTAGCAATGAAAACCTCTTCACCCATCCATCTTTCTATATCTTCATGAGTGCCTTTGCGCTTCCTGCCATGTCACTGTTTATACTTGGAATGCTCTCTCCTAATCAGTCGGTAAAGTCACTTTACTTTCTTTGAATCCTTCCTCAAGACTTACTGCTACCATGCACCATACAACAAACTTCCTTAATTTGTAATAATTTGGATCTGATGGGATAGCTTGTGTTCAGGAGTTGGTCCGGGGGTAGGATGCAGTGGTGCAGTAGCACCACATCCCTTTTAATTCCTGCTCCACCCAAAATTTAAAATCAACTTTCTGGTAGTGGCAGCAGCATTTTTATTCAGGCAGCAGTGAGGGAGTCAATTGACTTCATGGCTCATTATAATCTACCTAATTCTGTCTAAACTCTTCATTCCACCAGTGTTAATGACACTTACTTATTTTTAATGGTCTTGATGTTGCACTAATCAAGCTACCCTTTCTTCTGAAATTCTGCTATTAGCTGCTCTTGGTAACATAGCTCCTATTTCACCACACTGCAAACTGTTTTTAACTCTAGCTAAAAATATTAACTCAGATGTAGAAACATTAATTCAGGTGACTATTAATTCATGTGTGGAAATAACTTTCAGTAAAGCACTGGATGCACTGTCAAGATGCACAAGGAGGCTAGATTTTGCTTCATAAACCTGAAAGATCTGAACTTTGCTGAGGATGACAGATATTCTAAACCAGTGGTTCTCACCTATTTGGACTTGAGGCACCCCTCATTGGACTCAAACCACCCTTCCATAACTTTTGTCAATTGAGCGACACCCATTTTGAAAAGCCAGTGTATTTATTACTGTACTTACCTCCTTATAGAAAGGCTGGGCAGTGGCAGGTGAACCATGATTCAGGGAGGAACAAGCCTTAGACTGTGTTTATCTGCTTTTCTTATCTTATCTCCTCACACCTCATGGAACCCTTCAAAGGATTTGGTGGCACTGCTCTAAAATGTTACCCATCATTTCAATTGAAAACCATTTTTCTAACTGACTGGTACCTTAAAATATGTAACATGTTCTTGTCCAATTTCTATTATTTGCTCCATTTCTTATTTGGCCCCAACTCATCTCCCAAAGCCTCAGCACAGTAAATGGAGAGGAAGAAATTGTTCAATCAGGGAAGAGAAGGGCAGGGGAAATATTCCAGAACTGTTATTGCAGCCAGGGCAGGCAATTAGAGGCATTATGCCTAATTCCACTGGAGACTAAGGCCAACAGATTTACAGGCCTTATTCCATTCCACAGTGTTTAGGGTATTCACTTCAGGTTAAGCGGAGTGACACCCACAAGATGCACGTCTGCATCCTGCATTCCCAGCCCCTTGGAAAAGTATTGACTCTACTTCATCTGCGTCCTTCTGCATCAAGAGAGTACAAATACTTGCGTCTAGTTTAGTTAAAACGTCTGAGTGGAATTCAGTGCCAATCCTGTAGTACGCTATATAACTTTATATAATGATTTTAGCTAACAATAAACATGCTTTGGCTCCATGTGAAAATGCTAGTTTGTGCATTTATTTTTCCTTGGAAGACTGGAAGGAATGCCCAAGCTATAATGTCCGTTGGTTCTAGTCCATCTTTGAACTAGAAGAGCAAAGTTTGAAAACTACTTTTTGTTCGAGTGGAGATGGGGCGTTGTTTGTTTTTCGTTTTGTTTTTTGCTCAGTCGGCTTTTTTTTAACATAGCTAGTTGGCTGCTGTGGGAAAAAAAAGATTTAAGTCTCTTATTTGCCCATTGGACTCATCACAAAGGTTTCTTGAGGGTAAATTCTTTCATGGAAGGTTGATTACATGCTTTTCAAAACAATTTAATTTGATGCAACAATGCTATAGCTACAGTTTAATCTTCCAGAAGGATGCAACAATGAACTTATATGTGTATTTTAATAATCATTGCCATTTTTTTCAATAATGTATTAGTAAATGTCAGAATAACAAAACTAAATTGGGTCAGCAATTTCTCTAATCAAAAGTAGATTATTGTTATTATAATGATATAGAAAGACTTCATATCCAGGCAACAAAATAGTTTAACTAGTGAGTCATGTTGCACAGGGGGTCAGAGACTCACTATGGAAGAGTGGTCTTTTAAAAAAAAGCCTGAAGTTCAGAGGCAAGTGAATAATTTCTTATCATTTGGAATTTACCCACCTCGGTATGGTAGGTGGACAAATAAGAATTCTGTAATATTAAGCTTGAAATCACTTAATCAGGGATGTAAATCAGTTATGTGCCCCAATTACAAAATGGTGATGGAATTGGCTACGGTGTTTTTTTGTTTTTTTAATTACAGTGGTCTCATAATGATGTTATGTTATCAGATTCCAAGAATGAAAATATTATTGTAATACACTTTGGTATGCCAAATGACCACTGATGCTGCCAAGTATAAATACTGACAAGAGCGAAGTTGTTCTATAGGATGATAACAGCAATGCCACACTTCCCTACATGTATTTATGTTCAGATAATTTATTTAAATAATGTTCCTAGTACATGCTTTATAGCATTCTGCCTTTTGCTACACAAATTTCAGCTTACATTGCAGACTGTGCAAGTCATTTGGCAAATGTAATTTCCATCCCTGCATACTAATCGATTTCTTCACAAACACCTGCTATCAGTTATGATAATAAAAATGCCATTCTAAATTGAAAAGGGGCCAAATGGAGCTTCTTCCTAAGGAAATGACTTAAGTGTCTTTCAATGCTACTAATGTACTAATGTTCTTGTAGTGCCAACACTTTTTTTGAACATTTGCATTTTATATAGTTTTGCTCTGTTACATCATTTTTCTCTCTACATGAGTCCTATAACCATTGTTATGAAGCAATTTGCGGGAGGGCAGGAGTGGATGTTCCATGTTTCTTCTCTCTTGGAACCGAATCTGCAAGGACTCAAAACTCCTTCAAACAAAAAGGTCTAAAAAGCAATTGGAACCTATGGGTGCTACCATGGTATAAATATTAAACAGACACTAGCTTCAGTTACTGTTATTATAATGCTGGGAAATGCTGTGAAGTCATTGCCAATTTAAGGATGGAGTAAGAACTTCACAGTTTTGCTCTTGGATTGAATGTCATTTTCTTACCTAAAATATACCCTAAATTTAGTAGCCAGACTGTGAGGAGGGATTGATATCTACAGCAGCACTTAGCAATTCCACCTACACTGGGAGATAACATCTTGTTAACAGTGGTTGCCAGAACAAAACCATTTTCAACACTGTTAGGCCTTGCCTCTACTCAGAAATGTCTTGCTTGTTTTCAGGAATATGAATTTCCAGTGGTGACAAAATGCCAGCTTTATTAGCTCCATATATGACTTGGTAGTAAAGCTGCCTGCAGCCTGACTCCACTGGAGCTAGTTGCACCAGTCTAACTGCACCATTGCTGAGAAAACCCATGCATTTCCAAGTATAGATGTACCTAAGTCACATACAGACATTCAGGGAGGTTGAGGA
Source organism: Crocodylus porosus (assembly GCF_001723895.1). NCBI lineage: Eukaryota > Metazoa > Chordata > Crocodylia > Crocodylidae > Crocodylus > Crocodylus porosus. Next base: position 148,220,193 of record NW_017728906.1, on the reverse strand, counting down.
GAGGTTAGATCACATTAAACATGGACACCTGCTCTAACTTAGATCACCCAGATGCAGACCTTACACTTAGATCCCTGGCTAAGTAGATCTAAAAGCAAACTCTACAGAAGTTTAGGAAGTTTAGATTAGTCTAAAAATGGCTGATCCAATCTAAGTTAATTGTAACTTTGAGGTAATTGAACTTAGTTTGGGTCTGGCGAGACCAATCTAACTGAACTTCTATACCATTCCCAGCACAGCCCTGGGACCAAGAAACCCTAGCCACTGGCCCCAGCTTTGGGGCTGCACTTTTTCTATCTGTCCTCCTGGTCCCAGACTCTTTTTAGTGCCCCTGGTCCCTTATCCCATCCCCAGCCTGCCAAATATCCCACCTGATAAGCTGCTACTGGAGCTGGTTTTACTGGCATTCACCAGTGTTGGGAGCCAAGGAAGTAGGTCAGAGTTGGGGGAGGGGTGGTTCAGTGTGGGGGGAGGTTTTTCTTCTGGGGGTAGGGGTGGTCGGGGAGCTAAAAATAGCCTCTGGGCCTGGGGGGAAGAGAGAGTCCCCACAACACCCACCCCTACCCTCTAGTCCCCCTGATCCCACCAAACTCTTTTGGACCCCACCAACCCCACTTGCACCCAACCTCCCCTCCCAGCAAAATGTGCTAGCCCCTGCAATCTGCACCACAGACCCTGCTTGCCCCCCAGTCTCCCAGATCCCCCTGCAGACCCAGCTTGCCCCCAGATCCCCCATGAGAACCCCACTTTTCCCCCAATTGCCCCACCAGAGCCTGCTTGCCTTGCTCTGATTTTCCCAAGCCCCCAATAGCCACCCTGTCTCTACTTACCTCAGATAGGGTGGCCATTTTTAACTCTATCTAACCTCAACACCCCAGCCTCCCTGAATGTCTGTACATACCCCTAATCAAAAGCATAATTGGCTTCGTTTTGGGCCAGAGCTCTAGTCCTCTTCCCCAATCAGTTGGAAGCCATTTTATTCTACATACACTCCCAGCTGAACTCTTTTCACAGCTCTGGATGGCAGGATAGAAGAGAGTCAGTGCTGGTATCCATGGGTAGTAATAGTTCATTTTCCCAAATTAGACTGACTCTGCTACGGTGTTTCTCAGGTACTTTCTCTAAGGCAGCAGTCCTCAATCTCTCTATGCCTTTGCTACTTTTCTTCTAGCCATTGCACACCAACCCAGGACCATCTTTCCATTAAGTAACATTCGAAGAGCAGGGTTTCCACAACTCCTGAACTTTTGTTTATACTTGCTCTTCTGGCCCTACCCAAGGTTGAAAAAGCCATCCATTTATCTGGGCTTGTCAGTGACAGAGAACTGAACCATTTGGTATTGAATCACTTCAAGTGTAAGCGATCTACTGTGCCATTAGAATTAGTTTAAAGGGTTGTTCTGTGTTCACACTTGTGCTGTCCTTAACTCTTTCCTTTGTAGTATCCTCTGGTTGTCTCTTGAACAGTCTGCAAGTACCTCTCAGGTGCAGCACATTTCAAAAGGCTATGAGTGTACTATGGAGCAGTATTTGTGAGAAGGAATCAGGGAACCAATTCTCTGTCTACAGTGACATTAAACTAGTTGCAGTTGAACTGGTTAAACTTGACACATTTATTTGACCTGCATATACTAACTGCTTATTAGACTTTTTGTTAACCGTTAGTGGACAAGTTGAAATGTTTTTTGTTTGGTCACAAGATGTTCTACAAATGTGCTAATGGCTTTTACCAGTTGAATTCCTCTAATGTAGACTAAGCAAAAGGGCGGAGTATTTATGTTGTAAATGTTGATGTTGTGTCCTCTTTTATCTGTCCAGTGCCACCTAAGTTATCAGCAATAATTCATTTTACTGACTTCTTGGTGTGTTAATTTTCTTTTAGCTCTAGCTGCCCAAGCTTATGCACTTAAGGAAGAAAATGACAGTCTCCGGTGGCAATTGGATGCTTATAGAAATGAGGTGGAGCTTCTAAAACAAGAGAAAGGGCAACTCTTTCGTACAGAAGAAAGCCTTACAAAGGACCAACAGCTACAATTTCTACAGCAGACAATGCAAGGCATGCAACAGGTATCATGAGAAGTGTTTAATGTCACTTCCCAGAAATATGCAATATTATTCCAATTATAATTCAACCCTGCTTAAAAGTTACCTACATGTTTTCAAATTCAATTTTAGGAAAAACAGCTTTTCCTCTGAACATTCTAATATTATAAAAAGCCTTAGTCTGTCTGCCCATCTGTCTATAATGCTTTATTCACACTCTGATTGGCTGACAAACAGCCAATTAGAGTGCTCCATGAATGTTCAGCCAGAAGACAGTGCAGCAGAGCACTGCCCTGACAGTGAGGACACAGGGCCCCCTGTCCCATGCAGGCAGCAGTGATAGAGGGGAGTGGGGAGAACTGGCCCAGACCTAAAGCAGCAGGGGAGGGGAAGATCGGCCAGCCCTGGCCACACAGCAGTGGGTGGGGAGGATGCGGAAAACTGGCCTGCCCAACCAGACAAGAGGGGGGGGCAGGGAGGGGCAGGCGGAGCACAGACTTGGGGGGGACAAGGAAATGCTGAGCCCCAACACAAGCTGGCTGCGAGGGGTAGTGGGGACATAGTGGTGGTGGCCCACTGCTACCACACCCTGACAACCACCCTGAAGGCAGGAGAGGCAGTGAGGGTGGGGGGAGCGGGCCCATTCACCCCCTCCATGACTGGACAAGAAGCGGGGTTGTGGCCAGATGCGGGGCTTCATCCCCACCCACCGTAATGATGGGGTGCTGCCACCCTACCGTGCCAAAAGCCCCCACGGAGGGGGAGGGGGGCATGGTGATGGCACTCCACCACCACTGCCGGGCTCTGCCAACAGCCACCGGGGGGGAGGGGAGAGGCGGGGAGGGAGCGGCATACAGACCACGTGGACCTGGAGCGTGGCGATGTGGGGGAGTAGCGGCAGCCCTGGCCCTGAAGTGAGATGGGAGCAGGGCCAGACCCAAAGCACAGGGTGGGGCCGGACACAGGCCTTTGTCCCACCCCAGCCCCACCTCCCATCATTCTTGACAGGCACTTGGCTAATAAGTTAATAAGTATGAAAAAGGATTTTGAGCTGCTTTTGCTCTCACAAAATCCCACAGGAGAATCAACTAACCCAAGAAAGGACCCAAAGGGTTAAATGGACTAAACATACTAAGCTAAAAACTGGGCTGAAAATTATTTCTCACTTGGTATATTTATTGCATGCAAAAAAATACAGCAGGTACAAAAATCAGGACTCTAGAAGGCCCTGCCTTAGATTAACCCTGCATATAAGTCAAGTGAGATTTTTATGATTCTTTGGGGCAGGGGAAGAGGGAGGTAGCTTTTAAATTTAGAAAAGAGTAGTTATACAAAAGTAGTATAGTGCTTTTTGTGGAATAGTACCACACACCTTTCCAGTGCCAAAAACTGCTTTGAAGTCAATGGAGCTATTGATGTGCCTGTGTCAAGCACAGTGTCACCTCCACCACTCTTGACAGTGACTTAAAGCTAGAAACTGGGAATTTATTTCTAAGCATTTGTGTCCAAAAAATTAACAGTCTTCTACTTCCGATTTCACCACTAGAAATCATAAATCCTGCCTTTGTGAAAGTGCAACTGGTAGTTGTGGGGATGGCTATGAGGTTCCAGATTTATAGCTCCCGATCAAGAGAAAATTTCAGTAGCAGATATGTGAACGCACAGATTACAGCTATGTCCAAAAACTTTTCTGAGTTGGGATAATTTAAAGCACAAACATGTTACTTCTAAACAAAATACTTGAGAGTTGGCAAATCTGGCATTAGCTGCCCTTCTAATTCAGGAATAAAATTGGTAGCAAAAATTGACTTCAAAGCACTTAAGCACAAAGTTTAAGCATGTCAGTAATCTCATGCTTTATTAATAGCATACATCAATCACGTGCTTTGCTATATGTAGGACTTGATGCCTGATCTCTATTGCCTTGAATTTTGTCAAGTCATTCACAGCAACACAAAGTGGATATAAAATGCTGCCAAATCAAAATGGTAAGCCTTTTACAACTCATTCAGCATTGTTGTATTTGCTCTGAACCTACCTAAGATTCAAAGCAAAGGAGATCAGGTCCTCAGAATTGTAAGTGAATCACTGTGGGAAAGTTGATTAAATGTTAATATTGTTAACCAAGAATATTAAGAAAAACCATACAGTGCGTTATCATTTTCTATTTGTTTTATGTAGTCATGACACTGAATTTTATCCCTGCCTTGATTTTAAAGTCCTTGGCAGTGAATTTTTGCTAGTTTGGAATTAACCCAACAATTTTCTATGGTACATGAATACAAACAGGTAGGGGTAGACCTGGGGGTTGGGGTGCAATGGAGCCCCCCTTGATTCCTATTCCATCCAAACTTGAAAACCAGCTGCCTGGGAGGGGCAATGGCATTTCTATTCAGGCAGTGCTGAGGGAGTCAATTAACTTTGTGGATCATTATCATCTCCCTGATTCCTGCTAACCTCTCTCCGTCCACCAATACTTAACAGCCCTCTATACTTTCTAATGGTCTTGATGTTCTACTGTTCAAACTATCCTTTCTTCTCAATTTTGCTGTCTTTTAGTTACTCCCAATAATGTCACTCTAATATTTCACAGACCTGCAGACTGTTTTAGGCTCCAGCTAAAAACTTTAAGTGGTAATATTAAACTCAGGCATAGTAATGACTAGCAGTGAAGTATTGGAGGTACTGTCAAGCTGTTCAAGAAGGCTAGATTTTGTTTTGCAAATCTGAATAAGAGATGTACATTTAACTGTAATAACTTCAGATCTAATGACACAATATCTTTTGACTGTTTTGACTATTTTTTCCTAGTTTGTTGTGCTTTTTTAGATTTCATATATTATCTACCAAATTAGTGCACATTATAATAGTTGTATCTGCTTTTACTTTGCTTTTAAGATTAATAATATAGTGCTAGCATATTTGTGAAGCATCTACTTTCTCTTTAATTGGGGCAAAAAGATGTGTTATATGGTATGTGATGATGTGGCAGACCACCTCCACCCCCATTTTCTAAATGTAGATGGGTCAAGGAATTGGAAAAGAGGGTGCTGGCAGTCCAGTGGTAGTGCCTGCTAAAGGAGAGCATGGGTGTTATTAAAGTGGAGTCCATGATATTTGTTGTAAAGTTGTGAGCAGATTCAATGACCAGGTGGATTATTGGGGTGGCTTTGGATAGACAGTTTTCATTTAATAGTAGCATTCATACTATCCCTGGATAGCTACACTTTCCCTGTGCTTTATCCATGAATATGTAAATAGCAGCCTTTGATTTAAGATCAGCCTTTGATTTATGTAGAACCTGTAGAACTCTGGGCTATGCTTATAGAAATGCTGAGGACTGGTAGCTTCAGTTGAAATCCATCAGCATAGCAGGTGCTCAGCATCTATGAAAATCAGGTTCTATATGAAATATTAAACATATACCCAGGACTTTGCTGGTAATGATTTAACAAAAAGATTTCTCATTCCCTTTTATCCTGTTGCATATATTAAAGTTAATTTAAAACAAGATAAACTAGATTCCTTTGAGTTCCTGAGTCCTACATATAAGTCTGTATTACAAAAATGTATTCCTTCTCTCAATTCACACCCACTCTCTTCTAACCCCCTCCTTCCTCTCACTTTGAAAACTAAAGAATAATTATTGGTGCTGCAGCCTGAAGAACAGTTCTTGCAGAGAAAAATGGATGCATTTACAGAATCAAGGAATTTTCTGTAAATGGACTTGCTACCAAACTGTAGCTAATAACACAACATTGATATATTCTTAATGTACTCCAAACATCCGGCCATTTTTCAGGATTCTTCCATGCTCTTATCATAGTGATTAAATGAATGATTTTTTTCTCTCCTCTCATTCCTACTGTTCAAAAGCAGCATCAGCAAACATATACATCTGCTCCTGAAGTACTTGCATTGGACAATAGTAGCAATCTGCCAACATGCATTGTCTAAAAATGAAAATCCATTGGAACAATGGCAGGTCAGGCATTGAAGTTATATGTTTTTGAGTCAACTCCATCCATGAAAATGTGTCATAGCCTAATTTCATAGCCACTATAAAATCCCAAACAAATGGAAATAATGTCTTGTATCCATGGTAACAAATGAGATAGACTTTACCTGATTTTAAGACGGAAATTAAATTAACTTGTCACTGCTCCAGAGCTTCAGTGTATTTCTATATAAGGATATACACTTAAAGCATATACGTTTCAAAAGGCTTGGTATTTTTGCAATGCTGGAAATTGTGTAAGAAAACTTTGTAATCATAGGAAAGGGTTAGCTATTTTAGCATACACCTTTAATCACTCAGTATTTTTTAATCTTTCTTCCTTTCTGAAATGATTCAAAATGTTCACATAACAGCACAATTATTTCTACCATATACATTATTATAAGTGGGACTGGCAGCTCTGCCTTATTAAGGTTGATTACAGCTTGCCAAACTTAAACTACTTGGGCTGAAATTTTCCTTACTCAGTCCCTGCCTCAAGTGAAACCATTCCATTCTGAAGAGAATGAGACATTGTTTTGCCCATTTAAGAAAATTGTTGTGACTCTTTCTTTTCTGTTTTGTGTTGGAGACATCAAAATTGGCAGTAAGTGGCCTTTGTGTCAAGGGCATCAGTTGTGCTATTCCTTTGAAAATGGACTCAATTGGGGCAAGTTGTAAGGCTTTGAAAAACTTATGTTCACATAAGATAAGTAGAGATTTATTAGAGCTTAGTAGTTAAGGTACTAAGCACATTCCTTCCTCTAACTTACAGTTCTGACTAGAGGTACACCAATAAATCGGTCCCATATTGAATCAGCACTGATATGAGGAAAGCTGAGAGTATTGACAATTGGCTTTTTTTGTCTGATGAGGCCAATAATGTGACTGATAAATGCCCCGTGCATGCACGCAGTGTAGCACACAGGTGGCCACAAGCACAGCCCAGCAGCATGGAGAACAGCCAGGTCCAGCTGGTAAGTCTGTTGTGGAGGAAGGGGGAAGGGAAGGGGCATAGGGGGGTAGATTGAGGCCCCCATGGTGAGAGAGGAAGTGGGAGTGGAGTTGGGGCTGGGGTGGGGACAAGCTCTGCCCAGCTGGGGTGAGGCACAGGACAGAACCATGGCTTGTCCGGGGAGGTCGCAAGGAAGTGGGGGTTCCCACTACTGCACACACCCTGGGAGGGCATGGGGTTGGTGGCATGTGTTCCCAGATCTGCACAGGGCAAGGGTAGGCTGCCACTGTGGGCTGAGGCCAGGGCTTCTCTGGGCTCTTCCCAGTGGGGGGCTGGGCTAGGGTGGTTCGGGGGGCTGCAACCAACCCAAAATTTGCTGTAGCTCCCCAATCCCCTCTCCCAGTGCTGCCACTGTGCAACCACCCGCTAGGAAGAGGCCAGTGCAGCCCCAGCCCCAGCCTGTAGCTACAGCCCACCCCATCCCATGCACAGATCTGGGTACACAAGCCCCCAATGGCCTCCCAGGGTGCTCACAGCAGCGGGCGCTGCTCTTCCCCATGCCTCCTGGACAGTCCGCGGCTCCATCTGGTGCCCTGCCCTACCCCAGCGGGGCAGCACCTTCCCCTATCCCAGCCTCAGCACCAGCCCTACTCCCTCTCTCACCATGGGGGCCTCAATCTGCACCCCCAATGCCCCTTCTCTACCCCACACACTTTCCCCCCCACAAAAGACTTACCAACTGGATGCCACTCTCCACACTGTGAGGCTGCATATCAGATCAACACTGGCTGATATGGCTTGTTAAAAATTGGCCATCAATATTGGCTCAAAAAATCTCTATCGGTGCATCCCTAGTTCTGATCAGACTGAGTATGTGCCATTCCCACAAACCAGTGGAGCAAGCTCCATTCCTAAGAACCTCTGAATAGATCATGGCCATAGAGTGTCTTAATAAGTTCTGCACAGCCTAGGGCTATAGAAGTTCAGAAAGATCTTCAGTGTAGTACGCTGCCGGCACCCTTGAGGAAACCATCTGCAAGAGGATCATGAGGCAACCTGCCAGACATGACCTGGCCACCTTCCTCGGTGGCTCGCTGGAGGGTGAGTTCAGCAGAGACGGCAGGGACTTTGCCTCACTGCGGAGCTGAGCCTGCAATGCCACATGTCACCTCAGGAAGTGCATTGGCTGTGCCTGGACCTGGACCAAGGAGCACTAGGAGCTAGGAGTCTCACTGCAGCCAGCTCCACATGCCAACTGCATCACTGTGATGCACCACATGAGGTCCTTCCTGGAATGGTTCCTGAAGGACACTGTCCATAACAAGTATGCCAGTGACCTGAGGGCCAAACCTGACCAGAGCAAGGTTTTCAATGTTGCCTCGAAGTGGGACTCCAGCAACCACCATTTCATGCCCAGCAGGAACTTCAAAAGCTTCGCAGACTGGAACTTCCTCCACCGTGCCCACCTCAACTGCCTGCCTCTGAATGGGGCCGTTCACTTCAGTTGGCAGTGCAGCTACATGATGGAGACACTCCCACATGTGCTGTGCAGCTGCAGGCTGCATACCAGAGCCTGGCAGCTCCACCACAATGCTGTCCAGGACCACCTGGTGAAGGCCATCCCGGTCACAGTGTGGGAGATCTCCATGAACTGCACTGTCCCAGGCTGAGAGAGCCGGATGTGCCCTGACATAATCATCACCCATGAGGGGGGCAAGAAAGTTGTGACTGTGGACGTCACAATCCCCTTCGAGAACTGGTGCCAAGCCTTCACTGATTTCCGGGCTTACAAGTGGGAGAAGTATGCCTCACTGGCCGACATCCTGAGGGGCCACAGCTGAAGGACCTGAATCTGTTCAGCCTCCACAAGAGAAGACTGAGAGAGCCATATGTAAACTCACAGGGGGACCAGTGGAAAATAGGTGAGGTTCTGTTCCCCTGGGCACCAACTGGGATAATAAGGAACAACAGCCACAAATTGATTGAGAGCAGGTTCAGGTGTGATGTCAGGAGGCATTACTTTACAGTTAGGACTGCCAGACTCTGGAATGGGCTCCCAAGGGAGGTGGTGCTTTCCCCTCCCTTGGGGGTTTTCAATAGGAGGTTGGATAGATATCTGGGTGTGTTATTATGATCCCAGCACTTGTTCCTGCCCAGGGCAGGGGGTCAGACTTCATGATCTATTCAGGTCCCTTCCGACCCTAGAAACTGAAACTGTGATGTGACAGTCAACACACTCATCAGGGGAACGCTCAGAGCCTGGAACCCCAGCAACAAGAGCATCCTGTGTGCCTGCTGCATCTCCCGCCGCTATGTAAAGCTGATGCACCACCTCATGGTGTCCAACACCATCCATTGGCCCATGACACCTACATTGAGCCCATCACAGACCATTGCCAGTACACCAACCCCACCAGACCAACCACCACCGAACTGGATCTAGAGGGGACTGCCTGAAACCCCCTCTGCACCTGTTGGACTCTCAGAGCCACTGTCTAACCATGGACCACTCCACTGCACCCGGCAAAGACCCCTCCGATAGGACTCTATAGACCTGAGCAACTTCTTCAACCTACCCCGGCATGCATCTATCTTCTTTCCCTCTCAGCGTCACAACCCACCCTCCCCCCTTTCCCCACCCATCCTTCCTACCCCCAGGCTTAATTGGCTCACATTGTATTTTCTGTAATCTCACTGCATTCCCTTCCTCACCCCCATCCCTCTTATGTTAGCCCCTCACTCCAGCACTCCGTATTTCCTTTATGGCTTGTCATTTTTTGGTTCATGACTTTGGTTGGACATTTACTAATAAAATTCAGTTTGTTTCTGGTCAGGGTAGGGATGAAACCCAAGGAGCTTGTCAGTCTTAAAGGAAATGCACAAAAAGACTTTGTGCCCACTAGAATGCACTTCCCTCCAAAATCTGAAGTCAAATCAAAGATTCCGAGTCTCACTATTCATCTGCTGTCAGCAAATATCTGAGGTGCCATGCAATGTTAGCACTGGTAGGTGTGCAAGCGCAATTCACATAATAAACCCAGAGGTTTCAAATAGGAATCCATAGTATTAAAAACATTCTGCCTTATTGTCATCTTTCTGAGTTCTTTGCAACAAAATAATTGCTCTATTATTTTTCTATAGTCAAAAAGCAAGTGAAAATGACAGCTTGCTCAAATTTAGCAAGAGGTGTTCTGAGTCCAAAAAAATTGAGAACCATTGATACAGAGAATGACACTCCTGGTGCTATCAGTTACTCTTCTAGTTCTAGTGGCAGAGGTCCATGCAGTGCTTAAGATTCAAACCCTGCGGATGACCTGTTCAAGTGTCAGTTTGTTGCCACATGATAGAATTTCTAGTTTTTCAATTTGCTTTTCTTTAGAGATCTAGGAAACTACACATACACAGAGATGAAGTGGGAAAAAAAGTTTCTAGAATCACAAAGCCAAGTACTCAGAAGTTAGGAAGCAGTAGATATAAGGTGCCCTGTGCATTATCATCCAGTCTTTAATTACATATAAGCTATGTTTGCCATAAGACCACTGCCTTGCCCAGGGCACTGCATGGCGCAGTGCTCAGGTAATAAGCAGTTATTCATTGTTTTTTTATCTTCATTGTTGTGTGTAATCATATATATATTCTGAGAACGATGTGGAAGTTTACTTAATTCTCCTTTCGATGAATACCAGATGAGTATGGAGTCCCTTGGGTGTCATATTATCATATCATTAATAAAATTGGCCAGTACATCAGTCTGTAGATATTGAACAGGCTGAGACTGCTGGCCCAAACACTATGCTGGTAGCACAACTTAAAAAGAAAAAATTACAGTTTGACTTGGCCATTTTTAGGAAAAGCCACAAGAAAGTTATTTGAAAAAAGCAAAATGTAACAAAAATATGAAGACTCAAATGTTTTGCATCAGAAGTTACCTTTTTTCTGATATTTTTCATGGAAATCATTCAAACAGCACTTGTGCTGTGGTAGAAGCCAGCACTATGAATACATGTATTAGAGGGAACTTTTCCCATGCTTGTCAGGACAGTTTAATTTGGGTTGTTTGGACTGAGCAGTGCTGAGCATGTACATCTCCTACCAAAGGCAATAGGAATTAGCAATGCTCAGCATTGCTTAGATTTCAGAGTCTCGCAAGAGTTGGATTATGCCCTTATTATTCAAATAAGAACATGTACATTTATGTGAAGTTATATAGATTGTGTGGATTATGTAAATTTATGTGGATTATGCAGATTTGATCATTAGAGTTAGATTATATCCTTATTGTGTAGGTTACTTGAAATATGGACCATGTCTTTAGATGTATCTGGAACAAGACTGAGGACACTGTCATAACTTTGCATATATTAATAACGTATTTCATATTCCAAAAAGCTAGCATTATACTTACTTGGTTGCCATTCATGTGCCTTGGAATTTTGTTTTCCATGGTGGCAAAAAGGAATATTTTTTCCCTTCTGTTGTAACAAATGCCAGGGATTTTTTTTACCTTCCTCAGAAACATTACATGCTGGCTGAAGCCAAGTCTGGGGATTTTAACTGCACCAGTGCAACTGTTGAGATTAAAACCTGGAGGTTCCTTGCTAAAGGGTCTTGCCCCTCTGCTTAGGGTCAAACAGATTGCCATATTTGGGATCAGGAAGGATTTTACCCTTTGCTCATATGTTTCCATCATTTTGTATCCTTCACCCGCAAGCAAGTTGTTTATCACCCAAATAAAGTACAAATCTACCCTGCCTTCTATCACCCAAATGGCAAAAGTCCTGGATGCTTTGGTAAAAGCCTGAAAACACACAGAATATAGGACTGGACAATAACAACTGCTTCCCCTTGGGTTTAGATGTTTCAGCAGAAGCTAAGCACCAAGATACACATTAACTGTCAGCTGCATGGAGCTCGTTGTGAATTGCACTCATTAGTTTATCTTGACAACAAAAAAGCTTCGTGTTCTGTTTTATCTTCCTACTCAGCACTCACCAACCAGTTACTCAACATGTAGCCCAGCATACACATGAATAGTTATAAAATGCTTCTTTTTAAAATGCAGTATTAAAGAGCAGAGTAAATAAACGAGAGGAAAAATATTACTTTTATATTTGCCTTTTTACCTGCTGAATAAATAGACTAGAGTAATTAAGTTGGAAATATTTTTATTGCTCTCCACTGTATGAATTCTAATTTGATCTTTAAATTTGCCTGGAGCAACTGCAGTGGCAAAAAACTGTCAGCACTGATAATCATTGATAAATTTATGGGAGGGATTACACGATGCAGGGACCAGACTCAATGATGTGGGTGGTCCCCTTCGGTTCTGTGTTTTATGTTCTTGTTTTCTTCTGATTGACATTTGAATTTTGACCAAACATCCCTGTTTCTAGGACAGGGAGGAAGTGGCCCAGTAAAGATGTTTAAGCACTTTTGTTTACTTATTTGATGATAAAGCTAAAAGTTAACTGCTGATGATTATATTACCCCCCAAAAATCAATTACCTCATGACTGTCTTTATCACAGAGTTGCAAACTGAAGTTGTCTCCCAAATTAAGCATCTGTAAGGTAGCAAGGGAGGAGGTTAGCCTTTTTGGATGGCATGCCACAAATTAGCTCCACGCCCTCCCTGCGTGCCATTCTGATCCTCCCACCCTGCCCAGTCAGCTGCTCTGCTTTCTGCTCCCTGAACTGTGCTTCCTGCCTGATCTACTGCTTTACTTTCTGCTTCTTGCCCTGTGCTCCATGCCCATTTCAAGCCCTGGTGTGGTCCCTATACTAATACCAGAGGTGATCAGTGGCTGGGTCTGGGGTTTGAACCACTTTAATACGTTCCCAAAATCAGCTGACAGTCGCCTGATTGCTGAGCAACTTTGCTAGCACAGAAAGAGCCTGGGATCATAATCCTGGGCTCCCCCTTTACTGACAAGTAGAGTGCAGTTGGGGTTTGATCCGTCATCCTCAAATCAGGCATCCTGCCATACTAGCACAGCATTTGGCACAATTTTTGGGATTGTAGCTCAGATCCCATCACACCTTTCACTGAATGTGAGCTGCCTTAGAAACGCACTAATATCTATATGAAAATTGCAAGGTAGTCCTAGTAAAATCTAGTTCTCATAAGGATTACAGTCTGACTTTTTTATCAGAATAACATAACATAAACCTAAGCATAGGACCTCTCCTGGTTATTACATTCTTCTTCATTTCAGGATGGAATTGTGGTGCTTTCCTAACTCAGCTCCCAAGAAATTAGTAGAAATAAATTAAGCCAGTGGGTGGTTTTTGAAAGTCCCAATCCTAGCACAAGATATTATTTTCTTTATAATTTAGCAGTGAGATTAAAATTCATGCCAAATTGACCTATTTCACGGCTTTATACCAATATTTGTGCTTCATCTAGCCTCGCTGCTACTGATTTTATTTATTAACTTTCCTTGAAGAAAATCAATGAAATATTTCTCTTTGAAAAAAAGAAACAAAATCTAAAATCTGTTTTGGGTCTTTACAAGTGAGTAGGGTATGTTTACAGGGAACGTGCCTCTGTGCTAATTGGAGACATTTGCTTATACAATTAAAAACACTCCTTTTGAAATTTTCATCCCTTCTAAAAGAAACATGTGAGATTGAAGTCTAATTATTGCTGTCTCAGGTGCTGTTTCATGGGCTGGGTGAGGGGGTGTTAGTCTTTGTGTGTCTGTTTTCATTTCACACAAATAACATGTTCGTATTTCTTGGACTCGGTCCTCCCTTCTGCAGTGCAGGATTGGGACTTCTATACAGGTGATAACAGGGGGAGGAAAGGATAGGAACCATCTTCCTGTGGAAACAGCAAGACAGAATTCCTCCCTAGCTCAGAGGTGATGGGGGGATGCTCAGCTTCCCCCCGCTCACTGATTAACATGTTGCTATTAGCAGCAAGAGCTAATCAGCAAATGGTGACTATGCAGCTGGCTCCTGGTCAAAGTTCACTGCACAGGGTGGCACACCAGCACTCGGGAAAGAATATGCAGGGCTTTTAATGAACAATGTACCAGCTAGGTCAGAATTTAGAGGCTTCTTGCACTACAAATTCTGTGAACCATCACTGCAATCAGAATTTCGTCCATGGACCCAGGAACTGGCTAGGAGAAGTAAAGGATAACTGCCACAGCCTTGAGATAGATGGTATGTCACATTTCCCTTCACTGTTATTTTTTTAATTCAACAATCCTCCTTTTCTGTATCATCCCCAATTATATATTAACACTGGTTGTTTGTTAACAAACTACGCTGTGGCTAGCTTTATTTAGGACTCATTTTGAAAGCTCCTTTGACTTGTCTTTCACATTTTCTTGTTTCCTTGGTGATTTGTCTGGCCTCATCAGTGTCTTGTTACTAATGCATATTTGCTCAGCTGGGAAGTTGCACACTCATTATTCAAGCCTGCCATGTGCTGGCCATTTGTGATATGAAATCTTGTCTGCCATAGTAGTATACAAGCGTGATATCACAAATAGTCCATTATGTTACTGGGAAAGGTGTCTGTATGTGAGAGGCATTTGTGCTTTATTTTGCAGGTAAAGTGCGTGTGTATGTGTGTGAGTGATTACATTTTCTTTTTTCCTTTTACCTAAGGAGAATTCTGCCAAGAGATGTTTACATTCTTTTCTTCCATTGTTTGTAAATAGCATTTTCCCTTGCTGATTTTGTCCTTTGCTATATGGCAAACTCTGACTTCTCTTTGTTTTTGTAGAAGTTGAATTTGACACAACTAGGTTTGCTTTAACAAAACAAAAAGAAATCACTAGGCTGTACAGCTTGTGGAATTTGTAACAGAAACTTGCACCTGTAGGTTTTTCGCTTAAGCCAGGAGAAATGTTTTCATCCATGCATGAGTTTCAACTGCTAACATGAGCAAGCATTGTGAGTCCAGGCCCTAAGTTGTTAGGGACTGAAAATGATCCCTCTGAGGTCTGTTTGGGAGTGTCATTTCACTGAAGTGCACTGGATACCCTCTTCTGTGATCTCCAGGGCTAGGGACAGACATTACACATAAACCACTTTAAGTGTTTAAGCCCACCCCAGAAACTTAAACCTGAAACAGAACAGATGTTCAGTACACATAAACCAGTTTGATAATGGCTGAAACCAGTTTGAGATAAATCTGGTTGAATGTAGTATCAGACTTAACTGATTTGGGACATACCAGTTTATGCAATGTCTGTCCCAGACTCCTTCCTGGTTTAAGTTAAATCAGAGTCCCCCAGCATCCCAGTTCCTTTGTAACTCTAGGCAGGGTTCTGCTCCCTGCTCCAGCCCAGGAGGGCTGGCTCCTCCCCTCGGCTCCCTGGCTGGAGCTCCTGCAGAGACTGCAGATGTCTGCTCAGCTCCCCTGTGCTCCCCACCCCCCCATGACTTCCTGCTCAAGCAGTGATTCCTCCTCCCCTCTGCCTTATACAGATACTTCTGAGCATTAGCTAGCATACCACATGCTGGCTATGGTCTGTGCTGTGGGAGACAGACAAAGGCAGACAGGACAGTGTTGACTTAGGGCTTTTTGGAGCTGATCAGCAGGTAGCTGGTAATGTCCCTCCATTCCTTCCTTGGAAAAAGTGGTTTAAGAAGAGCTTGAAGTAATGAGAGAGGCTTTGATATGTTTGATGGGCTGATAAATGCTAACAACTCCCTGTGTAACTCCCAGCTGTGTAACTAAATGCTCTATTATCAACAACCGGGGGGGGGGGGGAGGGAACCCCTCCTTAATTAGAGCATCCTGCTGGGGCCTGGCCATGCCCCACCCTCAGCTCAGCACTGTGGAAGGGAAGGCAGGGCTGCTCTAATGCCCCCAGCTTCTAGCCTGAGCCACTGCAGGCATGTTCTGACATTTCTTCAGTCCAGAAGGAATGTCTGAACAGTTACAAACTGGTTTAGCCCAGCCAAGTTAGACTAACCTGCAAAGATTGAATCAGTTCAGGCTCAGGCCTTTTGAATACCTGCCCATAGCCCAGAAGGTACCCTTTTCCTTATGATGGAATTTTCTAGGTTTGCTCTAATGGATACCTTGAAAAACTAAGCTGCTGTACCAAATAGCAAGAGTAATTTACTTATTTTTTATTTAAAATTAAATTATTTTTTATTATCCTGCATTGGACATTTAGCAGCACTGAACAAGGTGATCACCGAAATACTGATGGTAGGCCATTCAGTAGTATGACTGCTAAATATGTAGGAACAACTGACTTTCTATTATTCAAACCAACTCACAGCCCTATACATAGCTCTTGGCATTGTGATCGCTTCTTAGGCCACATTGTTTAAACCCATGTTTGTTGGCATAATGAGATTGCTGATTCTAAAAGATGCTTTCTTGGTGGAACCATTCATTATGCAAGCTTGTTGTTCCTGGGTGTGCATGTAGTCATGTATGCACTTGTTTGCATGTATACGTGTTCATAAGATATATTTAAATGTGTACATGTAACACTGATTTGGGGAGGGGAATGCAGGGATCTTGGGAGACTATTTCATGGCTGTATAGTGATATTCAACTGCAAGCCTATTGCTTTCCCTGTGAGGATTTACACATATTTGGAGACATCCTGTGTTATATGGTTGTTAGCATTCTCAGCCATGCTGGCACCACATTGCACATGGTCTGAGTAATTCAGCTGGCTTCAATAATGCCTTCTATATTTAATGTTTCAGAAGCAGAGAAGATTGGTTTAAGATGGTAATTTTCTGTCTGCACTTTTGAAATCTATGCAAGATGGGTGGTATTGAACTTTTGCTATAAGAATTTCTACACTGGAGATGGGGAATTTAAAAAAAAACCCACCAAAAAAAAAAAACCCCAACTTACCTTTTACAATATGCAGGAATGCTTTTCTAAAAACTATTTTAGTCTTCATGACTAATACTAGATTAATAGCACTGGAGACTGAAGTTTTCTATTTATCTGCAAAGCAGATACAGGAGAGTCAGTGTCAACATAAGTAAGCTTCTTTATGCTGTTCACACAAAGTGCCTGAACTGTGATCTGGAGAGAGACCACCTTTTGATTTAGTCAGTTTCCATTTCCATTTCAGTCTTTCTGTTGAAACTGTCAGCATGGGAGCCTGCTGTGATCTGGACAGCAGTCCCCTGGACTTATTCCACAAATTCATCTCTCTATGACTACCAAATAACCATCTGCAGAAGATGATTTTGATTCCATCTTGACTCATGCAGCTTTCAGACTAGTTACTAGGGTGTTTAAATGCCCTGCAAACATCTAGCAGATAACAGAGGCCTAATCAATAAATCGCATGAATTTACAATGAAGAATTCTTGTTGGTAAAAATCTGCCCACTTCTACAGAGAAAATTTCACAATTTGTGGGAGAAGAAAGACTTAGTAGATGTATTAAAAAGTTATGGAAATTGACTGAGCAAATGGCCTCACTGGAAATAGAATGGTTTCATAGATTTCATAGACATTAGGGCTGGAAGGGACCTCATAAGATCACTGGATCCAGCCCCCTGCCCAAGGGGCAGGAAGTCAGTTAGGGTCAATGAATCCCAGCAAGATAAACAAACATCCAAGTGTTTCTTAAGTGTCCAAAATAGGTGCTTGCACCACCTCTGGGGGGAGTCTGTTTCAGGCCTTAGGGGCTCAGACAATAAAGAAGTTTTTGCTTATGTCCAGCCTAAAATGGTCTTGCGGTAGTTTGTGATCATTGTCATCCCTTGGGGTGCTCTGGTGAACAGGCATTCCCCCAGATCCTGATGCATACACCTTATGTACTTATAGACTGCCACCAAGTCACCCCTGAGCCTATGCTTTTCCAGGCTGAAGAGTCCCATAGCAAACAGCCTCTCTTCATAAGGCCTGTTCTTTTGCCCTCTGATCATGCACATGGCTCTCCTCTGGACTCTTTCAAGATTTTCTACATCCCTCCTAAATTGTGGAGCCCAGAATTGGATGCATTACTCCAGCTGCGGCCTCACCAAGGCCAAGTACAGTGGGAAGATGACATCCTGGATCTTGCTTGAGATGCATCAGTAGATGTAAGCCGGGGTTTTGTTCACTTTGCCAACTGCAGTATCTCACTGGTGGCTCATATTCATGTAGTGGTCAGTCATGACCCCCAAGTCACTTTCGGTCATGATGCTGGTGAGTGTGCCATTGCTGAGTCTGTAAGTGTGATGAGGGATTTTTCCCCCAAGGTGAAACACTTTGAATTTCTCTGTATTGAATGGCATCAGGTTTTCATCTGCCCACCTTGCAAACCTATTGAGGTTGACCTGGATCACCAGCCTATTCTCAAATGTGGACACTGTCCCAAAGTTTAGTGTTGTCAGTGAACTTAGCCAGTCTGCTTCTGACACCAATGTCCAGATGGTTTATGACAACATTGAAGAGTACGGGTCTGATAACAGAGCCTTGGGGACACCACTAGTCACTGGGTGCCATGTTGATTTGCTTCTGTCAGCTACCACTCTCTGGGTCCGACCTCGGAGCCAGTTCTCCAGTCATTGGACTATGGAGTAGTCAAGGCTGCAGTTGCCCAATTTTTCCATGAGTACATCATGGGACATCAGGCTTTTTTAAAGTCCAAATATATGATATCAACCTCTTCCCCTTTGTCCAGGTGATACGTCACCTGGTCATAGAAGGAAATGAGATTGGTCAGGCAAGACCTACCCGCAACAAACCTGTGCTGGCTGTCCTTCAGAATGTTGCCGTCTGTTAGCCCATCAAGAATGATCTCTTTGATAATTTTTTCCAAAATCTTCCCAGGGATTAAGGTCAAACTGATTGGCCTGTAGTTTCCTGGGTTGTCTTTCCTCCCTTTCTTGAAGATGGGCACTGTGGGCAAGATTTCTGAATTGATCAAAACAAAGTGTTAAATCCTGCTCCCCATTCTCATGTCTGTCTCTCCTGCCATATCTTGTTGGGGGTGGATAAGGTAACACTGAACAAGGGGGAGGCTTACCAATTTTAATGAGGACTACAACACATTGCTTCCCGCTCGGCTGCCAGAGCTGCCTGCAAGCTCACTGCCATGTACATCTGTTTGCTAGTCATAGTTTCATAGTTTCTAGGGTCGGAAGGGACCTGAGCAGATCATCTAGTCCGACCCCCTGCCATGGCAGGAAAGAATACTGGGGTCAAATGACCCCAGCAAGATGTTCATCTGACCTCCTCTTAAACACCCCCAGGGTAGGGGCCAGCACCACTTCTCTTGGAAGCTGGTTCTCTCTCTTGCCTTACCTCTCCTGGGCCCAAGGTAAGCTGTCAGGTGGGGTGCAGTTGCCCAGGCGTTGAATCAACATCCCGCCCCTTTTCCACAACATCAAAGAAAAAGTGTCTTTGCCAGCCGCCACCAACCTCAGTCTACTGTAACGATCTCTCTCTCTCGGCATTCCTGTGGCACCACTGCTAACCATCCTGGGGAGGGGCTTCTCCTATCTCTCCCCCCAGCCTGTGCCTCTGTGCAGGGAAACTGTCTATTGCTCCAGCTCGTTACTCACCTCAGCTCTGGTTCCCCTTCCGGGGGAGGTCTTCACTCAGACTATAGCTTCTTTATACAATGTCTCTAACAAGCAATTAACACCTTCCTGGTGGCTTGCCCCTGTGCAGGAAGTCCTTTATTGGCAGTTAACAAATCTGTAGCTTATCTCCTATGTTGAACTGCGGGTTCTGTACGAACGGGTAGCTGCTCTCACGCAGCTCTGTAACAGGGTCACTGCCTTCCTTTTACAGGGACCACATTGGCCCTCTTCCAATCTTCAGGTATAGTGGGCTTGATAGTTACACAAGCAAGGAGGCAGTTGGGTAGTTATACTACAAAGAACTTAGCAAGCACACTGAGACAGGCAGGAAGAGATGATATGTATAAAATAGACGAGCTGATAAGTCGGGGAGGTAGCCAAGGCAGTGGCAGGGAGTTGTGGTAGATGAAGGGATGCAGGGACAAGCATAGCAATGCAAGCATCACCATAAAAAGTAATACATATGTATTTGAATTTGTTGTATTGAGCAATTTACAAGTGATTGGGAGGGAGAAGAAATATATCTATGTCATTGGCATGAATAAGCACAATAATGTCAAAAGGGAAAAAAATCAGAATAACTCTCTATAATAATCTTGGCACCACTGACTGTAACCTTGCCTTGTTGCAGGCAGGTAGCACCATCTGTTATTAAGGGTGCCTGATTTTTGTCTGTTGCATGGTCATGTTTCAGTTTCAGTCGCTGTTGACTTTGAAAAACTTCAACTGTTTGGCCTGAAACTTTTCATGCCAGGCGTCTGCCTTAAGCTGGATTTGTTGGGAGGCTTCAACCCAAATGATTTGGTCATTTCCAGAAACAAAGCCATAGAAGAAAAAGGTTGTTTGGCAAAAGAATAACACATGCCAAGTTTCTTTAGCTGGATACAAGAAGAAAAGAAGAGTCTCTGACCTGAGCCACATGAGGGGAGAAGATGCTTCAGATACTGATGATAGCCAGGGAGAGAAAAGGATGGTGACTAAAGCCACACCTTTAGAAAGAGGTTACAGGATATTAAGGTGACTTAAGAGTCCAGTCCTTGAGCCATAGATCTGTCCACAGAAGTTGTAGATCTTTCCACAGGGGAAGGTAAGCTGTAGGCTGGGATTTCTCTCCTTTTCTTTCCTCCACTCTCTCTTCTGTGCTTCAAGGGCAAGAAACTTTACCTCAAACTAGGCTGCTGCTTGGCTGAGGTTGCAGTGCCATTGGAACTGGTTAGCAGCCAGCTCCTCCCAGCTCTTGTGTTGTCATCCATTTTCTTGAAAAACTAATGCAGCCAATATACATCTGCCTTTAAAAAAGATCTCAGTTTGGTCATGTTCAGTAGAGACTTTTTATGGTCTAGCCTCTAAAACCTTTAAGAGTTTGTCTTAAGTTCTTAGGGTAAACTGGACTGGGCAGCCTTGAGAACAGCTCAGCTTGCTGCATCCCAGATCTACAGAGATGAGGTGGATTTTTCCTAAAGCTAAAACTACTTACTGCTCTGGGTGATGATGCAGTCAGGTACCAGCACTCCCAGCAAAGGAGCTTGTGTCACTGGTGCCTGTGTGTCTCAGTGTCCTCCCCTTCTGAGGTCCAAGAAGTATGACAGAGGAAGCTTCAGGTACAGAAGGGACAAGGAGTTGAAAGATCTCCTCTGGTTTTGAGGTGTGGGAGTGAGTGGATAAGTGGGGCCTGGGGGGAAAAGAGGATGAGATGGGGACAGAGTTCTCCTGGGAGAAAGGCAGAGTAACAGAGGGTGATGGGGGAAGAGGGAGTTTTCATGTTCTAGGGTGTCATTTAGGGAGTCATCTGTTATTTCTCATCTATGGCTTGTCTCATCTATTTTGAGCAGCTCTGAGCCTTTCTAGATAAGGTGGGATGTAAATCTAAATAATCATAATGATGATGAGACTGAAACTTAGAGGAGTGGTGATTAAAGAGAAAAACTGTGATTGGTGAACTGCTGAAGATAGAGAGGTGACTTGATCTTATATTTGGGAAAGTGATCTAATGGGGGTGGGGAGATGTTTTTCAATCTTGCTGACAACATTCAAGGGCTGAAAATTGGAGTTAGACAAATTCATCCTGGAAATAAGATGCAGTTTCCTATCTCTGGAGGTAATTACATATTGAAAGAGTTTACAAGGGGAGATGAAGGAACTCACTATTGCTTATTAGAATGGGATTAGATACCTTTCTGAAATGCATACTTCTGAGAGAAATCCTACAGCCCTTGTGGATGTGGGGAGGGGTATTGAGCTGGGTTTCCATTCAGGTGTCGGACTCTCTAGATCCACGTGCCACTGCTCATAGAATCATAGAAAATTAGGGTTGGAAGGGACCTCAGGAGGTCATCTAGTCCAATCTCTGCTCAAAGCAGGACCCATCCCCAACTAGATCAATCCAGCAAAAACTTTGTCTAGCCCGGTTTTGAAAAACTCCAAGGATGGAGCTTCCAGCACCTTTCTGGTTAACCTGTTTCAGTGTTTTACTACCCTCCTAGTGAGAAAATTCTTTCTAACGTCTAACCTAAACTTCCCTTGTTGCAGCTTGACACCATTGCTCCTTGTTCTGTCATCTGCCACCAGTGAGAACAGTCTAGCTCCATCCTCTTTGGAATGAGCCTTCAGATAGTTGAAGGCTGCTATTAAATCCTTGCTCAATCTTCTCTTCTCTAGACTAAATAAGCCCAGTCTTTCCACATAAGTCATGTGCCCCAGCCCACCTCACCATTTTTATTGCCCTCTGCTGGACTCTCTCCAATTTGTCCACATCCTTTTTGTAGTGAGGGGCCCAGAACTGAACACAGTACTCCAGATGTGACCTCACCAGTGCTGAAGAGGGGAAAAATCAATTCCCTCAATCTGCTGGCAACACACCTACCAATGCAGCCCAGTACGCCATTAGCCTTCTTGGCAACAAGGGCACACTGCTGGCTCATATTCAGCTTATTGTCCACTATAATCCCCAGGTCCTTTTCTGCAGTGCTGCTGCCCAACCAGTCAGCCCCCAGACTGGCCTGGTGAATGGGATTGTTCTATCCTAAGTGCAGGACTTTGCACTTGCCCTTGTTGAGCTTCATAAGATTTCTTTTGGCCCAATCCTTCAATTTGTCTAAGTCACTCTGAATCCTAGCCCTACCCTCTAGCATATCTATACTCCCCCTCATCTCATTCCTTCATGGGCTCTGGAGAAAAGAGAAGTGCCAATTGTGTCCTCAGCCTGATCATAGTGCTTTCAGATGTGGACTGAGACATTGATTGTAATAAGATCTCATGATTCAAGATTTCAGCTGATTGACTTCAGGAGGATGGAAGGAATATTTTTTCCTTGTGCACAGCTGGCTTGAACGTAATTCTGTGGGTTATTTTTTTGTTTGCATGTTTGTTTATCCTGCCTATGAAGCTTCGCAGATTAGCCCTTTGACATTAGGGCTGGAAGGGACCTCGTGAGATCATTGGGTCCAGCCCCCTGCCCAAGGGGCAGGAAATCAGCTGGGGTCAGATCACCCCTGTTCATAGGGCAGGGTAAAACAACCACTTTTGCTGGTGAAGATAATCTTTTTTCCTGAATTCTTGGTACATGAATCTTGCTCAGCAACAAACTGATGGCCAGATTTGTGGTTTGAGAATTAATTTTAGCCTGGGACAAATGGGTAGAAATTTGGGGCAGGGGAGTTCATGTTCTTCTGCAGCACAGAGTGCACTTCATCTGCTGGGAACATCTGGGAATATCTCACTTGGGCAGTTTCCTGTCATTGAAGAGGATTCAACTATTGCTGGCCTTTTGGTCTTTCCTGCTGGTCTGGAGCAAACAAAATGGTCCCTTGATGACTAAAGCCTTAAGTCAGTGGTTTTCAGCCTGTGGTCCACAAACTGTCTAAGGGGTCCAGGAGAGATGACTATGATCAATTGAAAGTATGTGAATGCTCACACTCACAATTCAAGGGCGTCTGCACCTCCATTCAAAATTTCCAAAGCAGTCCACACCTCCATTTAGATTTTTTTAGGGGTCTGCAAGTCATTGTCTTAGGGTTTAATCTAGGAATTCCTGGATGAAAATTTATGGACTGTGATAAAATGACCTTGTCAGGCTAGGTGAAGGTTCCAGGTCAGCTGATGAACATCTTGGGTGCCAACATGATTCCATGTGATGTAAAAGCCCAGGAAATTACACCCAAAAGTACATTAAAATAGCACTCAGGTTGCAAAATCCATCACTGAAAAGTAGGAAAATGCCAGAATTGAAGGCAATATATAACTGTGTAACAGCTAGAGCAGAAGGGGATTTTCTGCTCCATTTAAAATTCTGAAGGGTTTGGAAATGTAATTTTGTTCCATATCATAGTGGAAAAAAAAGAAAAAATATTGGATTTTTTTATGGAACGGATGGCAGCTGGAGAACTGGTGCCTGTGTCCCTCTGGGCATCTGACAGCTTAGCCCCCCAGTTTTCAAGCCTTGGGGCCCTGCTAGATTTTGCCTCCAGGCCCTTAGGGGTTTTAGGAGTTCCAGCTCTTGGAATGAGCTACTATCATCCAAGCAGATGAACTGACAGGAAATCTATCACATGAGATTACCTGTCAGTCCATCAGAATTTTTTTTAATTTTGCTTGTGTAAAGTATTCCAGTATGGGCAGTTTCCAGCAAAAAAAATGCATGCTAATACGAAGTTTCCAGCCATCTCTGATAAACATAAAAGTTATACAATAGTACTGAGTGCACACAGTTCCCTTGTTCTTGTTATGTCGGTTCATAGTAACCTTCTTAGTTGCAGGAAATGACATAGTTGGCCCAGAAACTTTTTCTGATGAGATGGGTTATTGGAAGCTTTTAAAACATGTACACATTAAAAGGGCCATTAATGTAACCTAGTCCTGCTTTAAATAGCATCCATCCATCTCCAGAGACGGTCTTTCCTGAGATGGCCTGGGGTTTCGGGAGTACTCTGGACAGTGACTAAAATTAATTGGAAGATATTCAGGACATTTGTCTAAGGTCTTTAGGTAAAATATAGTCACACATACACAGTTTCCCCCTCTCCCCCATGATAGTGCTATGGATTTTTCAAGCATCAGTTGACTCCATTTAGTTGCGTCAGCCCTTATCAGAAATCCACTGTCAATATTTAGTCAAGCCTTGAAGCCTCCCACATTTCCCAGCAGCTCTGAAAGTGGTCTGGACACTGCTCTGAAGCAGATACCTTGATACTTGAGACTGCCAATGACAGCATAAATATTGCTATTTTGTTTCAATTAATTAGCGCATGAAGGACTGATTTTTCTAGGTGACGATCACCTGCAGCATCAGCTATAGTCAGAGAGTTATGAGTGTTCAGCAGCTGGTTAAATTAGACCTTTAATTTTTACTGTGTATAATATATCAAGTTATTATACCATGCATAATATTATGCATATAATATTATACATAGTATAATATAGCCCACAGGTAGCCAACATGCAGCATGCATGCCACAAAATGTATGGGAAGCTCTTCATATGACAGATCAGGGAGGGGACAGCCAGCGCAGTGACATATAGGGCAGGAAGCAGGAAACAGAGCAGTAGGTAGGGCATGGAGCAGCGTGGGATCAAAGTGGCACTTGGAGAGGTTTCAGTATGTCTGGCAAAAAGGTTGGTCCCACTGATATAACCATGTCTTCTTGCTGTTGGAGCAGTTGTTCATTACAGAAGCTTTTTTTTAATACAAAAGCTAATTAGAGCAACATCTTTCCAAAGCAAATCAAACTTTCTTAAGCTGATTACTAAGGGAGCTATTTTTAGTACCCTGCCTTCATTTTCATGCTCTTTAGCAGTGTGTAGCACTTGACACCTTTATTCAGAAATATGGTTTAGTTTCTGAAATAATTGTATCTAGTGAGTCTGTGTATAATTTATAGTTGGCTAAGACCAGAAGACCCAGCCCTTAAAAATGTCCCTGCATCCCAGAAATTCTGTGCATCAGAATAGTTCTCTGGTCATAGCTTTTTTGTTTTGACAGTTCGTATCAGCAGTTTTCTTCGCTGATATATCGATTGTAGGGCCTGAGTCCTGCTGATCTAATAAAACATCACCATCACAGAACAAGGAAAAAAGAAATCTTTAGTCTTCTTGGCAACTGCCAGTGCTTTCCAGAATATTGCTTTGTGTAGAATGAAATGGCTTTGGGCCAGTGACTAATTATATTAAAGTGCTGTGCTTTTAAATTATTTATGCACTGTAATGTTTTACCCTAGTATTATTAAAACCTCTGTAACTAAGATTTTGGTTCAGACAGCTGTGACAGTTCTTCTATGGGTGATATAGTACACCAGGGGTTTTTAACAAATAGTTTAACCCCACATTAACAAATGCCTTCATTGTGGAATACAGCTGTGGCAGGAAATGCAGGTGGAAATAATTTACATCGACTTAGACAAAATAGGCTAAACAACAATAAATACAGAGGTATCTTGAAAAATGTTGTTTGCAGTGCTGCTTTATAATATTTAAAATTGATCAGCTTCAGACAATACTAATAAGAAACTTCTTTTATTTATGCAGCAATTGCTGAGTATACAGGAAGAATTAAATAATAAGAAATCTGAACTGGAACAAGCGAAAGAAGAACAAACACATACACAAGCAATGCTTAAAGTTCTTCAGGAACAGGTGAGTGTTTATATTAATAGAATAATCCTCTAGTAATGCATTATAGTTCTTTTGGTCACTTATAAATGAGTGGGAAGTGGGCTATTGACTGAATTATAAGCAGGGTATAACAATATATATGACCTGTGTGTCTATTCTATCTAGCATACGCAAATGCTAGTTGAAGGTAATGTATACTATAGCTTATGAAAACACTGTCAAAATGAGATTGAAATCTGTCAGTTCTGCAGTTGAGAATACTGAATTTCACAACTTGTGTAACATTTTCTGTTATGTTCCTCTATACAGATACCAGTGATGTGTGAGTGTTTTCTATCTGAAGACAAATGAATTTTAGGATAGTTAAATATGCCAGAAAAGTAAACATATTTCAAAGAAAGCAGCCATTTCTTTTAAGACCAGAAGCAGGGAAAATGAGTTTAACATCTTCTGTGTTATTCATGCAGACACAAATTTACAAAAGATTGAATAATGATGACACTAAAAAAAAACTCCCAGTGCATTGGTGCACTTATCTAGCACTTCTTCTAGTGGGAAGACGAGAACCTCTTATATACTTTGCAAATCTGATCGTTTCAGTTTAGCTTTCATTGATGCTAAAGTGCTGTGTGGCATTGATAAGTGTATTTGAAAGTATTGTCTTACAAGCAAGGCAAGATGGATTGTTTCGCAGCAAAGAGAAATCTGAACCTATGCTGAGAGATGAAGTGCCATACTGTGCACACATATAGAGTATGCAAATGTGAGCTGGGTGTGTAGGCTATATAGTTGTGAAGATAGCAGTCACAACTCAATACTTGTACTACATAGTTACAACATCTCTTCTATTTCATAGTTTCATAGTTAATAGGGTCAGAAGAGACCTGAGCAGATCATCAAGTCTGACCCCCTGCCATGGCAGGAAAGAGTACTGGGGTCAAACGACCCCAGCAAGGTGAATGTCAAGCCTTGTCTTAAAGCCGGCACCACTTTGCTTGGAAGTTAGTTCCAGATCCTAGCCGCACTGACAGTGAAGTAGTGCCTCCTGA
Source organism: Crocodylus porosus (assembly GCF_001723895.1). Taxonomy (NCBI): domain Eukaryota; kingdom Metazoa; phylum Chordata; order Crocodylia; family Crocodylidae; genus Crocodylus; species Crocodylus porosus. The sequence goes on along the minus strand of NW_017728906.1, from coordinate 148,193,027 downwards.
TGTCTAGTCTGAACTTACCCTCTGCTAGCTGTGACCATTATTTCTAGTCACTCCTGGTAGTGCTTGGGGAACAGGGACTCCCCCAGTGCCTGCTGATCCCCCCTGACTAGTTTGTAACAGGCCACTAGATCCCCCCTCAGCCTTCTCTTGTGGAGGCTGA